>NC_136270.1:77869464-77966964 GCF_964187855.1 Myxine glutinosa
ACCCACCTGGTGGCGGGTGGCGTAAGCTCCAAAATAACCAAAATGCGAAAACAAAGCAGCAGCGATATACGGCAGAGATGCTTGCACAGCAAGATAACCACGTGACCGGAACCCACCTGGTGGCGGGTGGCGTAAGCTCCAAAATAACCAAAATGTGAAAACAAAGCAGCAGCGATATACGGCAGAGATGCTTGCACGGCAAGATAACCACGTGACCGGAACCCACCTGGTGGCGGGTGGCGTAAGCTCCAAAATAACCAAAATGTGAAAACAAAGCAGCAGCGATATACGGCAGAGATGCTTGCACGGCGAGATAACCACGTGACCGGAACCCAACTGGTGGCGGGTGGCGTAAGCTCGTAACTCAGATCTCGGCTCGCATCACAAAGCAATAAACCGCCCCAGCGACGGCTCGTATCTCGGAAAACTCGTAAGTTGGTGCACTCGTAAGTCAAGGTTTCACTGTATATATATATATATGTGTATATATATATATATATATATATATATATATATATATATATATATATATATATATTGAAATTGACTTCCGGGTTCGGTTGCGAGAGGACGCTGGCGTTGCATATTCGCCGCTTCTCCGACTGGATGGATGTACAGGGTCCGCTTCTACCTTTCTGACCTGACATCTCACACCTGTCCTGCCTTTTCACACCCGCACGTGCCGCGTGTTCTCCGGCTGGATAACGGAATCTGCTTTTGATGGTACGGAATACGGAATTCGAAAGGCCCGCTCCCGTTGTTTGTGGCCGTGGCCTTGTTTGCCGGTGGCCTTGTGGCCTTGTTTGCCGCTGTGGTCTTGATTAGCGGCTGCAGTCGTTTGCCGCTGCGTTTGCCGCTGCGTTTGCCGCTGCGTTTGCCGCTTTGCCTCCTCGACCTTGGCCTCGTACTCGTCCCTTCGCTCCTGCCTGGCATGGCTCTGAAGTACTCCGCCGCAAGGCTTCTTCTGCTCAATACCCGCTCCACCCCATCATGCATCTCTGCCATCAAATCAAATGGACTCCTCCGACGACCCAGGTACATTCACCGTGGCTCCGGTCGCAAGTTTGTTTATTCGCAATCAGGTCACTCCATCCCCGTCCTCTGGTCGGCTCAGCGCACTCTCACTCTTCGTCCCAGCGCACCTGGTCACAGCAACCCACACGATCGCACCTCTTGCCTACGAACCCTGGCTAAATCACCTGAATTCATCCCTGCTGTTCAAAACAACATCAAGCTCACCCTGTTCAACACCCGGTCCCTCAACAATAAATGCCTCATCCTGAACGAATACATCCTGGATAACAAACTGGACTTTCTCTGTCTCACCGAAACCTGGCAACAACCTCTGGACTACTACACACTCAACCTCACCACACCCAGTGGATATTCCTACGTCAATAAACCACGCTCGGAGGGCCGAGGTGGTGGAATTGCCGTTATCCACCGTCAAGACATCAAGACCAACCTCATCTCCATCTCATCTGCTCCATCATTTGAACACCTGGCTTTAAAACTCTCTGGTCACACGCAGTCAGTCATGGCTGTCGTCTACCGCCCTCCCAAACCACACCCATCATTCCTGTCTGACTTCTCCTACTTTCTGACCCAGCTATGTTCCCTCTCCCCCTCAATCCTCCTCCTTGGTGATTTCAATATCCACATGGACTCCACTGACTCCACAATAACCACTGACTTCACTGATTTACTCACCTGCTTTAACCTCACTCAACATGTCGACTTTCCTACCCATATCCGTGGTCACATTTTGGACCTTGTCTGCTCCACTGGATTAAATTTGCACCATCTCTATGGCTCCGACCTCACCCTCTCTGACCACTTAGCCATCACTCTGACCATCAACATCCCCGCCCCAACACCAAGGCATTATCGCACAATCAACTTCCGTAAGCTAAACGCTCTTTCACCTACCTCATTCTCATCCACCCTCTCTGAAAAAATGTCCACTTCTCCCTTCATTGACCTCCACACCCCTTCCGACCTCACTGACTACTACAACCACACTCTCTCCTCCTGCCTTGACCAGCTTGCGCCTGTAAAAACCAAAACAGTTTCTTTCACCCATTCTGCTCCCTGGTTTACCCCTGAACTCCACCTGATGAAAACTCGTGCTCGCCAACTTGAAAGACTCCGCAATAAAACGGGTCTCACAGTTCACTCCCAAGCCTACAAGGACCACATACAACACTACAAAGATGCCCTCTCCCGCGCCCGCTCTGCCTACTACTCTCAAATTATCCACTCTGGCTCCGGAAACCCAAAAGCACTCTTCTCGACAATAAACAAACTCCTCCGCCCCCTGAACACCACCACCCAGTCATTCACAGTAGACAACTGCATCTCCTTCCTCTCTTTCTTCCAACGCAAAATTGACAACATCTACAACAGCTTGACCACCGCCGCACCCGCTCCCCCTCCAACCACCTGCCCCCCCTTGTCCTGCCATCCCCTGTCTCGGTTCTCCCCAATCTCTCCTACTGACCTCTCTGAACTCCTCATAGGAATGAAAACTGCCACCTGCACTCTTGACCCCATCCCCTCCAGCTTTGTCAAAGCCTCCCTCCCTGCTCTCTCTCCACTTATCATTGCAACAATAAACTCCTCCCTGTCTACAGGCATCGTCCCACCTTCCCTCAAAATTGCTGCTGTTACCCCCATTCTAAAAAAACCTGGTCTAAACCCTGACACCCTAAACAACTTCAGACCCATCTCCAACCTACCCTTTCTGTCAAAAGTTTTGGAACGCGCTGTAGCCACTCAACTCAAACATCATCTCTCTGCCAATAACTTGTATGAAACATTCCAATCCGGATTCCGCTCCAACCACAGTACTGAAACTGCTCTCCTCAAAATCACCAACGACCTTCTCCTCTCCTCTGACGCTGGCAACCTCAACATTCTCGTCCTCCTCGACCTCAGCGCTGCCTTTGACACCATCGATCACACTATCCTCCTCACCCGACTTGAATCCACCTTTAACGTCACCGGCACTGCCCTCTCTTGGATTAAATCATACCTCTCTGACAGATGCCAGTTCATCTCCATCAATAACTGCAAATCCCCCACTGCTCCCCTCCCCCAAGGTGTCCCCCAAGGTTCAGTTCTTGGCCCCCTCCTCTTCATCCTTTACCTGTCCCCGCTCGGTCACTTAATCCGCCGTCATGGTCTCCAATTCCACTGCTTCGCCGATGACATCCAGCTTTTCATCTCCACCAAGTCCGTCTCCACCGACACCCACTCTATCCTGACAAACTGCATCACTGAAATAAAATCCTGGCTTCAAATCAACTTCCTCAAGCTTAACTGTGATAAATCTGAAATAATCATCATTGGCCCAAAAACGCTCACAAAATCCACCCATAACTTTGCCCTCAACATCGACGGTATCCCAGTATCCACCTCCCCTCACATCCGGAATCTTGGCGTCATCTTTGACCAAACCCTTTCCTTCGACAAATACACTAAACAGATCACAAAGTCAGCCTTCTTTCACCTGAAAAACATTGCCCGTCTCCGCTCATCCCTCTCCTCCACGGCTGCAGAAACCCTCATCCACGCCTTCATCACCTCCCGTCTGGACTACTGCAATAGCCTCCTCTATGGTTCACCCTAAAAAATCACCAATAAACTCCAATACATTCAGAACTCCGCTGCCCGTCTACTCACTCATTCCCGGACCCGTGACCACATCACCCCCGTCCTTTACAAGCTTCACTGGCTCCCCATCCCCCAGAGAATCCAGTACAAAATCCTCCTCTTGACATACAAAGCCCTCCATAACCTGGCCCCATCCTACCTGGCTGACCTCCTCTCCAGACACACTCCCACCCGCAACCTCCGCTCTGCTGGTACCAACCTCCTGACCCCCTCCATCCGGACCAAATTCAGATCCTGGGGGGACAGGGCCTTCTCCATCGCTGCTCCCACCCTCTGGAACTCACTACCTCACACCATCAGAGACTCCTCCTCACTCACCACATTCAAAACATCACTAAAGACCCACCTGTTCAACGCTGCATTCAACATTCAACCCACAGCATTTAACCCCTGACTATCTCTTCTCCTTCTCCCTCCTTTTGCTTTAAATATTTCCCTATTGATTCTTGTCTTGTCTTTTTGATTCTTGTCTTATATATATGCCGTATATCGCTGCTGTTTGTTTTCTTGATTCTTGTCTTTTTGCAATTGTTGTTTTCATGTATTGTTATGCATTATGTTTTCCACTCTGTCAAAGCGCCTTTGGGCTTCTGGAAAAGCGCTATACAAAATAAATGAATTATTATTATTAATTATTATTATTATTATATATATATATATGTGTGTGTGTGTGTGTATATGTATACAGGTACAGTGCATTCAGACCCCTTCACTTTTTTCACATTTTGTTGTGTTGCCGCCTTATGCTGAAATCGTTTAAATTCATTTTTTTCCCTCATCAATCGACACTCAATACCCCATAATGACAAAGAGAAAGCAGGATTTTAGAAAGTTTTGCAAATTTATTAAAAAGAAAAAACTGAAATATCACATTGACATAAGTATTCATACCCTTTGCTATGACACTTGAAATTTAGCTCAGGTGCCTGCCATTTCTCTTGATCATCTTTGAGATGTTTCTCCACCTTCATTGGAGTCCACCTGTGGTAAATTCAATTGATTGGACATGATTTGGAAAGGCACACACCTGTCTATATAAGGTCTCACAGCTGACGATGCATATCAGAGCAAAAACCAAGCCATGAGGTGGAAGGAACTGCCTGCAGAGCTCAGAGACAGGATTGTGTCGAGGCACAGATCTGGGGAAGCCTACAAAAAAAATCCCTGCTGCATTGAAGGTTCCCAAGAGCACAGTGGCCTCCATAATTCTTAAATGGAAGAAGTTTGGAACAAACAGGACTCTTCCTAGAGCTGGCCGCCCGGCCAAACTGAGCAATCGGGGGAGAAGGGCCTTGGTAAGAGAGGTGACCAAGAACCCGATGGTCACCCTGGCTGAGCTCCAGAGATCCTGTGTGGAGATGGGAGAAACTTCCAGAAGGACAACCATCACTGCAACACTCCACCGATCTGGGCTTTATGGCAGAGTGGCCAGACGGAAGCCTTTCCTCAGTGAAAGACACATGAAAGCCCACAGAATCTTGTTTCTCTCTGTCTGAGAGTCCTTTAGGTGCTTTTTTGCAAACTCCAAGCGGGCTTTCATGTGTCTTTCACTGAGGAGAGGCCTCCGCCTATTAGATTTTGGTTCAGGTCTGAATCCAGATCCAGCCTATCAGTGGGATACAAAACATAAACTGTTCAGCCTGGCGGAGGTATGTGCACTACCGAGTGCCGTTCTAGTTTACAAATTGAGTTAGAAAGCAATCCTGGACTAGATCTAGGAAATCCTCATCTGCCCTACCATTTCCCAACCCTGGACCGAATCTATCCCAGGCAAGTTAAAATCCCTCATATTCAATACTCCTTTCTTACCACATGCCCTTCTGAATTATTCATGAACCCTTATTTGCTGCTTCAAGAACCCCATAGTCGATACTTTTAAGCAGCCTCAGTCATGTAGTTGTTGGAGTGTTTGCTCCTAATCTGGGAGCTTGGCGGTTCAAACCCCAGCTGTCATCCCAAAGACTTTTAAAATGGTACGTGCTGCTTCCTTGCTTGAGACCTGGCATTCAAAAGGATAAGAGCACGAACAATCCCCATCGGTTGACATCCATGGGAAGGAGGATATTCCTCCTTGGGAAATATCCCGCTGAATACGCTGAGAAAGGCGGCGCCATTAATGTAACGATGCTGGTACCCAGAGTGCCCTGGGAAGTGACTGCACTGACGCCAAGCTCAGTGGATGTTTGTCTTGTCCCAGTCCTGTGTGTGTCTGTATCAGTTCCACTATGAGCTTGTCACACCAACGCATCCTGTAGCCTTGTAGTCCTGTCCCCATTTTCTCTCCACTTCAACGATGGCTCACTTATTGCATTTGTCATATTCCTCACTATATATTTTGGCTTCAAGATCTTCCCTCTTTTTACTGATACTCCAATAAAAATTATCAAATATTGATGCGACACTTTTCATGATGTGGTTGTTTGTACTGGTGAGATCATTTGAACTCCTACATTTGGCCAACACCTGCCGTTTGATGTTGATGGACCACAGTTGTCATTGAGTTGACGAACCATTGCTGATCACTCCTATGAGTATAAAACCGCGTCCTCCGTGTAATGTTGCCATGGTGACTTCTGGTTTTGCACGAAATCAAAACCTTTTTTTCAAAATTGGAAGCAGCCTGGAAATATATAAACTTTTTTTGTTTATTTTGTCGCATTGCAACCGGGAGAAGCCATACCACTTCGTCAAATTGCAATTTTTGAATGGCCTGTCCCTAGCTGGTTGGGAGATATGAGGAATGTGAAATTTGTTGCATCTTTGTACAAATGCTCGTTTGGCGAGTTGAACTGGAGAGCTTTGATTTGTGACTTCGTTTTCGCTGCATTCCACCCACAGGTACATTCACATTACCGTGGCAGCGGCGCTAGCATGAGCAAAGCTCAGGAAGAATGGGCTACGGGTACCTGGAAGAACCCGGCCGTGCAGCAAGCAGCTTTCAATGCTGCGACTGCCTCCGCGCAGTCCAATCCTCCTCCATATTCTCAGGGTCCCAGCTACCCACAAGGGGGCGGTGGATACGAAATGTGATTGATTTGTGAACGATGCTGAGAATAAACTTTGGATGTGGCACTGTAATTGCACGAATGTGGATTTACACTCGGATAGGGGGCAATGCACGAGTCATGGGTTGGAGATAAGGATTTTGGATGTATGTGTTAAAGATGAATTCGGGATTGGAGGAGACTGTGGCTGCAGAGGAGAAATTCCAATTAACAAAATAGCTGACAAATCGATAAAACACTAAGTAGGCATATTAGATTTGCATCGTCGGATCTTGACATAAAGGAAATATAGCTAAATGATTCCTAGAAAAATTCCGATGCTTGTGGAATTGTAGAAGATGGAATTTTTTCTTTTTTTCCTCTATAGAGACTGATGCTCTCCCATGTGAATGCGTGGTGGATTTATTTGACGAGATCCGAGTCCATTTTGGCCAGTGCATATTGGAGGCAGCGCAGACAGTACCGTTACAAATAACCCGTGTACATTTTCCAAGTGATTATATTTTTCGGTGTTTGTAACGTAAGATCTTTTGAGAAAGTAAATGATGATTTTGTTAGTTTAGTATTGTACAGTATTGTAAGGATGATGGACGTTGTAAATCGAGTCTGTGTGCGGAGTCCTGTCTGCATCGTTGGTCGTGGCATTGCTCTTCATATCCATCTTTATCCGGATTTCTTTGTTGAAGTTTTGCGCTTGCATTGAAAGTGATACTTTTGAGGACTCGTGTGGCTGTCTCCGGTGATGTGCTCGATGATTCGTGTCCACTTGTGCCCTTGCCCATCCAGTCATCGCCCTCGTTCGGAATGTAGCATCACTTATCATTATTCATCATCTGATCCACATCCTTCTTGGCGGCGTCTGTTTGTACAATCGTTGTTATGAGCCGTAGATTATTACCTTCTTAGGTGCATTTATAAGTATTATTATGCTCCAGCCTATAACGTGGATAGTCTTAACTACCCTGCTTTCTACATACCTTTGTATGTCGTTTTTATTTATTTTTGATCGGAGCCGAGACTCCGTTTTGACGGGGGGATATTTATTTGGTAGGTATGCAAACATGGGGGAATTTTGACCGTCCCTAATATCTTTCATACATGTCCCTTCTCTTCCTTTATTCCCATCCGTCTACTCCTCGTACTTACTCTGCACTCTCCCTTCACTTTCCTACCATGCTTTTCTCAGTTTGGCCTCTCCCATCCCCAAAAGTAATAACTATGTGGCCATGGGTTATCCACTGCATCACTTTTAATGCTCATTATGAAATATATACATTATGAATACTGATGGGATTTGACTGTTTGAACTGGAACGGCCCACTTCACACTTCTTTTTGAGCATCATCTTTATTTGTGCAGTAACGTCGAGCGTTTCAGTTGGTGAATATTCCAAACTGCATCAACATGGTATGTATATAAACGCTGCTCCTTATCCTTTCTTGCATGTTGGGAATGCACATTCTGAAGGTGCTGCCCAGTGTTACAATGATTCCCGAATGAATTTTGCCCAGGATTACTTGTAGTCATTCTCGTCATGTAATTACTGCTTACTCCCTTTAGCTTTAAGCATTGTTTGAAAAAGTGCAGAAAGGCAGACACCTGGACTGCTGATGACATTGCCATTGAGAGAAATCAAAGGAAGAGGTTGTCTTCTGATCTTGTGCTGGAAAATCAATTGATTGATCCAAACATTCCATTTTTTTTTTTTTGTATATGTTTTTTGTTCTCTTAACAAACCTAAGTAGATACTCCTTGGCTGTGAGTCTTTCCCTACCATACTTCCTTAAACTTGTAATCATGTTCTCATAGTTGTGATAAACTTGTCAAATGGTGAAATAAACAAACTGAAGTAAATGACTGGCAAGTGTGAACTGAAATTTTATATGTATTTTTTCCCCTGTACACCAATGAGTGTTTCACCACCATAGATTATCTGAAAGCTGAGGAGGGTCCAAGTAGATTTTAAAACGAGGAAAGCGAGCAGCTTCCTGGGTGAATGTGCTCATTACCTCGCTTCTGCATTCCTAAGTCCAAGACAAGGACAAGCATTCTCAAGTCCAGGAAAATAATCCTTTTTGCATTCTTGGATTTTAAGGTACCACAACACTATGGGAGAGGGTTCCGGCAACCGCAAATCGATAATCGTCCTTTGCCATTGACATTAGGCCATGTTTGTCCTTCTGTGGTTTCCAGTGATACTTCCCCAGTCACGGGTGACTTTCCCCATACAATTGCAATGAAGTTGAATTCACAAAAAAGGAACTTACAATTGAGAGGATTCATTCATACTAGAGAATGAAAGCACCACTATTACAACACTAGTATAAAAGTTCGTCAAAATGACGGAGTATTCTGTATGTTACAAATTACATACAAAAACCTTCATGTACTACACAAACTTCTCATCCCTTTTGGGTGGTGTATAGGCAACAGACCACTCTGCCTTTATCGATTTACAAAAATAAAACCCAGATTATATACTTGAAACAAAAACACTCAAAGCTTATGACGGGTGACCCTTCTTGAAAACTTCAGCTAAAACTGAAATTACCTGCAAAATCCTTAATTTACTTCCCCAGTGTATAACATCAAAGGCCTTCAAAATGGTTGGAGTTGTATTAAAAACTCAAATTTTTTTTAAAAATACTTTGTAGCATCATCTTCTTTATACATCCCGGTGTATACCCCGGTTTAGAATAGGTACACCGTATCCCTGCATGTCGAAAGAGGCGACCAAAAGGGTTGGCGTCAGGCAGGGCATCCGGCCATAAAAACATTGCCTCAAAAAGAGAACCATGACAATAACAATTACATATGGGCAGGATACAGCCCGAACTACCCCGTGGGGGTTCGGCCTCACTCCCTCGTCAAAAATCAAGGTGGGGAACCCGATCGAAGCAAGGGTGGAAATCATTCCATTTATGACGACAAAACGTCTGATGCCCGATGTGGAGATCGGTTTCTGAGGTTTGGGACATGGAATGTAGGGTCAATGACAGGGAGATCAGGAGAAGTGGTGGAAGTATTGATCAGAAGAGTGGACATATGTTGTGTGCAAGAGACGAGATGGAAGGGAAGTGGTGTGAGAATGGTGAAGGGTAGGCAGGGACAGAAATACAAGTTTGTGGGGCAAGGGTGCCCGGAGAGCGTGAATGATGTTGGTGTCCTGTTTTCTGAGGAGTTTGTAGACAGTGTGGTGAGTGTGACTCGAGTGAGTGAAAGGTTGATGATGGTGAAAATGATGATTGGAAAGCTCTTGGTGAACGTCATCTCGGGATATGCTCTGCAGGTTGGTCGAAGCGATGAAGAGGACAAGTTCTGGAGTGCGATAGAGAAGCTGATGGAAAACGTGAAAGATGAGGAAGTTGTTGTGGTAGGAGGAGACCTAAATGGACATGTGGGAAGGAGTATGGACGGTTTTGAGGGAGTTCATGGGGGGGGTTACAGATATGGTCTGAGGAATGGAGAAGGTGAAAGGATTTTGGAGTTTGGTGATGGAGCTGATTTGTTGATTTGTAATACTCAGTTCCAGAAAGAGGATAATAAGCTTGTTACATACACGTCAGGTGGGTCGACGACAACCGTTGACTACCTGATGGTGCGTAGGCGAGATAGGGTGCACCTCCCGGACACAAAGGTGATCCCGGGGGAGGAGGCTGTTTCACAGCACCACTTGGTTGTCTGCGAGATAGGGGTGAAAGGTGCGAGGAGAGCTCGGCGGGTGAAGTACCAACCGAGAATGAAGGTGTGGAGGTTGAAAGAGGTGACACTGAAGGAGGCATTAAAAGAGAGGCTGAGTATGGCAGAGGATGATGTGGTTGAGCTTGAAAGTGTTTGGATGTCGATGAAAGATAGTCTGTTGGGAGCCGTTGGTGAGGTATGTGGATGGACAAAAGGACCACCGAGGCACTCGGAGACGTGGTGGTGGGATGATGAAGTTGGAAAGAGGATTGACGAGAAGAGAAGAAGTTGAAGGAGTGGCAAAAGGCAAAGGGGTACGGGGGCAGAAAAGGCAGAGCATGAAAGTTGGAAGGCAGCCAAGAAGGCTGCAAAGAAAGAGGTAGCAAAGGCGCAGGAGGCATGTAGGAAAATGTTCAGAGAACGCTTGGATTCGGAAGAAGGTAAGAGAGCGGTATTCAGGATTGCAAAGCAGATAGCGAAAGAGGTGCGATGTGATGGGGGTGAGTTGCTTGAAGGATGAAGTGGGACAAATCGTTGTGGACCCAGATGGAATTAAAGGAAGATCGAAGAGATATATGGAAATGCTGTTGCATGCAGAGAATGAATGGGATGGCAACATAGAGAGTAACCCAGTATACAAGCAGAGAAGATAACTGGACGTTGAGGAAGCAATAAAAGCAATGAAGAGTAGAAAAGCGGGAGGGCCGACGGGAGTTGTGGGAGATATGTCGAAGGCAGCGGGAAGTTGGGTTGTTAAGAGAATGACAGAGATCTGTAATCTGGTGGTGAAAGAAGGCCACATTCCAGTGGATTGGGAAGTGAGTACCCTCGTCCCTCTATACAAAGGGAAAGGTGACCCTCTGGACTGTGGCTCAGATAGAGCGATAAAGTTATTGGAGCATGGAATGAAGGTATTGGAAAGGGTGTTGGAGAGGAGGATAAGGAAGAAAGTGAAGATCGACGAAATGCAGTTTGGATTTATGCCAGGAAGAGGAACGACAGACGCACTTTTTATTGTAAGGCAGTTGCAGGAGAAGTACATGGAGAAAAGGAAGATGTTGTTTCTTGGGTTTGTTGATCTGGAGAAAGCATTCGATAGGGTTCCACGCAAAGTTGTGACATGGGCATTGAGGAAGGTAGGAGTGGAGGAATGGTTGATCAGAGTAGTGATGGCAATGTATGAGAGAGCGTGCACAGCTGTAAGGACAAAGGACAGGAAGAGTGGTGAGTTTGAGGTGAAGGTGGGAGTGCATCAGGGGTCGGTACTAAGTCCACTACTATCTGTAGCTGTGATGGAGGTGCTGGCTCTTAATGTAAAAGAGGGTTTACCATGGGAGTTGTTGTATGCAGATGATCTGGTGTTGATTGGGGAAAGTATGGATGGACTGAAGGAGAATATGAACAAGTGGAAGGAATGCACAGAGGGAGCTGCAGATGGAGGAAATGTTGAGTTGGATCTTGGAGACGGCGTGAAGCTGGAAGGTGTGAAAACATTTTGTTACCTCGGAGACATGCTGAATGGAGAAGGTGGATCAGACTCGGCAACGGTTGCTCGAGTGAGATGTGCATGGAAGAAGTTTCGGGAACTGAGTGGCATGCTGATGAGGAGGGGAGTGTCGTTGAAGCTGAAGGGAAAGGTGTATGCTGCATGTGTGAGAAGTGTGATGATTTATGGGAGCGAGTCATGGGTAATGAACGTAGAGCAACAACGAAGGGTGGAAATGCGAATGGTTCGGTGGATGTGTGGAGTATCGTTGAGAGAGAGGAAAACAAATGATGAATTGCGAAAGATGATGGGAATGGAGCCTGTGATGGATGCTGTGAAGAGAAACAGGTTGAGGTGGTTTGGTCACGTGTTGAGGAAGGATGAAAGTGACTGGTTTGAGAAGTGATGGAAATGAATGTAGAAGGAAGTGGAGGACGGGGAAGACCGAGAAAGACTTGGCTAAAGATGATCGAAGAAGAAATGCGGGCAAGGGTTGTTGTTTTTTTTTTGTATGCAAGATCGAGGCTCGTGAAAGAGCTAACATTAATCACACAAAAAGTCAAACCGATACACAAAACACAAAAAAATAAGGGGTTAACAAGGGGAGATGCAGAAAATGGGGCAAAATGGAGAAGATTGTCATGGGGACCGCAAGGCTAACCCCCGCTCTGGCGTGGAAAATGGCCTTAAAATGCCTGTTGTTGTTGTTGTTGTTGTTGTTGTTGTAGCATCAACATTTACGACCTCCAAGATTATTTTCTTCGGCATGTGTTGTAATCAAAATGCAAGTTTCGTTCATGATGGAAGATGTCTTGTTCAGTCTTCAAATGCACAGACAGACATCCTGATCTGGAGGGCAATGCTTTGATGAAATGATTAGATGTCGGTGAAGATTCGGATTTGGATGCAAGAATTTTTAAAAGTGATTCTTTGCTATTGAGAGAAAGAGCCAAATATGATATATAGCAGGATATATCAAAAAGGTGTAGACCAATTTGGACGTAGCTTGGTGACAGGTTGTGTGTGCGATAAGAATCGATTCAATTCTGGTGAAGATTTGTGATGGAAGGATTTAATGAGAAAATTGATTGCAGCCTTTTGAACAGGAAGAAAAAAAGCGAGTTGTGGTATACAAAGGAATACAACATGGCAGGCGGGAGTTTAAACATTTTTAAAGCAAAACCACCGGTTGAACACGTGGACACGGGCGGGGGAGGGAAGAACACGTGGACACGGGCGGGGGAGGGAAGAACACGTGGACACGGGCGGGGGAGGGAGGAACACGTGGACACGGGCGGGGGAGGGAGGAACACGTGGACACGGGCGGGGGAGGGAGGAACACGTGGACACGGGCGGGGGAGGGAGGAACACGTGGACACGGGCGGGGGAGGGAGGAACACGTGGACACGGGCGGGGGAGGGAGGAACACGTGGACACGGGCGGGGGAGGGAGGAACACGTGGACACGGGCGGGGGAGGGAGGAACACGTGGACACGGGCGGGGGAGGGAGGAACACGTGGACACGGGCGGGGGAGGGAGGAACACGTGGACACGGGCGGGGGAGGGAGGAACACGTGGACACGGGCGGGGGAGGGAGGAACACGTGGACACGGGCGGGGGAGGGAGGAACACGTGGACACGGGCGGGGGAGGGAGGAACACGTGGACACGGGCGGGGGAGGGAAGAACACGTGGACACGGGCGGGGGAGGGAGGAACACGTGGACACGGGCGGGGGAGGGAGGAACACGTGGACACGGGCGGGGGAGGGAGGAACACGTGGACACGGGCGGGGGAGGGAGGAACACGTGGACACGGGCGGGGGAGGGAGGAACACGTGGACACGGGCGGGGGAGGGAAGAACACGTGGACACGGGCGGGGGAGGGAAGAACACGTGGACACGGGCGGGGGAGGGAAGAACACGTGGACACGGGCGGGGGAGGGAAGAACACGTGGACACGGGCGGGGGAGGGAAGAACACGTGGACACGGGCGGGGGAGGGAAGAACACGTGGACACGGGCGGGGGAGGGAAGAACACGTGGACACGGGCGGGGGAGGGAAGAACACGTGGACACGGGCGGGAAGAGGAAGATTTGAATCTGGATCCGTAACAGAGAATTTTTAAGTGATTCTTCACCATTGAAAGATTGGGCAAAAACAATATGGAGCACAATATCTCAAAGCTATTGACAAGTGATGATAAAACGAGGTGGATGTGTTGTTTAGGTGACCAGAAGACGCCTGTTTGATTTTGGTTCAGGTCCGCATCCAGATGTGGCCTGTCGGTGGGATACAATGCATAAACTGTTCAGCCTAGTGGAGGTATGTGCTCTACAGAGTGCCGTTTTAGTTCCAATTGCACTGGCACATGGGCTGACATCAGAGGCCTATGCGTACTGTCTCCTTCACAAAATGGTGGATGGATGATGTTTTCAGGTTACAATTGTGGGTGGAGTCGGGCCACCTTTCCAACCAATTGGGCGAAGGCAGTCATCCGGTGGTCCGTCACATGCATGCTGTTGTGGAAATGACTCCGAGTGTGGAAAGATGCTTAATATAGTGGTTATTTCCTTAATAATAATGTCTTAGTATATGCATAAAAGTAATTAAATGTGATATTATATATGCGTCACTTATGTAATAGTTATACACCATCAACCTATCACAGTGTGTCTACAATTAACCTGCGACCTCCTTTTTAACTCACCTGGAATGTAGTCCAGGCAGCTTATGGAATGGTGCGTTGTCCGGCTGTCAGTTCATACACTTGAAACTTCACCGAAACTGCTAATGGGATTGTGACCAAATTCGCCTAAAATGATATTTGGTATGTTGCAACTCACGTTTGTTCACAGCATTAAAAGAATGGGGTTCAAATTGGGCCCAGGGTTGACCACCCCCCCTCTCCCTCCCCCCAAAATAGATATTTGCTTTCTTCTCTGAAACTACACACACAATTTAAGAAACCGGACCACAACCTTCACCATCCATGATGTACCAAAGTTTGTTCACGCCATGAGAAAATTGGGGTCTAAGGGGATCTACCTTGGGGTTTGGGGGGAGGATAACGCACAGCTGACGGCTGCATCGCCATGAAGCTCCCGGAGCGGAAGCCACGCCTTGCCCTGCCAAGCGCGCCCACCCAGGCGAAGCCACCGACAGCGCAGACGTTGTTTGAGTTTCAAGAAAAGCAACTGTCCACCAAACTTTGCCTGTTTGAGTAACGATTCTTCTGTCCTGTCTGTCCCCAACTCCATCTCATGTGCAATAGATAATTAAGGCATCCGTTCGTTCGTTGGCATTGTGTGGGCGTATGGGTTGGTAGTGGGTTAACAGATTTTTATTATTGATTGTATTGCTTCTTGTTTATTCCTTCCACCGTGCCATTGCTTGTTTATTAATGGGATCCATACAGATGACCTCCACTCAGACTCATTTCCACATTCTTACATACATCAAAATAAGCATCATGTATATTTTAAGATGGATATGTTGGGGGGAAATTTCAACATAATCGTCCACAAACAAAGGTTTCAATCATATTGTTGCGAAAAACAATTATCCGCACAAGCATGGTTATTCCCTGGTGACCGAAATGTAGTAAAATGTCGTCACGTTCCAAAGACAATGACCGTCAATATCAGCTACGTCTGGTGAATGAGTCCAACAAAAGAGTTGCTTTACGCAACTGCGGTCATTCATCGAATGTAGTCTTTTTCCCCTGAAAAACTGTGATGCAGCTCTGCTGTTCCTTCCGCTTGCGACTCGCCACCCACGATGGGTGCATATTCGTTTCGGACCGAGTGATGGATCCTGGCCTTCGTAGATGCCCGCGTTCTGCCCCAAAACCACTTTTTCGACCTTCATGTCTATTCTCCATTCTCTCGGACCAGCTGAAAAACGTAATAAAAAAAAAAAAAATCAGTTAACTTTGACAATTACAAGTGAAACATTCTAACAACTTGTCACACGTTGTTAAAAAAAAATTAGGGTTAATAAACGAAATGTTATTTCCCCATATTTTATTAAAATTGAAGTATATTCATAAACACTGTGCAGGATATCGTGTTCTATGAACTCTCTAGGTTATTATACTTTTTGGCAATTCCACAGTCCTAAGTTATGCTTTCATCCCCTAAAAGCTAGCGTTTAGTCAGGATATCCGCCAGCAGAACAAATTTTGGACACAGCGACCAATCCAGAGAACACATCTGTTCATTACAAGACGTCTGAAAATGGAAGACAACGCATTGACGAACGAGCTATCTCGAACAACTGCAGTTTGTTCCACCGAGAATAGCAAACCATCCATTAACAGAATAATTTTGTCGATTTCACATTTGATTGAAACATGATTTACAATAAGTTGTTTTTCAGAGCATCTTACCTTGATGCATTCCTACTGACTGCCACACACCCTCTCGAACCCCTAGGCGCAAAATTATTTGTGCTCCTGTATCCAGAATCAGCAAACGCATCTCGTTGATTGGTACGTCCTCTCCCACCTAGGCTGCAGAATGCAGAAGTCAACCTGGTTGGACGGCGAGGACCACGAAGAGACGATTGAGCCAGGCCAGAATTTGATGCATCCTGCCGAACTTTTCCCCTAATCTGAGAAAAGGAAGGCAATGACAGGAAAGGAAGGGTTTGATGTCACATTGTGTACTTTATAATACAAATTATTTCACTTTGTTATCATGAAGATGTGAGTATCAAAAAGACAGTCAAATTATGGGGACGCAGGTGGCATTCGTAGATTCTTAACCATAAGCTGCCTTGTCCTAGGTTGGAATACAGGTGAAGTTCAATTATACATAAGATATGCCGTTCCATCAAGTTGCTAACAGGGAAGCTGCATTGTGGAACACACCACACCACACCACACCACATGTCCGTCCGTCCGTCCACAACCATATGGACCGATTTTGTTCATACTTGGCATAAGAATAATAGATGATGGTATACATATGCACATCATTTGGTTTTGTGATACGATCAAAGATGGCCGACTGGCGGCCATTTTGTTACTTAAACGTGTCCACGAGCATTTATTGTCCGATTTTGTTGCATGCATGGTCCGATTTTCTTCGAACTTGGCCCAAGCAGAGTACATGATGGCATACACATGCACCTCACTTTATTTTGCGATCTGATCAAAGATGGCTACTGGTAGACTGGCGTCCATTTTAGTTGTAACAAAACCCGATATTGACCACGTCCTCAACCATTTCTCGGACATGCATTTATTGATCTTGTTCAAACTTGGCTCACAGAAAATGAATAATGGGTTAAATATGCACGTCATTTTTTTTCCATATCAGATCCAAGATGGCCGACTGGTGGCCATTTTGTTACTTAAACGTGTCCCCAACAATTTATCGGACATGGATGGACCTATTTTGTCCAAACTTGGTAAAAGGACAATACATGAGTATACATATGCAGATTTTGTTTGGTAATCCGACCAAAGATGGCCGACTATCGGCCTTTAACTCCGTACAGCAAAATTACTAAAACCATGGGGGCTTATGACATTTTATGTCTGTTTCTTCTTGTTGCTTCATGTAATCATTCTCACACGCCATTTAATTGTTGAATAAATGTACTTGGTCTCGGGGTTAGATTCAAACATAGGCTGGCCGGCTCAAAGGTGAGTGCACATACCTCTAAGCTATCCTGCAATCCTCTTTAGCTATAAATATTGCCAAATATTTGATCATATTGCCAGGAACAAGAGTGCCGAATAAAAAGTCTCACCTTATTCTGCACCTTCTTGGTCCTCTGAGCACTATTTGCTTCCGATTCTCTCCGCTTACGCAGCCGTTTCACCTTCCCCAGGAAGAAGTCATCATTTTCATCATCATCTGAGGAAGGTTGTTCCAGAAATCTCTCCTCTGTGCTGTCATCACATTTGTCGTCATTTTCTTCCCCGTCTTCATCTGAGCACTTTTTTTCACTCGCTGCGGGCCTCGCTTCACCAACCTCATCCTGCTTCTGGACATTCAAATCTATCTCTGCTTTACTCTCTTCAGGAACTCTCCCTTTTCTTGTGTCATCTTGTGTCGTTTGCTTCTCTTGTTCCTCGAAGTTTTTTTCTCGGCTTTGTCCATCTTCACACAAAATTTCACTTGTGTTGTCCTTCTTTTCCTTCTTATTGATAACACTTTCATGACTGCTATCTTTGAAAGCTTCTTTAGTTCTTACTGTGTCTTTCTTTTGCTTTTCCACATTCATGGAATGGTATTCCTGGCATTGTCCTTCCTCGGCTGCATGTTCATTGTCAATCAATAACTTGTCCTTGTCCAGTTTTGCCTTCGTCTTCACATCCGTTGTCTGCTTCTTTACATCTGCCGAGACTTCTTCCTGGACTGGCATCCCTTCGACCATCGTGCTGATATTTGGTGCTGTAAGTTCACTTTTAATCCGCTGCTGTTCCCCTGCCAAATTCTCATGGGCCTTTGCAGATTTAGCGTCTCTTTCATTTTGAATACGGTAAACTGAAAGTTTGGGGAAAAGGGTTAAACGAGAAAAACATTTTCATCTCAGACAATAACAAAAACCCCATGCATAATTTTGCAAAAAATTGGTTTTTAAGTATTAATACAAATCAACAGGAAACTAACTGAAGAATGAACCATTAGACAGACATTTAACTGGAAGAGAATGGAAACCTGTCCAAGCCAGGTAATTATTAAAAGATAAAGTTATGCTCCATTCTCGGTGGACAGTATTACAGCTATCAGTATTAGTTACAATAACCAAGCAACGTACGATTATATAGCAAGCCCATGCTTACCTTGCCGTTTGCGCCACGGCACTTTGGGGGTTATTGCAGTGCTCACAGTCTCCGCTTCTACAGGTTTCTCTTGAACCAGCGATGCTTTTGCCTTTCCCACATTCTCTCGCTCCTCTTTAAAAGCACGAAGGATGTCTGCACAGCATCGAATAATATGTATGCACGTCAGTCTTAGAGGTAAAAGAGTGCGTCTAAACGTCACAGTTACCTTATGGATCACAATGCAAAAACATCTCACCAGCTAAATGAGCAGTCGGACTCACATTTCAATTTAATCACAGAACCTCCCCTACCAAAGGTTTACGGAGGTTATGTATTCGCCGGTTTGTTCATGTATCTGTCAGTGAGCAGGATATCTCAAAAAGTTATGGACGGATACGGCCGAAACTTGGTGGATGGGCTGGGTGAGTGACAAGGACGAATCGATTTGATTTTGGTGAAGATCTGGATCCGGATACAATAATTGAGAGATGGGAGAGGGCCAAAAACTATATATAGCACAGTATCTCAAAATGTTGTGGACGGATTATGCCAAAACTTGGCGGATGAGTTGGTTAGGTGACAAGAACAAGCCGGTAAGATTTTGGTTCAGGTCCAGATCCAGATCCGGCCCATCAGTGGGATACAAAGCGTAAACTGTTCAGTCTGGCAGGGGTGTGCGCTCTACCGAGTGCCGTTCTAGTTTATCTATACTGTAAATGCAACAAAATGTCAGAAATGCCATGAACAGATAAAACAAAACAAAAAAAAGGAATACAATAAATCATACATAGCTGCTGTGAACCATTGGTGGAGGTGGGTTGATGAGTTATGTGAAAATCATCATTAGTGCAGTACTACCCACAGGCTTGTTGGCCTGTGTCCTTTAGTTGTTTGTGTGGTCATACAGGCAGGCCTAGCCAAAAGGCTTGCATGTTCAAAATCTTTTTGTTTTGCTGCTTGTGCCATCAAGACCAAAGTTTTAAACTGCTGGCTTTAGCACTGCCCCTTAAGGGTTGTTCATTTTGAACCGACCTCTCTGCTTTGTTGTTTCCATCAGTTGTCGAGCCTTAAGCTCTGTTCAACAAAAAAAATCCCTAAAGCTTGAACACAAAGAATGGCACAAGATGAAGGAGATCATTGTGACTGAAACCCATAGTCTTACCTTTTATGCACCCTATTTTATCACGAATAGGTGGAAATAATGAAAGTCTTGCAATTGCGCGATCTCGAGCCGAGGCAATGCCCTGTGAGGTACAAGCAAGGATGAAGAAGAGCATTAGCCGTAAACTAAGGTTTGCAAAAACAAAACTGCATAATGAAAGTTGAAAGTTACTTGTATGAGATACAGGAAGCACCATCACATCGAAATTCAAGTTGTAGCAACACATTAAGGCTGCCTAGCATGTGCTACAAGAATGGGTAGTTTGTGCACATCCGCTTCTTCGTTCCCAATTTCCTGCTGGACTGCAATACAGTTCTGGTGAAGAGGTTCCAATCTGGAAAGAAAATTAGATGAACAACAATTGCCTCTTGGTTTAGTTTCTGTGGACATAATAGTGAAATCGTTGTGCTAGGGAACTCCGAGTGCCAAAGGAATGAAGCGCTGCTAGGCGGTTCCATTGGGCATGCAGTCACAAGCTGGAATCCATAAATCGAGCATCTCAGGTTGCTTAATGAACACCAACAATGGCAGAAACCTTATATTACAACTTGCATATGTGGCCTATTATGGTCACTCGCAGGTGCTCCCGCCCTCCAGCCTCCATGCGGGAGTACCCTTCTTGGCCCACCTTTGGTAGGCAACATGCTGCTGCACTTTATATTAATAAAACACCTTTATAAATACTGAAAATTTTTATCGATCACAACATATCATACGA
This sequence comes from Myxine glutinosa, assembly GCF_964187855.1. Classification (NCBI taxonomy): domain Eukaryota; kingdom Metazoa; phylum Chordata; class Myxini; order Myxiniformes; family Myxinidae; genus Myxine; species Myxine glutinosa. The sequence goes on from NC_136270.1 coordinate 77,889,970, forward strand.
TGAAAGGAATACGATTTGTAATACTGGCTACCACCAATGGTGGCGGTATTCCCGAAATACGCACGCGTGTGCACACACAATTATAAGTAGATTACCGTGCCAGTGTGCCAGCGGGATAGTTTGAATCCTGTCTCAGCTGCAAACCGCCATCCTGGTGTCTCGCAAGCAGGGCGAGGCATCAATGTGAGCTGTTCCTCGAATGGACGTTAATTGGGCATCTCGTCGGCGACCATTAGTTAGAGAATGCTAAAGATCTCACGACGTCCTTAGCGAAGAGTGTACGAGCAACTGCCCAGCACCCTGAACAATTTCCAGATTCCTGCTCTAACCTACAGGGGAGGGGGCGTGTTCACCATGCATCAGTGGAACAGCTGTGTCCCCAACAAATGCTTCTATCTGCAGCCATGTGCTGCACATTAAACAAGAAAAAGAGCAATCAGAGATTGCAAACCCTCGCCAGGATGTATTTTCAGTGGTTTTTAAGGCTTTTGTGTTAAAACAAATATGGCGGCCGAACCACGTGACCGATGACGTCATCATTTTTTTTTTTCTAAACGAATTTATTCCTACATTATGCAGCGGTATGCGACCCAACAATTATGACTTCACTTACAAGGAACTTCGACGCAACAGGAGGCCAATAGGCCCATCAAAGCCTGCACTCGTATTGCCAACTTGTAGTTGTTTGCCCGTGCTCTATTATTTTAAAATGATGAGCATTAAGCAAGGAAGTTAAAGTCTTTGGTGTGACTCGGCTGGGATTCAAACCGCCGAACTCCCAGACTGGATTCAGAAAAGTGTCTTGGGCGACCATTTTGTTTTTGCCAAATTATTTACGCATTTGAATAAACTGCAATGTTTGTAAATGAAAATGTAAAAAAATGTAAAAATCAGTCACACCGTCTATATCAAGGTTTAGGACTAGCCATACAGGTGCTCTGTGTAAACATACGTACCTTACGGCATATCGACTCAAAGTCAATGAAGGAGAACAGAGCCGTCTTGCTCACAATATCAGGTTTGAGTTTCTGCAAGTATGACGCAGATTCAAATCTTATTACACAATGGTCATTCAACATGTGCGGTATAATTTTGAGGAAACAACATGAATAAAAAGCACACAATCTTGTGTTTTTTGTTTTTGTTCCGATTTGAAATGACTTTCATTATCTGTCTATACCCACAGGGGTTTTTTAGGATAATGTAATGGGTCAGTGTATGTGTGTGTTTCAGTGAGTGTGTGTGTAAGTGTGTGTGCGTGAGTGTGTGCATGTCTGAGTGTGTGTGTGTGTGTTTCAGTGAGTGTGTGTGTAAGTGTGTGTGCGTGAGTGTGTGCATGTCTGAGTGTGTGTGTGTGTGTCAGTGTGTGTGTGTGTGTCAGTGAGTGTGTGTATGTCAGTGAGTGTGTGTGTATATGTCAGTGAGTGTGTGTATGTGCAAGTGTGTGTGTGTATGTCAGTGAGTGTGTGTGTATATGTGTCAGTGAGTGTGTGTGTATGTGTGTCAGTGAGTGTGTGTGTATGTGTGTCAGTGAGTGTGTGTATGTGTGTGTGTATGTGCGAGTGTGTGTATGTCAGTGAGTGTGTGTGTATATGTGTCAGTAAGTGTGTGTATGTGCGAGTGTGTATGTGCGAGTGTGTGTGTATGTCAGTGAGTGTGTGTATGTGCGTGTGTGTGTATGTCAGTGAGTGTGTGTGTATATGTGTCAGTGAGTGTGTGTGTATATGTGTCAGTGTGTGTGTGTGTATGTGCGAGTGTGTGTGTATGTGCGAGTGTGTGTATGTCAGTGAGTGTGTGTATGTCAGTGAGTGTGTGTGTATGTGCGAGTGTGTGTGTGTATGTGTGTCAGTGAGTGTGTGTATGTCATTGAGTGTGTGTGTGTGTATATGTGTCAGTGAGTGTGTGTGTATATGTGTCAGTGAGTGTGTGTGTATATGTGTCAGTGAGTGTGTGTGTATATGTGTCAGTGAGTGTGTGTGTATATGTATCAGTGTGTGTGTGTGTGTATGTGCGAGTGTGTGTGTGTATGTCAGTGTGTGTGTGTATGTCAGTGAGTGTGTGTATATATGTGTCAGTGAGTGTGTGTATGTGCGAGTGTGTGTGTGTATGTCAGTGAGTGTGTGTATGTCAGTGAGTGTGTGTATGTCATTGAGTGTGTGTATGTCATTGAGTGTGTGTGTTTATGTCAGTGAGTGTGTGTGTATATGTGTCAGTGAGTGTGTGTGTATATGTGTCAGTGAGTGTGTATATGTGCGAGTGTGTGTCAGTGCCAGTGTGTGTGTGTGTCAGTGTGCAAGAGTGCTGCACTGTGCGTGGTAGTGTGCGTGTGGCAGTGTGCGTGGGGCAATATGTGTCAGTGTGTGCGAATGTCTGTGTGTGCGCATGTGCCAGTGTACCTCAGCTTCGTGAGTCAGTTATCTCACAGGTAGAACCACTTCAATTTAGTGCCCTAATGCGGTTTACTTTAGTATTGCGCCCCCAAGAGGCCTGATGCACAGTTAAATTAAGTTGTCTAACGTAACCATAACATTTTTACATCTATTTAAACACAAGTTCTTATTGCACCTTGAATGTGGATGACATCAAAGTTATCCTCATCCAATTGTTGTGTGTGTGTGTGTGTGTGTGTGTGTGTGTGTGTGTGTGTGTGTGTGTGTGTGTGTGTGTGTGTGTGTGTGTGTGTGTGTGTGTGCATACGTGTGCTGGCACTACCTGTGAGTTAAGTTATGGTGCAAGGCCTATGGGCAACTGGCCTTGGTCAAAGTTCAATGTTGTCCAAGTTAAGCACACATTTCTATTTTATTCTTATTTTAACCTTGAATGTGCATTTTATGTCCAAGTTGAACACAATGAATCGCTCCTTTTATTATCTGTACAGGTTCTTCACTGGTCTGTCTGTGTGACTGGTTGTTGTTGTCCAAGGCTAACAACTTTTCTTATCTCTACTCTTTAGAAATGAGGTTTGTCTGTGTGAGACGGATACCCTGCTAGTTTACATTATATATTAATTAACAATGATTAACCAGGTTAACCTTTACTACATATTAGTTGTGATAAATATGGATGTGCTAAAAGGAACATGAAAAGCTAATATTGTAATGCCGTTGTGTGTCAGTCAGAGAGATCCTGTTTTTATATATCCCCGGTGAGTCTCTATATTGTTAAATGCTCGTCTTGTACACGTTCTGGAGTTAAAGTTGGCGATACACATTAGAATTAGTAATGATAAGCACTAAGCGAGGCTGGCAGGATGGCCTAGATCAGTGGTTCTTAACCTTTTTAAGTGCCCGTACCCCTTGAGTTTTCATAATATTTTCCCGTACCCCCTGTCAAACATGACTTAAAGCTACAATAATAGATTAATAAAGTTTCATATTTAAAAAAACACATTTATGGAAACAATAATCTTAATGCATAGTGTTTGCTGAAAAGTCACTTTGTTGAAGTAGATTACAGTACAATAATAACTTTTGCAGAAAAACATACTACACAGTACACACGGACACATTCCTAGTGGCTCTTTTGTTGTTGTTTTTCATCAATGATGATGCTGAAACGAGGTTCTTTCTTTGAAATAGCCACACGCAAGTCGTCACTTGCATCCAAGTGGTTCCTGGACTTTGTTTTGATGTGAAGGAATGTTGAAAAACCTGTCTCGCACGAATAGGTGGTCGCAAATGGCACGAGGGTCTGCAGAGGTCTCTCTGCTAACTGTGGGAACGTTTTGAGTTGTGCACACCAGAAGATGTCTAGCTGCATTGATTCAAACTCTTTTCGGATTTTTTCATTGGCCTTCAGCTCAACCAGATCATCTTTCATTATATCACTATGATCCATGGAATCCAGGTTGAAAAGAAATGGACCCCGTATCGTTCTCTGTGCAATAGAAACCTCTCCATGGTGAAAGTATCCTGGGAAGGACTGAATCAGCACCTGCAAATGTTCTTCCACTTCAGTCACGATGGATACTTATTTTTCCGCATTGGCAGCCTCATAAAATTTAGGAAAGTTTGCAAAATTTCCATTCTCAATGCGGTGCATCCAAATTGGAAGGTTTTGGGTGAAGGCAGACACCTTTTCTCTGGCAGTGATCATGTTGTGGAAGTGTAACTCAGTGTAACTCATTGGTTGGAACTGGTAACGAAGCAGGTACTAGCAGGTGGTCGTAAGAATGTCAGGAATGTATCTCGCTCTGTCGAAGCTGGGAGTCCTTTGTCCACCTTTATTACAACCCCGGGCTAACACACATTCCCAAGCCCGCACTATTGTTTTGGACATCGGGATGCAAAGAGGGTGAAGAAACTCCCCAGCAGGGAGGCGATTGTGGATGACCAAGGAGCTTCAGCGCACGGGGGATTAACATTTAGCGCACGGAGGATTAACTCGAGGGTGCCCATATAAACGAAAACAAACTTTGAGTGAGCAACACTTGTCACGAGAACCTCTGCCCGATGGAACGAACGAGTACGCAATGGGAAACAGCGCTAGGAGAGCACCGGCCAACGAAGAAGAACCAACGACTTGAATTACTAAATTCGTTATAGTATTATAGTTATTTTGTATTTGAAACAAGTGAATTATTAGTTAATAAAGCTTTGCTTTTGTAAAAGCCCTGCTGGGTCATATCGTAGCCTCCTCAGTCATATAACTATTCCCGAACAATATGGAGGCACCGCTGGGATCAATTGGACACCGACAAGATCTTTAAAGGTAAGTGGCGATACACATTAAGGATGTACACAGCCTCATAAAAGGCTGAGTGGCACATAAAAGGTTTGAGTGGCACACTTTAATTGATCGGGGCGGTCACGGATTTCCGAAGCTGTTCCACGATCTTCGCGCACGCTCGAAGCTAAGTCATTGTCACATTTGTATTCTTGTCTAAACTGTTTATCTTACGTGTGTGTACCTTTTAAGTGTCCCTCGGAAATTTTATCGGGGTTAATCTTTCATACCTGTAAAAAATAGTCGAGTATCTCGTGCCGCGCGCGGCCACGCGGCCTAGTTGTTGAAGCTTCCGACCTGGAGGCTTGGTTTCTCTCCGGGCATCCAAAGTGGTTATTTTTTCATTCGTGTGTTTGTCAAATTTCAACTCGTTACTTTATCGTCCATGATTTATTGTTTGTTTATAGTTAGTTTTGGTTTGAATTTCCTGTAACTCGTAATTAATTAATCCTGTTCTGCGCCTCGTGTGCGGCCTTGTACCCCTGTCGGTGTTTGTTAACTTAAGTCCCCTACATCGTGTTTTGCTTGGCTCTCAGTTTTTCCCTTCTACACCGAACGTAATACTCTCTGTCTAACGTTTTAAATCCCCACCCCACCCCCCCCCCAAAAAAAAACAAACAAAAAAAACACTTATTTTTCCTTTCTCCACGTGTGCCGTTGTCTCATCCTGTACTTTCTGTCCAGGTGTATCGTGGTGCTTTTCGCCCCGCCCCCATTATCTCCTTGCCATCCACCTTTTGCCCTGTTCACGTGACTCGTGGTGGTCCCTCTCGGCCCTCCCCCCGTTGGTATTTTGTGCATATAAGATTGTTCACGGTTCTGTTTAAATATTATTTTAAATATGTTTACCCTTTCCCCTTCAGTGGTTTATTCAGTGGTATATTACAACACGCTGTTTTTCTTCCTATTTAAAAGGCTTTTCTCAATTTCCTCTCCAACTCATTCCACGTCAAAAAAAAGAAATTCAATATCTTATACGTCTCCCTCACTACATGGTCTAAATTCACATTCATTCCATCCCTCCTCCATCGTTCTGAATCGGATTGCTAACTTGAAAATCACAACAAACCCAATTTGTTATCAATGTTCGTCTTTCATTAATCATCCACTTTCTAAACTCCCCTCTTGCCCCTCCCCTCCAAATCCCCCCCCTTGCACCTACACTCCTAAACTACCCCCTTTCCCCTCCACTCTTAAACTCCCCCCTTGCCCCTCCACTCCTGAACTCCTCCCTTGCCCCTCCCCTCCAAATCCCCCCCTTGCCCCTCCACTCCTGAACTCCCCCCTTGCCCTTCCCCTCATAAACTCCTCCCTTGCCCCTCCCCTCCAAATCCCCCCCCCTTGCCCCTACACTCCTAAACTCCCCCCTTGCCCCTCCACTACTAGACTCCCCCCTTGCCCCTCCCCTCCTAAACTCCCACCTCACTCCTCCCCTTCAAAACTCCCCCCCAACTCCTCCCATTCAAATCTCCCCCCATACCAGTCCTCTCAAATTCTCCCTCCTCCCCCCTCCTCAAAGTTGCCTCCTCCCCACCTCGTCTCCCTTCTATCTCATGCCTCCACCCCCCCCAACCTTCTACTGTCCCATGCCCCCCCTCAAACAACCCCTCACTCTGCCTCATCCCTTCACCACCAAACCTTTCATCCTCCTCATCCTTCCCTTTTTTGGAACTCTTCTGTAATCTCTGACACACTATCAACTGCTCTCCCTACCTCCCCCTCTCATCCTTCATCTTACCCTACTCCTCCCCTCCCCTGTCCTGTACCCGATGCTCCCCCTCTCTCTTCTTTAACGGTATGGACCTCAAACATCCGGGGCCTTCGCTCAAACCTGACTGATCTCTCCATACAGGTTGCTTCTGACAATCCAGACTTGATCTGCTTAACAGAGACTTTCCTCCTTCAAGATGTCTCTGATTCCTCAATATCTCTTCCTGGTTACTCCCTCTTCCGGTATGATAGACCTGAGCCTCGTCCTGGTGGTGGGGTGGCTATCTTTATCAAAAACTGTCTTCCTCATTCTCCTTGCACTGCCCTCTCTCCTCCTCACCCCCAGGAGTACCTCTGGCTACGGGTTCCTCTCCGCTCCCACCTTTTGTTCATATGTGTTCTGTACCGTCCCCCAAACAGTGATGACTCAATTTACATTTCACTCTCTGACAACATGGACCAACTTCTATCCACTCATCCCAACTCTCTCTTCCTCATATGTGGTGACTTCAACTGTCATCATGCCACCTGGTTGGGTGTGGGTTCCTCTCTCACCAGTCATGGAACCTCAGCAAAGGACTTCTGTGACTCACTGGGATTGACACAATCTGTCAATTTCCTGACCCGGATCTCAGCCAATGGAGTTTCTTCTCTTCTAGATTTGGTTATGACAAACTTCCCTGCTAATGTCTGCTGCTCTTCTTCTGCTCCAATCGGTTCTTCTGATCATGTGCTTGTCAAAGTGGACATCTCTCTGGCCATTCTCAGAGAGCCTCCTCAGCGTCGAAGAGTCTGGCATTTCACTCAGGCCGACTGGGACGGGCTTCAAGCAGCCATCAATCGTCTGGATTGGTCTCCCATCTCCACTGCCTCTGACATCAATTCTTCCTGGGAATTCTTCCAAAGCAAACTGATCTCTCTCATGCACAGATTTATCCCATCTCGTCTTCAGTTGTCTTACCCTTCCTCCCGTCCATGGTACACCGAATCTTGTGGTGAGGCAGTTGCCCTGAAACAACTTGCCTTTGCCTCTTGGAAGGCTAATCCAACTGAAGGCAATCTCAGTTCCTTCCACCAAGCTCGGAACAAGTGTGTGTCTACCCTCAGGAGTGCCAGGAAGCACTATCTCTCCTCACTCAAGAACGAACTCTCAAACCTGTCTCCTTCCTCCAAATCCTGGTGGCGTCTGGTCAAATCCGTTTCTGGTGTTTGTTCCCCCTCCATCCCCTCCCTTACCTCAAATGGCCACACAGTTGACATCGCACGTGACAAAGCCGAATGCCTCAACTCTGTGTTTGCCTCAAAATCTTTAGTCCCAAACCCATCTCTCTCTGTTCCCACCTTTCCCAGTCGAACCCAACTGCTCCTGGACTCTGTGTCCTTCTCTCCTGACAAGGTGGAGGAGTTTTTGTCTAACCTCGACTCTGATTCTGCAACTGGACCAGACGGCATCAGCCCACGGGTCCTAAAATCCTGCTCTGCCGCTCTATCTCACCCTCTCTCTGTTCTTTTCACCCTATCTTTTGCTCAAGGTCATCTGCCAGCATCCTGGAAATCAGCAAACATTACCGCTTTACACAAAAAAGGTGCAAAAACAGATCCTTTTAACTACAGACCAATCAGCCTGCTCCCAATTAATCAGCAAAGTCATGGAATCCATCATTGCTTCGGATATGAAATCTTTCCTCTTCTCCAATGGCTTGATCTCTGATCATCAATTTGGATTCAGACCAGGTCACTCTACTCTGGACATGCTGCTTCTCCTGTCTCAACAATGGATGGAGGTCCTCAATGCCAAACAGGAAATCAGAGCTGTCTCCCTCGACATATCACGTGCCTTCGATACGGTCTGGCACCCAGCTCTGCTCACCAAACTCTACTCCTATGGTATCCATGGAAATCTCCATGCATGGCTTGCGGACTTCCTCTCTGGTCATAGTCAACGTGTGGCCCTGAATGGATTTCTCTCATCTCCCCTTCCTGTTCAGGCTGGAGTTCCCCAAGGCAGTGTGCTGGGCCCTGTGCTTTTTCTGGTCTTTATCAATGATCTCTCCGACTCTCTGGAAAATCCTCTCTATCTCTTTGCTGATGACTCCACTCTCTGCCGCTCCATTCCTCTTCCCTCAGATCGGCAGTCTGCAGCCTCCTCACTCTCTGAAGACCTGGACAAAATCACAGACTGGTCAAACAAGTGGAACATGTCTTTCAATCCTGACAAATCTCACACTCTTACTATGTCTCTCCGAAAAGATCGACTGGACAACCCTCCCATCTACTTTCTCAACAATCCTCTCCAAGAAGTTCTGTCGCTGAAGCTTTTGGGTCTCACTATCTGCCATGATCTTTCTTGGGAAAACCACATTTCCAAGCTGGCCTGCAAAGCCAGTCGCCGACTGGGCATCCTCCGTCGTGCGAAGTCCTTCCTTGGCACACCTGAGCTCCTCACCACGTACAAGGCTTTCATCCGCAGCTCAATGGAATACTGCTCTCCCCTCTGGGCTGGTGCTCCTGCCTCACACCTAGCTCGTCTTCACGCTGTTGAAAGCAAAGCATTCAGAATCATTGGAATCTCCCGTGATGAAGCTAACTCCAAGGGCCTCTCACTCACTCACCGCAGGCAGGTTGGTGGTCTTTCCGTCTTCTACCGACTCCTCTCCGGCCTTGCTCCCCCAGCTCTCTCTGTGCTCTGTCCCCCAAATATTCCTACAGGTCGCACAAGATCTGCCAGCAAGCCTCTGATGGTTAAACTGCCGAAATCTCGGCTCTCTGCTCACCTTCACTCCTTCATTCCTCTTTTCTCCCGCCTCTGGAACAAACTCCCACACTCCCTTCAATCCCACTCCTCCCTCCAGGTCTTTAAAACAGCTGTTCACCACCATCTCTTATCTTCCCCCATCCAAAACCTTGATCTTTTCTACCCCCACTAATTCACCCCAGATCCACCTTGTTTGTAATTCCAACTTCTTTCCTGGTAGTCCTGGCAGTGTCCATATGTTTTATGCCTCTCCCACCCCCTTTCCCATGCCCCCCCCCCAAAGCCCTCTCCCTCCCACAGATCTCTCGATGTCTCCATGTCTCTCGGTTCCTGCTCTAAAATGTTGTGTTTGTGCCCTTCCCCCTCTCTCCCCATCTTGTCTACCGCTCCCGATGTTATTTGTTCTATGTGTCGGTTTGTCGGTTATGTGTCGGTTTGTCTTTCTGTGTGATAAATGTTCGCTCTTTCACGAGCCTCGATCTTGTATACAAAAAAAAAAGAAAAAAAAAAAGTGTGTCTTGTTTTTTGTCCAGTATGATTTACGAACCTGGGAATAGTTATTTTGTATATACATGGAGGATTTGGTGTTTGGGCTTCTCCACGCACCATTGGTGCACGGAAGCCCTGATAAGGAAAATATAGATGGGACCCTTTGCTCAGGTGTTGTGCTCGCGACACAAAGATCCATATGAGCGGGGCCCGGGTGCTGTGTAATTAATTAGTACACAGAGAACCAATTACTAGGGTGCTGAATAATCATAAAGATCCATTTTTTTGAGCTGGCTCTCCCGGTGCTATGATTTATTCAAAGAACCAAATTTTGTAAGAATTAAGATATGATTTTTGTCGACATTATAAATACTTTAATATATGTAACGATTTTTGTAACGATCGTCCTGCAAAAGGTCTGCTCGTTCTTTTTCCTCGAGTCGTAATTCTGTTGAATTCTCATTGCAAGTGCGGAAGTTAGTACGCTGGTAGTGATCGAGTTCCGTTTTTATCGATTTAGGAATAGTGAATGAGCGAACAATCGACAAACGATTATAGCTATTATTCGTGTTTTTTCTAGCGATTTCTGTAAATACGGGTTTTTGCGCTGTGTAAATAAATGCGCCAGTTCGACGCTGGTTATTAGAAGCCTTACCATGTACTAAGAGCAAGATCGTGCCATGAGTGCACCATGGGACGATCTGCTTCCAAGTCGTGTAAGGCCGGTACACTCGTTTACACACCCGTACACGTGTAAAGTAGTTTACACTTGTTTTTTGCACTTGCTCAAAGCACGCGACTTGCTCGGCGTGCGACAGGGAGCCGGGAAATGGAGTTTTATTTATATATATATATATATATTTTTCCCTCATTCCAATTTATGGTATTGCGACAAAACGGCTTATATCTTTGGAACGGCTCGTCGGATTTAAACAAATTAAACGAAATTGTGTAGGACGAAAGCCGTGGGTCCAAGGTAAGAAAGAAAAAAAAAAGGGTGGAGGAGAGGAGAAGGGAGGAAAATTTTCCCACCATTTTTATAACACCTAAAAATCGTTCGATCAACATACAAATTAATGACAGGCAACGCCATCTCATGCCGGTCCAGAATTATTGTGAAAGATGGCGATTGGATGAAAATTGCATACCGACACTCCCTCACTGTCCCTCATTTCCATTCCGGCTACCTGTCTCTTGCTCCCGCTCCTTCTCCCTCCCTCTAGTTCCCATTGGCGGATGCTTTGCGAGAAGCAAAGCGTTTGTTGTGTTGTTGTTGCAGTGTTGTTGTTTTTTGTGTATTTTCTCTGCTCCCTGTGCTCGCAGATTTGGTTGGTACATATATTTTTATTGAAAGATGAAAAGTATATAGATATGGGATTGTAATGGGATTTTAATGGGATAAATATAGAAGATGTTTGTTTTGTCAAGAGAAAGTGACAATTGGCTGAGAAGTCACTGAGGCCGGGTTTTGGCCTTTGACAGCAGAGAAATTGTGTTCTGACAGCAAAAGACTTCCAAATAATGTTTGTGGCTGGATTGCTTCAAGAGAAATGACATACTATTTATTTTAATATAAAATCGCTATGAGATTGCTTGTCCCAGTAAAGGACATTAGCTTAAAGATTGGACTTACGCACAGCAGAATGACTCTGCACCGTTACCACAACAGCGAAATCCTACACGAAGTAGTGCAGGTGTTATGAAGACAGAAGAAAATGTTTCATACCTGAATTCAAACACAAGTGATCAGCCCTTCCTTTCAAACAAAGAATCAACATTTGTTTGGAGGGAAACGTGTTTGCCAGATGTTGCAGATGCTTTAAAAACTTGAAAATGGTGAAGCAAAATTGTTGTATCCTGGTGATGGTGAAGTGTTGTTTTGCAAAGATATTTGTGATGCAAGTGAAATAGATTGAATTAACAATATGGAAGGAGTCAATGACCAACGAAATGTTTTGTGATTCTTGCAGGATGACGGTGTATGCCTAAGGAAATTGGTTTACTTGTAGTGATTGATTGTTTACTTATATTGATGTTTAGATTAATGGTTAATATAAACAAAAACAAAAAGATGAGGGTGGAAGTGTAACTCAGTGTAACTCATTGGTTGGAACTGGTAACGAAGCAGGTACTAGCAGGTGGTCATAAGAATGTCAGGAATGTATCTCGCTCTGTCGAAGCTGGGAGTCCTTTGTCCACCTTTATTACGACCCCGGGCTAACACACATTCCCAAGCCCGCACTATTGTTTTGGACATCGGGATGCAAAGAGGGTGAAGAAACTCCCCAGCAGGGAGGCGATTGTGGATGACCAAGGAGCTTCAGCGCACGGAGGATTAACATTTAGCGCACGGAGGATTAACTCGAGGGTGCCCATATAAACGAAAACAAACTTTGAGTGAGCAACACTTGTCACGAGAACCTCTGCCCGACGGAACGAACGAGTACGCAACGGGAAACAGCGCTAGGAGAGCACCGGCCAACGAAGAAGAACCAACGACTTGAATTACTAAATTCGTTATAGTATTATAGTTATTTTGTATTTGAAACAAGTGAATTATTAGTTAATAAAGCTTTGCTTTTGTAAAAGCCCTGTTTGGTCATATCGTAGCCTCCTGAGTCATATAACTATTCCCGAACAATGTTCACCTCTGTTCCTTGGATGCAGGTGTTCAAATCGTTGGTGTGTGAATATATCTTCCAGGTATGCCAGGGACAAAATGAACTCCCTATTTTCAAAGTGGTCAGCAATGTCACTGTCTTGCTTTCGAAGAAACTGCTTGATTTCTTCGTGCAGTTTGAAGACACGAGTAAGCACCCGGCCACGGGAAAGCCATCTCACTTCCGTGTGGAAAAGAAGAACACGATGTTCAGCTCCAATTTCTTCACAAAAATTTTTGAAGAGATGGTGATTCAGGACTCGCCCTGTGATAAAATTTACTGCACGCACAGCAATTGACAAAACATTCTTAAGGTGTTCTGGCAGCGTCTTCGTAAAATGGCAACATTTTAACCCTTCTTTTTTTCTTTAAATACTGTTATACCCTTATTTATTAATTGAAATTTATTTTGGGGTGGCATGTCTCGTACTCCCAGCTTTGAGGTCTCATACCCCCAGGGGGTACAGGTACCCCTGGTTAAGAACCTATGGCCTAGAGGTATGCACACTCACCTATTACCTGTCTAGCCTGTATTTAAGTCTCGGCCGAGCCGATTCATCAATGTGTGTGCCGTTGCTCGGATAGACATTAAATTGGGCATCCTGTCTGCCGGCATTAATTGTTGGACGTTAAAGATCCCACGACATCCTTCGTGAAGAGTAGGCGAGCTATAGCCAAGCCAGCACCTTGAACAAATCACAAATTCCTGCCCTGACTACTGCTGGGAAGGCAATGGCAAACCACTAAGCACAATCCTCACTAAGAAACTGCTTTGGCAGAACCGTCGATCTGTAACCGAGCATGGTACTTCAGAAAGAAATATTAAGGTAATATTCATGAAGAGGATATGTTTCACATTTATGTGACTAGTCCACCCACTCACTGCGGGAGCGGAAAAAAGGGTCATTCCTCTTTGGGGTATGTAGATTACAGTCAATCTATGGTCGGATCTCAAGAACATTGGGTGTGTGTTCATTTACCAAGTTTTTTGTGGAGAGATCGCCAAGTGGTTTAAGCATTTGAGCAAGCACTCCATTCAAAACCGTTAAGGAAAGGCTGGCTTGGCAAGCACTAGCTAGCTGCTTGGTAAAGGAGCACAAACCGAGCTTCTCCCTTTCAGTTTCGTATGAAACAGCAGGAGCGAGTTTCAAAAGTTAGCTACGAAAAATGCCACGGTAGTGGCAGAAAGAGCCATGTTATTAACCCATAATTTGTGGGTTATATAGAGTACAGTTGAGAAAGAGCCATGTTATTAACCCATAATTTGTGGGTTATATAGAGTACAGTTGATCTTCGCCCAGTTCTGTAAGTAAACCTTACTTCACGGATGTCGGGATTCCACCAAATTTCTTCATTTAGTGTTATAAAGAGCATTAGCGACTGTTTAAAAAGCTAAGTATACGTTTTTGTGGTTTATTATATTTTTACTTCCTGTAGAAGCCGTTGCTCCCACGGAAACGCCATTATGACTATAAGCTATTTATACACGTTATCACTGCAGGAAAAACGCCCTGGGGAAGTGGGACATTATTAGTATTAATATTGTTTTGTAATAACTAATAACATTAACAATATGTGATTACCATTAATTTTGTTATTAAAAGCATCTTTGGAAAAACGTGCCACGATAAATCTTCTTCTTTGGCCAAATGCCACGATAAAGCTAATTTAACATTGATATACACCTCAACATGGAACGCCATTGACGGCAATGGCAGGGAAAACTCGCTCGGGGGGAGAAAACCCCTTTGGGGAGGGGGGCAAATAAATGCGCTACAACCTTCATTGTGTAACCCTTCATCATCCTGTCAAGTTTGGTTGAGATTGGATAAGTAACGGTTGAGATAATGTATTGGCGTCAAAAATTCATCAGACAGACAGACACAAATGGCGTATTTTAGTATGATGATGAAGATTACCAATGACGTATACAGGAATGTGACAAAAAATGGAAACACCTGGGTAAACGATGGTGTTGAAAGCAATGGCTTCGACACAGGTGTGGCCCATGTGTTAATTAAGCAAATAACATCCCAGGATGCTTCGGGTCATGTGTAAAAATGCTGCGCAGGCCTGGTTGCCTACGATTATGGCTAGCATGGCTATAAAAGGAGACCTCAGTGATTTTGAAAAATGGATGATTGTTGGGGCGTGTTTGGCAGCAGCTTCAGTGACACAGACAGTTCAACTTGCTGATGTTGCACAAGCAACGGTGTCTAAGTTGATGTCAGCATAGAACTCCGAGGGAAAGACATCATCAGCAAAGGGCAACAGTGGGCAGAAGCACATACTCAAGATTGTGATATCCATGCATTAATTTGAAGTGCAAGGCGAAGCACTGTAAATTCACTGTAAATTTCAACCTCGGGCACGAGCCTCCAGTTTCATCAAAAACGGTTCACCGAGAACTCCACAGAGCAGGACACCATAATCGGGTTGCAGTGCACAAACTGCACATCAAATCAGGTAATACACGTTTGTGAGTCCAGTGGTGGAAAGAGCACAGGCAACGGACTACCGAGCAGTGCAGAAATGTGATTGGGTCAGATGAATCATCCTTCACCATGTTCTCGACAAATGGACGACTGCACATGTAGCGCCAACCTAAATAATTCTACAACGCTGGGTGCTTTGTCCAACAGTAAAGGGTTCTGGAGGTTTTGTAATGTGGGCGCATTTTCCTGGCATCGTTTGGGTTCAGTCATTCCTTCAGAATGCAAGGCCAATGCCAATCGCTACTTAATGGTACCGAGTGATCATCTTCACCACATGTTGCACCATGTCTTTCCTGCTGGGAGGGGTGTCTTTCAGGATGACAATGCCCCCATCCACAGAGCACATGTGGTCACCCAATGGTTTGATGAGCATGACCATGATGTTATCAATATGTCATGGCCTTCTCAGTCACCAGATCTGAACACAATCGAGCATTTATGGGATATTCTGGAATGACACCCGAGACAGCATTTCCCACCTCCATCAAACAGGTGTGAGTTGATTGACTTTCTAATGGAAGAATTGTGATTGACTTTATAGCGTTTTCCATATCCCTCCTGCAGAATTCCAGACACTGGTGGACTGTATGCCATGGTGCATACAGACTCTACCAGCTGCACCTGGTGGCCCAACACCCTATGAAATGACTTTACATTGGCGTTTCCATTTTTGTCCACTACCTGCAGATAGAATGGGCAAAGACATACAATAAAAATTTGAGATATATCTCAGGTATCTGGGGTGAAATTTTGATATTGCTAAAACAGATGGAATCTGAAACTGCACGACATTTTCTCAAATCACAGCAATGTCAAAACATGCCATTTTCAACTACTTTTAAATTACAACTTAAAACACACAACATATTAAAGCTCGCACTTGGTAGAGTGCATACCTCCACCAGGCTGATTAGTTTACGTTTTGTATCCCATTGATAGACCACATCTGGATTATTATTTGTGGATAATTTTCAAACAATTGTATTTTATACAGGAATAGGGATGCAACATTAAAATGACCAGGTAGAAGTAGATTATTTCTTGACAATCCTCTCACTTTTATGGCAACGATTTCCTCCACCAACCGGTCAGCTCGGAGCTTGTTTTTTTGCACCTGCTCATCACTGCCCCTATAAACACACAATGCAAAACATTAACACAAATATAAAGGGAAAGCCTCGCCGTGTTAGCAGAATCGATATTCTGATCAATTTCAAAATGAAATTTTGGCAAAATAAGTGCTAATTTCAAAATGGTTAACCATAATTGTTGTGTTCCTGGATGTAAATCGCACTCACGAGAACATTAGTCCATGGGCCCGGACCCGAAATTTCACTAATTGGTACCACCCGAGGTGGCAAGTTCTAGTAATGATTTTTGGAAAGGTGCATGTATGTGGGATACATGCTGATGTGATAGCAATTCTGGACTGGTAGCTTAGTGGTAGTTATCAGCTATTTTATACCCGCACCCTGTGAAAAGGCGTTCGACGGTTCGGATTGATTTAGTCCATGTGTGAAATTTTGGGTACGGGCCCATGGACTAATTGGGCATATTAATCAGAAAGTACTGAGACAACGTAGATCCCAAAATTATCGCTTTATGTCTTATTTTAAACATACAATCTTCACATAGTGTAATTTTGGAATACAACAGCTACTATAATACACGTACGTGATTGTTATGGAAATTGTCACATAAACATGTCACAACATGAAAAGGTCACAACACATATTAATCAAACGGTTTTCTGAATCAAGGGAAAGAAAGTCCAGAGGCTGTACTGAGCTCATCTGCTGAGCCCATCTCAAGTACATGTATGCCACAATAGCTATAAACAGTACTAGTACTCAAATGTTATACAAAATGGTTGGAAATCACATACTAACAGAACTAACAGACTGTAGGCTATGTACCCGGTATGGTCAGGTAGTGCTTCACATAAAGATGAAATGACACAACACATTATCAAAATGTCTACATGTCTACATGTATTCTGAGGGTGTTTCCAGGGAAAGCACGTCCTGTGCTCTTCAGAATAATACTGAGTATGTCAATGTACCAAACTAGCGATATCATAGTCAGTCATCGAACTGCTCGTCTTCATCGGAGTCTCCGAGTTCGAAGGATTCTTCATCTTCCTGTTGTTTCTGGTTACTGCAGGTTTGTAGCTTGCACATGTCTGTGCATGACAGTCCATTGGTCAGGCATGTGCATTTTGGCAATTTGCAGGAACGCACACACTTGCAAGCTAAGAGTTCCAAGACCACATCTGGTGCTGGTGGTGAACGCATCCAGTGGATGGCGAGCTTGCCATCTTCATCCACTGTCCATCCATGCTCGGTAGGGTTTGGCACCGCTGGGCGAGCCTGCAGACAGCACTTCCATATTGCTGCCTGGTAGTTGGCTCGTAGGACGTGCATGAAGAGACAGTCTCTACATGGTGGCAACTGGCTGGACTCGACTCCTCCCCTCTTTGCGCAGAAGAGCTGGTAGCGCAGTTCGTTGACCTCACCATTGCACGATCATTGCACGAATTGATGCCAGGTGTAGCACCCAGTCTCCCTCTCTTGATGCTCGAATGAGACCCAGCAAGATCTCGACAATGTCCAGATACGACATCCAGAATGCTGAGAGGCTGCCGTTTCCACCTCTGAGGAACTCGAGGTATATTCCAAACAGTTCCATGATGCGTGCGCATGAGCGGTCACCGAGGACCTGCTTCAGGGATGCCTGTGAGATATCTTTGCAGAGGCTGTCAATGATCCTCAGTGTCTCATCCATGTGGACCACATCGTTGGCGTGAGTGGCTTCCAGCCACGAGAGGAAACCCTTCCAGGCCAGTCGAGTGAGTGCCTCATAGACATTCTTGTGTAGGTGGACTGCCCTGTTGTACTTGCGGCCATCCATGACACCATTAATGGAACCTTCTGCGATCACACCAGACTCGATGCAGAGATCTCGCAATCCAGCATCTTGAAATCGCTTCCCTATTATTCCCATCAGTGTGCAGATGGTGTGGAATACTCCGAGCCTGGTGATGATGGTGTTTTGGAACTTGTCAGGGTGTTTCCATATAATCTCCACAGCCTTTGCATACAGTGCCTGGTCAAAGACACAGACAATCTTTGTCAGGTCCAAGGAGTGCATGATGTTCAGTGACTGGTTTAGCACTTCATTGACAGTCGACATTTGTGTCGCTGGAGCATTAATGGTAGGCAGGTAGCCTACATTGTCTGGAATGACTGTCACGTCATCTCGAGTCCGGATGTTGAAGCCTGTCCAGCTGCTGATTGATTGCTCTTCTTGTTGCGACATGCGTGCCATGACCCAAACAAGATTCTTCTCTTTGGCGAGCTGAGTCTCAGCTGCAGTGTCAGCATCTGCACTTTTGCTCTGTGGTGGTCCCACTCGTTGTCCAGCGTTGTATGCTGGTAGCATTGGTGGTGGTGCATCAATACTTCTCTGCTTTGTTTTTCCTACAGTCAGCATGGTTCTGGTGGACACTGGGGTGATTGGCTTTGCTTGTACGGCAATCCCATTCACTCTGTGAGATGTTCCTTCTCCACTGGTGGTCTCTTCCAGACAGTCGATATTATCCCAGGCTAAGGTTGTGAATATGCCAGGATGGATGTTACCTGGGAGGGCAACATCACTCCCTGATAGCGAGAGCTTTTGGAGACACAGAGCAGTGTCGATCTCTTCCATCTGAGAATAGGACACACTATGGCCGAGTCGGTTGAGGATGTGTATCAACTCTACATTCCCGGTCAGTGACTTGATAGCGAATGGCAGAACGATGTGCTTCGGGGGCTTTATCAGTCCACGTGTTACAGCATATACCATGTCATAGCCGAGTGAACACAGAAGCCGCTGGACTCTTTGAGATGCATGATCAGAGTCATTGGAACCTGTAAGTAGATAGCACAGGAAGACCATGACCGACTCTGGAATGGTAGTGTCCTCTGCTTCTGGTTTGACTTCCGGTGGCCAGGCTTGAGGGGCATCTTGGTTCTTGATGTCGGCTCTCATTTTCAGGGCTGCTTTGGAGACCACATCTTCAGCATGGAGGCCTTTCTGAGTATGCAGCTCTGCTTGTAGCGATTGGTATTGTTTGGCAAGTTCGTATATGGACAGGTTGTCTGGAAACAGGAGGAGTTTCCCTTTTCCCTCAGAGAAGATGTGCAGGGAGTCTGCAAACTCGCTTTCCAGTTTCCGTCGTATGTGTTTCTTGGTTGATTCCCTTACATGGGCAATACCAAGAGAGTTCATTGAAGCCACCAGTCTAGAAGAGAGATCAGTCATTGTCATCACTTGAGGATTGCCAAAAAGCTCCCTTCTGATGAACAGGAACAGCTCATTGTAGGCCTGATCCACAGCAGCGCCATACTGAGCTTCAGCATCATCATCTTGGCTTGCATCCTGTCCACTGCGAACCTCTCTTTTGGTATAGAACCGATAGCACGACCTATGATAGTGACCTTCTGCAGCTACCAGGTCTCTGCTGACTATGGCAAGGATTCTGCTGTCCATTTTCTCCATGGCTACATTCCTGATTGTGGCGTCAGCTCGCAGTTCTCGACATTGTATGAGGATTTCTCTCGTCTTCTGTCCTTTAGCATACTTGGTGTCTTTCTGGCAGAAAATGCACTCTGCCTCATAAGTCCTTGATGTGCTTGCACATTGTCTAGCTGCTCTCTGTGATCCTGTGTCTTGAGCAGGTTCACTGGCACTGGCACATTTGAGGATGCCATCAAGATGTCTTTTCATGGTGAAGAGACTGCGACATTTTCTGTGGTACTGGATTGTTGGAATCTGTCCATCAGGAAGGTTCGTAGCTAGTTTCAAAATTGCTGCATGTTTTCTGATCTGGGCTGCCCTCAGCAATGTTCTCCATGAGTCAATGTCTTGTAGTGAAACCAGCTTGTCTGTATTGTCATTGGAACAGTGGATGATGCACTCCACTCGTGGCCGCTTTAGTGGCAGGCTGCTTGCTCCGTCAGAGGCCATGTTCAGTCAGTTTTCACCTGCAACATAGAATTATCAATCCACATTACTATGTTGCACAAATTAGTAGTCTGCCAGTCCTTAATTATATTTAATTACACTTAATTAGACTGGTGAAACCAGTGGACTGATATCTGAAAGCAAATCAAGCATTCATGACTGGACTTATTCTAACCAGGCTGCAAATGTATATCACCACTGATGAGGGGAAATCAGCACTTTACATATCTGTCATATATTTTCTGCTTAACTAAATAGACATAATTATTGCAGAGCCTCTTGTTCTTGCCTCACCTACCAGGAAGTATCCACCAGTGGCCAAGTATACGGAATACGGAAGAAAACTGGACACTGCCAGCATCCAACATATATTTTGTTCTTAACTAAGACACTAAAACTGAAGAAAAAGTTAGTTTCCACACATGAATAAATACAAGAATATGTATTATATAGTATAACATACATGTCTTTATTACAAACATCCATTTGCTAAGATATTTAAGCATGCTACATTGTCTATTCAGCTAAAAAAATGATTTGGAAGATGATACTAGTAACAACAGCGCGGAGTTGCGGTATCGCGATTAATGCAAAAACAGCTTTCCTGCAAGAAAAATGAAAAAGCTACCCATTTGGAATTGCTATCACATATTATTTTACTTATATGGGTGTAACAAATAAATTGGCACCATGGAACTTTTGCCACCTCGGGTGGTACCGATATCTGGTCTGGCCCATGGACTACATAGGAAATACGAGAAATATCCGTGGATGAGAGGTGTATAGTTCCTACCCTTTCCTGTTAAAGGAATTAGCTAGTGGTAGCCATGGATATTGCATTAATTTATATAATATCACAAACACACCACACACATTTACATAATATCGAAATCACTCCATTTATGACGACGAAACGTCTGATGCCCCACGTGGAGATCGGTTTCTGAGGTTTGGGAGATGGAATGTAGGGACAATGACAGGGAGATCAGGAGAAGTGGTGGAAGTATTGGTCAGAAGAAGAGTGGACATATGCTGTGTGCAGGAGACGAGATGGAAGGGAAGTGGTGTGAGAATGGTGACGGGTAGGCAGGGACAGAAATACAAGTTTGTGTGGCAAGGGTGCCCAGAAGGCGTGCATGGTGTTGGTGTCCTGTTTTCTGAGGAGTTTGTGGACAGTGTGGTGAGTGTGACCAGAGTGAGTGAAAGGTTGATGATGGTGAAAATGATGATTGGAAAGCTCTTGGTGAAAGTCATCTCGGGATTTGCTCCGCAGGTCGGTCGAAGCGATGAAGAGAGGGACAAGTTCTGGTGTGCAATAGAGAAGCTGATGGAAAACGTGAAAGATGAGGAAGTTGTTGTGGTAGGAGGAGACCTAAATGGACATGTGAGAAGGAGTATAGATGGTGTTGAGGGAGTTCATGGGGCTTGTGGATATGGTGTGAGGAATGGAGAAGGTGAAAGAATTTTGGAGTTTGCTGATGGAGCTGGTTTGTTGATTTGTAAGACTCAGTTCCAGAAAGAGGATAATAAGCTTGTCACATACACGTCAGGTGGGTCAACGACAACCGTTGACTACCTGATAGTGCGTCGGCGAGATAGGGGTCAACTCCGGGACACAAAGGTGATCCCGGGGGAGGAGGCTGTTTCACAGCACCACTTGGTTGTCTGCGACATAAGGGTAAAAGGTGCGAGGAGAGCTTGGCCGGTGAAGTACCAACCGAGAATGAAGGTGTGGAGGCTGAAAGAGGTGACAGTGAGGGAGGCATTAAAAGAGAGGCTGAGTACGGCAGAGGATGATGTGGTTGAGCTTGAAAGTGGTTGGATGTCAATGAAAGATGGTCTGTTGGGAGCCGTTGGTGAGGTATGTGGATGGACTAAAGGACCATCGAGGAACTTGGAAACATGGTGGTGGGATGATGAAGTTGGAAAGAGGATTGATGAGAAGAGGAAGACGGCAAAGGGGACGGGGGCAGAAAAGGCAGAGCATGAAAGTTATAAGGCAGCCAAGAAGGCGGCAAAGAAAGAGGTGGCAAAGGCACAGGAGGCATGTTGGAAAATGTTCGGAGAACGCTTGGATTCGGAAGAGGGTCAGAGAGCGGTATTCAGGATTGCAAAGCAGATAGCGAAAGAGAGGTGCGATGTGATGGGGGTGAGTTGCTTGAAGGATGAAGTGGGACAAATCGTTGTGGACCCAGATGGAATTAAAGGAAGATGGAAGAGATACAGTCACGTGAAAAAGTAAGTACACCCCATGTAAAGTTTTGACTTTTTCAACATATTTCAACATACAGCTATTTGATCTTCATTTCAACAATATTGATAGATAAAGGTGATATAATATAACAAATATCATGAAACATTTACATTTTGTCATCCATTGTTTAATTTAAATAAACATAAATGCAAATTTCGCATGTGGATTGCATGTGTATTGTGTGCATTGCATGTGTCAGTAAAGTAAGTGGAAAAAGTAACCCCTACATTTATCACAACTTCAAATAGCTAAAATTAGAATCAGGTGCACCAGCTCAGGTGCAAATGATTAGAACATCGTTAGAGAGGATCTTGGAGGAACCTGTCTTATTTAAACCTCAGACATTTCGTTTGGTTTGCTCTTTGTTGTTGAAGTTTGTGGCGTCACCATGCCTAGATCAAAAGAGCTCTGTGAGGCCTTCAGAAAGAGGTTATAGATGTTACGAGTCTGGGAAGGGATTTAAAAAGATCTCCAAACAATTTGAAATCAATCATTCGACTGTCCGGAAGATCATATACAAGTGGAGAAGATTCCAAACAACTGCCAACTTGTTCAGGCCAGGCAACCCCAGCAAGTTCAGGCCGAGAGCAGACCGCAAGATGCTGAAAGAAGTCTCTAAGAACCCCAGAATGTCATCACGGGGCCTACAGGTAGCTCCTGCCACTGTTGATGTCAAAGTGCACGAGTCTACCATTAGAAAGAGGCTGCACAAATTTGATCTACATGGGAGGTGTGCCAGGAGGAAACCTTTGCTGTCCAGAAAGAACATCAGGGCAAGACTAAAGTTTGCCAATGAACACCTAGGCAAAGACCAGCACTTCTGGAGCAATGTGCTCTGGACAGATGAGTCAAAGGTAGAGCTATTTGGCCACAGTACCAGAAGACATGTTTGGCGAAAACCAAAGACAGCATTTGACCACAAGAACCTGATACCAATTGTAAAGCATGGTGGTGGAAATATTATGGTTTGTGGCAGCTTTGCTGCATCAGGGCCTGGGCAGCTCACCATCATAGAATCCACTATGAATTCTTCATTGTACCAGAGGATGCTTGAGGATAATGTGAGGCCATCTGTCGGAAAGTTGAAGCTGAACCGAAGGTGGACCTTGCAACATGACAATGACCCTAAACATACCAGTAAATCCACCAAGGAGTGGCTGAAAAGAAAGAAATGGAGGGTTCTGGAATGGCCAAGTCAAAGCCCGGATCTAAATCCCATCGATATGTTGTGGGGGAATTTGAAACGAGCTGTGCATGCAATTGTGCATGCTGTGCAACATGTTTTTGTTGAATAAATTATTGCAAAGTCAATTTTTCATTGTTTTTTGTTCAATTAGATCACCTTTATCGATAGATACCATAATGGAAATCAATCAGTTCCACGACATTGACCTGTAGGTAGGTTTAATGACAATTTGATCTCTGGCAATATCCTGTAGAAATACAATCATGCAATATATATCAGGATCATGGAATCATAAAGAAAGTTCAGTAATATCAATGAATGCAAGCAAGCCTAGATTATCTACGTATACGCACCATCCGAGTCTACATGTCTTAGATTAATTGTCACAGGAGTGTGCCGGAGCAGCAGTCGTCCGAGTTCTTATAGACGCCTCTCAGTGGTTAGTGAGAGCATCACACCTGGGTTTAACTTAGATACATTTTCATTACAGATACTGTTCAATTGAAGATCAAATATTGATATGTCCACATATGTTAAAAAGATAAAAAAACATTTCATGGGGTGTACTTACTTTTTCCACATGCAAAATTTGCATTTATGTTTATTTAAATTAGACAATGGACTACAAAATGTAAATGTTTCATGATATTTGTTATATTATATCACCTTTATCTATCAATATTGTTGAAATGAAGATCAAATAGCTGTATGTTGAAATATGTTGAAAAAGTCAAAACTTTACATGGGGTGTACTTACTTTTTCAAGTGACTATATATGGAAATGCTGTTGAATGCAGAGAATGAATGGGATGGCAACAGAGAGTGACCCAGTTTTAGGACTGGCAGAGAAGATAACTGAGCTGGAAGTTGAGGAAGCAATAAAAGCAATAAAAAAATATATAACCACCTTTAGAGGCCTTTGCGGGGGTTGGCCTTTTTCGGGAACCGTGGTTGTTGTTGTTTTTTGGTCCCCTTTTTGAAGCAATGTTTTACGGCCGGATGCCCTTCCTGACGCCAACCCTTTTTGCCGCCTTTAACGACAAACAGGGAATTACCAGTGAACTGGTACTCAATTTGCCGACCTCGGAAGGATGACAGGCTGAGTCAACCCCCCTGGCGTTAATTCAGCGATCGACCGGGATTCGAACCCAGGATCCTAGGATCCTAAGCCGGCACCCTAGCCGCTAGCCCAACACCATTGCGATAAAAGCAATGAAGAGTCGAAAAGCGGGGGGGCCGACGGGAGTTGTGGGAGATATGTTGAAGGCAGCGGGAAGTTGGGGTGTGAAGAGAATGACAGAGATCTGTAATCTTGTGGTGAAAGAAGGTCACATTCCAGTGGATTGGGAACCGAGTACCCTCGTCCCGCTATACAAGGGGAAAGGGGAACCTCTGGACTGTGGCTCGTACCGAGCGATAAAGTTATTGCAGCATGGAATGAAGGTATTGGAAAGGGTGTTGGAGAGGAGGATAAGGAAGAAAGTGAAGATCGACGAAATGCAGTTTGGATTTATGCCAGGAAGAGGAACGACAGACGCGCTTTTTATTGTCAGGCAGTTGCAGGAGAAGTACATGGAGAAGAGGAAGAAGTTGTTCCTTGGGTTTGTTGATCTGGAGAAAGCATTTGATAGGGTTCCACGTGAAGTAGTGACATGGGCATTGAGGAAGTTCGGAGTGGAGGAATGGTTGATCAGAGTAGTGATGGCAATGTACGAGAGAGAGCGCGCACAGCTGTAAGGATGAAAGACGGGAACAGCGGTGAGTTTGAGGTGAAGGTGGGAGTGCATCAGCGGTCAGTACTAAGTCCACTACTATTTGTAGCTGTGATGGAGGTGCTGGCTTGGAATGTAAAGGGGGGTTTACCGTGGGGAGTTGTTGTATGCAGATGATCTGGTGTTGATTGTGGAAAGTATGGATGGACTGAAGGAGAAGATGAACAAGTGGAAGGAATGTAAGGAGACAAAAGGTGTGAAGGTGAATATCGGAAAAACGACGGTGATGGCAAGTGGTAAAGCATGTGGTGAGGTGGAAAGAACAGGGAAGTGGCCGTGTGCTGTGTGCAGGAAGGGTGTCGGAGTGAACTCCATTCAATGTACAATGTGCACTGAGTGGGTTCATCAAAAATGTAGTGGTCTGAGAGGGTCATTAACCAGTGTGGCAGCTACATTCAAGTGTAAGGTGTGCACAGAGGGAGCTGCAGATGGAGGAAATGTTGAGTTGGATCTTGGAGACGGCATGAAGCGGAGACATGCTGAATGGAGAAGGTGGATCAGACTCGGCAACGGTTGCTGGAGTGAGATGTGCATGGAAGAAGTTTCGGGAACTGAGTGGTGTGCTGACGAGGAGGGGAGTGTCGTTGAAGCTGAAGGGAAAGGTGTATGCTGCATGTGCGAGAAGTGTTATGATTTATGGGAGCGAGACATGGGTAATGAACGTGGAGCAGCAATGAAGGCTCGAAAGTGTGGAAATGCGAATGGTTCGGTGGATGTGCGGAGTATCGTGGGGAGAGAGGAAGACAAATGATGAATTGCAAAAGATGATGGGAATAGAGCCTGTGATTGATGCTGTGAAGAGAAACAGGTTGAGATGGTTTGGTCATGTGTTGAGGAAGGATGAAAGTGACTGGTTGAGAAGAGTGATGGAAATGAATGTAGAAGGAAGTAGAGGACGGGGAACACCGAGAAAGACTTGGCTAAAGGTGGTGGAAGAAGAAATGCGGGCAAGGGGGTTAACAAGGAGAGATGCAGAAAATAGGGCAAAATGGAGAAGATTGTCATGGGGCCCGCAAGGCTAACCCCCGCTCTTGCAGGGAAAATGGCCTTAAAATGCATGTTGTTGTTGTTGTCACACACACACACACACACACACACACACACACACACACACACACACACACACACACACACACACACACACACAGGCAAGTCTATCTTCACAATGTTCATCACACTCAACATCTCTGCTTCTGTTGTGTTCTCTTTTAGCGTTTATATTAAAACATGTTTGGTGTTTGAGGATACGAAAAGCATTGTTGCCCAAAAGCTTTCCGTGCCCACCCCGAGTATTTAACCATCCGTTTTCCACTCATCCCAGCGGTTCAGAGTGCATGGAAGTCAAACAGACACACAGAAACAGACGACATTTCTCGAATTGCCATAAAAATTTGAAGCCAAGTTTCGAGTATAACTGTCACCATTGAACAGCCAGTTCAAACTGCTTCGAAAATGGCCAATAGTGAAACAAGTTTTTCAAGGCCTGTACTTTTCACGGCACAGCACAAGTCGTGTAAAATGGTTAACACAAGTGAACAGTCCAAATACAGCTACGGCGTTCTAAGAAACTCTGCTTTCCACCGGCACTGATCACAACACAATGACGTTTGTCGCTATGGCAACATTTACTCTCATTAATGATGGTGCGTTGAAACCATTTAATGTTAAATACATTTGTTGTAAAAAGGTAATTTAACAGACAAACATGGTTGACATTACTGCTCGGTTCCCAGTTCTCTTCTTATTTTTCGAATGTAACATTGCTTCTTTCTCTTACCAGCAGATAGCATCTGTTCAATTAAAAAATACTAGAGCGAAGTCAATGGCGCGCCATCACAAATCCTCACATTTCCAACAGAAAGCAAAGTTGAAAGATGGCATAAAGTTCCACCAGGAATGACCCAATATCTAAGTTTTTAGTTAAAAATTTCTTACCATTTTCACCACTAGGGACCGATGTCCCCATCCTCAGGGGCAAGAATCTGGGGTCAACGTCAAATGCAAAACAATTGTTACACATTTCATGCATCTCCCAATGTTGATTGCAGAGTTTCACCGGGTTTCATGAAACACGAGAACGGTTTAGTCATAACACCAAGTTTAGTCATAATCCATCCATAACTTTTAAAAATATCATGTTATATATCACTTTTCACCTGATCTCTCAATGGTGAAGAATCACTTAAAAATTAAAAAATAATCGTATCCGAATCCATATTCAGATCTTCACCAAAATCAAATCGAATCAAATCGAATCGTCCTTGTCACACACCCAACCTGTCCACCAAGTTTTGTCCAAATCCGTCCACAACTTTTTGAGATATCCTGCTGTGTATCGTTTTTGGCCCGATCTCCCAATGGTGAAGAATCACTTAAAAAATTCGACTAGCCGGATCCGAATCTGGATCTTCACCAAAATCTAATCATTTTGTCCTTGTCACATACGTCCTAATCCGTCCACAACTTTTTGAGATATCTTGTCCACAGTCAGACAAACAGACAGGGGTGAAAACATAACCACCTTCGGTGGCGGAGGTAAACATATAAAATGTGCCCATAATTGCATTTTTCGGTATTTATAATAATAATAATAATAATAATAATAATAATACATTTATTTTATATAGCGCTTTTCAAGAAGCCTGTCAAAGTATTACCAAAGACGCGTTGACAGAGTACAAAAAAAACAAGTGCAAAAAGACAAATCAACAGGTAAATAATCAAAGCAAAAGGAAGGAGAAGGAGAAGAGATAAAAAAAAACCAAAAAAAAAACCACCTTTAGAGGCCATTTTTCCCCGCAAGCGGGGAAATGTTGAATGTTGATAGTTGATATTGTTGTTGATATTGAATTGATATTGTTGATATTGAATGTTGATAGAATGAAGAAGAGATAGTCAGGGGTTAAATGCTGTGGGTTAAATGTTGAATGCAGTGTTGAACAGGTGGGTCTTGAGTGATGTTTTGAATGTGGTGAGTGAGGAGGAGTCTCTGATGGTGTGAGGTAGTGAGTTCCAGAGGGTGGGAGCAGCGATGGAGAAGGCCCTGTCCCCCCAGGATCTGAATTTGGTCCGCATGGGGGGGGGGGGGGGGGGGGTCAGGAGGTTGGTACCAGCAGAGCAGAGGTTGTGGGTGGGAGTGTGTCTGGAGAGGAGGTCAGTCAGGTAGGATGGGGCCAGGTTATGGAGGGCTTTGTAGGTCAAGAGGAGGATTTTGTACTGGATTCTCTGGGGGATGGGGAGCCAGTGAAGCTTGTAAAGGACGGGGGTGATGTGGTCACGGGTCCGGGAATGGGTGAGTAGACGGGCAGCGGAGTTCTGAATGTATTGGAGTTTATTGATGATTATTGAGGGTGAACCAAAGAGGAGGCTGTTGCAGTAGTCCAGACGGGAGGTGATGAAGGCGTGGATGAGGGTTTCTGCAGCCGTGGAGGAGAGGGATGGATGGAGACGGGCGATGTTTTTCAGGTGAAAGAGGCTGTCTTTGTGATCTGTTTAGTGTATTTGTCGAAGGAGAGGGTTTGGTCAAAGATGATGCCAAGATTCCGGATGTGAGGGGAGGTCGATACTGGGAAACCGTCGATGTTGAGGGCAAAGTTATGGGTGGATTTGGTGAGCGTTTTTGGGCCAATGATGATTATTTCAGATTTATCATAGTTAAGTTTGAGGAAGTTGATTTGAAGCCAGGATTTTATTTCAGTGATGCAGTTTGTCAGGATAGAGTGGGTGGTGGTGGAGATGGACTTGGTGGAGATGAAAAGCTGGATGTCATCGGCGAAGCAGTGGAATTGGAGACCATGACGGCGGATTAAGTGATCAAGGGGGGACAGGTACAGGATGAAGAGGAGGGGGCCAAGAACTGAACCTTGGGGGACACCTTGGGGGAGGGGAGCAGTGGGGGATTTGCAGTTATTGATGGAGATGAACTGGCGTCTGTCGGAGAGGTATGATTTGATCCAAGAGAGGGCAGTGCCGGTAATGTTAAAGGTGGTTTCAAGTCGGGTGAGGAGGATGGTGTGATCGATGGTGTCAAAGGCGGCGCTGAGGTCGAAGAGGATGAGAATGTTGAGGTTGCCAGCGTCAGAGGAGAGGAGAAGGTCGTTGGTGATTTTGAAGAGAGCAGTTTCAGTACTGTGGTTGGAGCGGAATCCGGATTGGAATGTTTCATACAGGTTATTGGCAGAGAGGTGATGTTTAAGTTGAGTGGCTACAGCATGTTCCAAAACTTTTGACAGAAAGGGTAGGTTGGAGATGGGTCTGAAGATGTTTAGGGTGTCAGGGTTGAGTCCAGGTTTTTTCAGAATGGGGGTAACAGCAGCAATTTTGAGGGATGGTGGGACGATGCCTGTAGACAGGGAGGAGTTTATTGTTGCAGTGATAAGTGGAGAGAGAGCAGGAAGGGAGGCCTTGACAAAGCTGGAGGGGATGGGGTCAAGAGTGCAGGTGGCAGTTTTCATTCCTATGAGGAGTTCAGAGAGGTCAGTAGGGGAGACTGGGGAGAACTGAGACAGGGGTTGGCAGGATAAGGGGGGCAGGTGGTTTGAGGGGGAGCAGGTGCGGTGGTGGTTAAGCTGCTGTAGATGTTGTCAATTTTGCTTTGGAAGAATGAAAGCAAGGAGATGCAGTTGTCTACTGTGAATGACTGGGTGGTGGTGTCCAGGGGGCTGAGGAGTTTGTTTATTGTAGAGAAGAGTGCTTTGGGGTTTCCAGAGCCAGAGTGGATAATTTGAGAGTAGTAGGCGGAGCGGGCGCGGGAGAGGGCATCTTTGTAGCGTTGTAGGTGGTCCTTGTAGGCTTGGGAGTGAATTGTGAGACCTGTTTTATTGCGGAGTCTTTCAAGTTGGCGAGCACGAGTTTTCATCAGGCGGAGTTCAGGGGTAAACCAGGGAGCAGAATGGGTGAAAGAAACTGTTTTGGTTTTCACGGGCGCAAGCTGGTCAAGGCAGGAGGAGAGTGTGGTTGTAGTAGTCAGTGAGGTCAGAAGGGGTGTGGAGGTTAACGAAGGGAGAAGTGGACATTTTTTCAGAGAGGGTGGATGAGAATGAGGTAGGTGAAAGAGCGTTTAGCTTACGAAAATTGATAGTGCGATAATGCCTTGGTGCTGGGGTGGGGATGTTGATGGTCATAGTGATGGCTAAGTGGTCAGAGAGGGTGAGGTCGGAGCCAGAGAGATGGTGCAAAATTAATCCAGTAGAACAGACAAGGTCCAGAATGTGCCCACGGTTATGGGTAGGAAAGTTGACATGTTGAGTGAGGTTAAAGCAGGTGAGTAAATCAGTGAAGTCAGTGGTTATTGTGGAGTCAGTGGAGTCCATGTGGATATTGAAATCACCGAGGAGGAGGATTGAGGGGGAGAGGGAACAGAGCTGGGTCAGAAAGTAGGAGAAGTCAGACAGGAATGATGGGTGTGGTTTGGGTGGGGTTAATCCCCCACCGCAGCTGGGTTGAGTTGAGCTTTAACGGCGGTTCGACCCGCGGCCGCGAAGCAACGCCGCCGTGCGAACGAAAGTGTGGAGAGTCGGCGGCTGCTCACTCCCGGCCTGGCCGTTCTCCTGCGTACAGCTGAACCTTCCAGCCCTGTGGTCCCACCTCCTCATCCGTCCAGCCATCCACCTCCTGCCATTCCTGTCATCATCCCCGTGTAAGTCTGACTGTCGTCTGTTTGTCCGTGTTGTCCCTGGGAATAAGTAATAACCAATTTATTTGACCCGTTGACCCCACCCCAGGTAGCAGGACCAAAAATGGCAAAGCTCTTGCACTTCCGTGCCATTTGGTGAGGCCATAACTACCAAGTTTGGTGAATTTCTTCCCAACCATTTAGCTTTAGGAGGAGACAGCGTGAGAGACAGACAAAAGGAGCTGATGACAATATCCCTCTTCCCCGTATTTTCTTTCAAAAAGCGCAGTGACAATAAACTGGTGCAGCCAGTAACTACACATTATGTCCCCAATTTTGAGAGAAGTATATGAATAACGAGTCTTCAATTTGGCCTGATAAGGAATAGCAACAAGCCAATGTATTTGCTCATTTCCTACAAGTCTGAGAAGCTAGACCATGTGATTAAAAACCAACATCATCATGGTCACCCGTATAGGAAGTCAAGGCTCACTTTTTGGCACGAAGCTGGTTGCTGGATCTCATCAACTTGCGAATGACGTGCACCTTTGCTCGCTTCACTTCCTTTCGCATACGAAGAATCTGCAAAAAAATGAAACCTTTTAATAAATTGAGACCGTCCTCAAAATTATTTTGCATAAGACATGCATTGTTATACACCGCTCCTTTCCTATGCCATCTCCAGGCGCTGCACAACGTCATTGCCGGGCACCAAAGGGGGCACGCTGAAAGGGAGTACTCAGTTTTCACTCCAGTTGTTTGTTTTCTTTCTTTCTTGTTACTTGCAAAATCGAAGATTTTTCAAGTATATTGGTCGGTAGCGTTTGTGGTTCTGCCTGTCTGCCTGTTTGTTTGTCACCGGCCTACAGGTCACAATTTTCAACCGATCTTCACGAAATTTCACCAAATGGTAGAGTTGGTCAAAAGCAAGAAGCCTATTGTTTTTGGGGTCAAAAGGTCAACATAGGTCGAATTTCTAAAATCACCAATTTTCATTTGATTGACTTTAAATTCTAAGAGGATTTACATATATGGTCACTGAATTCAACCACCAACTATTTTTGAGGTCAAAAGGTCAAAGGTCAAATCAAGGTCAACCTTCCAAAATCATCATTTTTCATCTGAAAAATCGTCACTTTTCTTCCTATTGATCCGAGCTTTGATCAAGATTGTCAATTTTAATCAATTTAGGACAATTTGCTGTATCAATGGAATTTTTTTTCCTTGGGGAGGGGGGGGGGGGGCGATTTTGCAAGTATCGTGCTCCGCATGACGTCTTCTTGTTTGTTTGTTTGTCCGGGCGATATCTCAGGACCACCTGGCTGCACTTTCATTCAGGATGTGGTGGGACACCCATCGAGCCAAGTGTGTCTGCACAAAGTGCCACATATCCAATGATGGAGGTACCAGACAAGCAAGCACAGTCCACCTTTAAAGTTGAGGCATAGTCGAATATTGGTGTGGTGGGGAGGGAAGTTGGGCCACCTTTCCAAGTTAAAATAACGCAAGTAAAATGCATTAATTCTCAAAAAAGCATCAAACAGGTATATACAGTTTAGTAATGAAAGTTAAAAAAAAAAATACAAGAGATATATAAACTGGCATCATCATAATAAAATACACAATTTGGCGTCTGTCTGTCTATCGAATCAAGATACATTCATTCGTTATGCAATCTCAACCAAATTTACTGTAATGCTTTGGCAATAATAAAGGCACGGACACCTCCCAGATCACAATTTCCATCCAACTACAAAATTTGTCCACTAAATCTGAAGGAAGCAGTTTGCAAACTGCGCAAAACTCATTGGCAGACAAAAATAAACACATAAAAGTTGCATCATGTTCTCCCCGCGATGTTCGCCTTTTGGAAACATTTCGTTTTACGCCTTTATAAAGATTAGGCCTTTATAGTTTATAACGAACATGCGGCACGAAAACCTGCTCCAGCGTGTACAGTATAGTAGCGTACCTCGTTGTTGACAACCATTAATGTAGCCATCTCGAAAGGTAACGAGAAATATCGAATTCAAATATTGCCAATTTATATATTATTTCTAAATTTTCGACCTTGTTCGACTTGGTATGCACTGTGCACATGAAATGATTGATATTTGATGCTAGCCCAGTAACCGTGTGTACTTCCGTACTTCTGAATCTTCTTCTTCTTCTTCTTCAAATTAAACTTAAAGCAGCTTTCCTTATGTCGGGTGGAATAAGATTTTTAGCTCCAGATAATTTAAATATGGTAAAAACCAATACAATATGTTTATAAAACATTAGTTTCAGTAATATATTTGCTTGCAAGCTTAGAATATTAATAACCACCGAAAAAATCAGCTCCTCAAACAGACGACGTCTACATCGCCATGGTCAGCATACATTGGACGAGAAAGTATAAAGAAAAACATATTCTTACTTCGAGTTATATATTTAAAATAATAAAAAATACTTCAAGTACAACATAAAGATGAAAATAATCCTGTAAATATATAATGACGAAAGTTTGTTTATATCATTATATAAAACAACGATCTACTTTAGAATTAAGCCATGTTAGACTTTTTGCTCTGTCAGCTCCGAAAGTAAGCGGCTTGCCATCGCTTACCAAGCCAGCCGTTCCGTATCTAACGCTTGGTGTCAGACGTCAGTTGCGGCTGACACTCAAAGCGCTCAACGAAAGCGAGCGCTTGCCGATTGTCACTGCTTTAACAACATGGCGGTGGCCGATGTAAACAGTGCTATCATGGTACTCGAACAAATGCTGTCGGGGCCGTCGTTTTCCATTCTACTCGACCCGCTTGTGACAGCAACTTCCACAAACGAATTTCTTGTGGCAGCAGCGGCCACGCCGAGCCCGAGGAAGAGGAAAGGTTCACCGCCGGTCAGGAATGAGGATTACTTCGAGAGCGAAGTTCCCCGCTACTCAGATCCGACGTTTACGTTTCATTTCCGAATGTGCAGATCGACCTTTGAGGTAGGTGCTGTAGAGCTACAAACAATGAATGATATGGTTTTATTATAATAGTAATGACTAGCCGAAACCCGTGGAACATCCACGGAAGGGAGGATGTGGTGTATGGATAGAGTGTACCATTATGGATGGCATAGGGGATTTGCTTGTCCGAGTAAGAGTTAGGAAGAAAGATGAGAATGAAGAGTGCGTATATGAACAACGTATTTATTGCAATCTACTTAAATGACAACGCTACGATATACTTTTGAAAAATGAATGGATTCGTAATAGGAATCGGCATAGCACCACTCTGGGATTGTCCACTCAGTGGACGGCTTGCTGTCGCCTTCGCCTGTCCCATCAGCGGACGGCTTGCTTCGCCTTCACCCAGCAGACGCCAATACGATGGCGTCGTAAGATGGCGTCGTATCGGCAGTTAATCGGATGCTTTTGGGGCCCAACGTCGGCTAATTCAGATTTTTCGAGTATGGCTGTACGTGATAAACAAAGAGCGCGGTTCGTAGATCGTAAATCCATTAGTGCCATGGGCATCGGGTCACTGGGTGCGGCGTAAAAGGGATAACAAAGTCAAGTCCTTACGCTATTATTATATAGACTAGGCCAGCGTTTCTCAACCTTTGATGGCCCATGGCCCCCCTACCGAGTCGCTTAACATTCGTGGCCCCCTGCCCTTCAATAAAAGATGCAGATTTCGTTTTATGAAATTTATTTACTCAGTCTTAAAAGATAAATCAAAGTAAACATTTTTCTAAGCAATACAATCAATGAGACACTTGCTGTTGGGCTTGTCTGACGAGGCCTCTTATGTCCGGCTCCGTCTTGGACACAGCAAGGCGAATATCGTTCCCAACGTCAAGACGGTTTCTGGACTTCGTTTTAATGGTCGCAAGGTCAGAAAATCCAGATTCGCAAAGATATGTTGTGGTGAATTGAATGAGCATTACGGATGCCTTCTTGCTGAGTAGTGGATACGCATCCTGAACAGACAACCAGAAGGTGGAGAGGTCTTCTTTGTTACTGAAGACCAGCTTCATTGCTTTTGAAACCTTCAACTCTGCCAGCTCCTCTGCTTCGTCTTCAGTAGGTTCAATTTTGGCGTTGAACGGGTCTTTGTGCCACGGAACATCCAACGGCGCATCGTCGAAATACGATTTGAACTCAGCGGAGAGATTGTCGAGATGTCTAGTGATGCAATCTTTGATGCCGACGGGAAGCTCAATCCTCTGCGTCTGCAGGTGCTCGTCCAAGAAAGGAAACGAGGCAGTGGACCCGGCCTTGATTCGTGCCTGCCAGACTTCCATTCTAGCAGACAGTCCGGCAAGCTTGTCTTGAACGTCACTGACTGTCACATCACGACCTTGCAAGGACTGGTTCATTTCGTTGAGTTGGCCGAATATATCGGCCAGGTAGGCGAGCATCATGACGAACTCTTCATTGTCGAAGTGGACATGGAGGTTGTTTTCGTTGTCTCGCAGGAAGATTTCCACCTCAACCCGGAGTTCATACAGCCGAGAGAGGCATTTCCCCCTCGATAGCCAACGGACTTTGGTGTGGAACAGAAGTCCAACATGTTCCGCTCCCATTTCGTTGGCCAGTAGTTGGAAGAGCCGATGATTTTTGGCCTTCGCACGAATGAAGTTGATCACTTTGACCGCGACGTCCATGACTTCCAGCAAACGAGGCGGAAGAGTCTTTGACGCAAGAGCGTATCGGTGTAGCGAACAGTGGGAGGACGTCACATGGGGCCATTCGTTCTTCACAAGCGTGACGAACCCTCCTCTGACGCCGACCATCGCTGGGGCACCATCAGTACAAATGTGCTTGAAATTCTGCCAACCGAGTCCGTTAGCTTCAAAAAAGAGTCCACAATAGCTTTGATATCTGCCGCTGTCGTTGTGGTTGGTAGGGTATTGCAGAACAAGAACTCTTCCTTCATCTTTCCCTTTCTCTCGTAGCGAGCGAAGGCGATCAACTGGCTCTCCAGGGCGGTGTCGGTAGACTCATCTAATTGAAGGCTAGCCTGGAGCGTGCTTTGTTTGATTTCGGAGCAAACTTGACGGCACACATCAGCAGCCATGTCGTCAATCCGTCGTCGGATCGTGTCATTAGAGAGCGAAACTTGCTGGATCTTCTTTTTCGCCTCTGGTCCGATCATCAATTCCACCGATTTCTCTGTACATGGCTTGATAAGGTCCTCAGCAATAGTGTGCGGCTTCT
Source organism: Myxine glutinosa (assembly GCF_964187855.1). Classification (NCBI taxonomy): domain Eukaryota; kingdom Metazoa; phylum Chordata; class Myxini; order Myxiniformes; family Myxinidae; genus Myxine; species Myxine glutinosa. Next base: position 77,925,830 of record NC_136270.1, read on the forward strand.
TGCACTTCACAATTCGGTATGCCACTTCGTAGCTGGATTGAAGAGCAGGTTTTTCTTCTGGCCGGAATCCAAATTTGGGAAGTGTCGCTTCACGGTCATATCGTGATCGTTTCGCAGACAGAGCGTCGATATTATCTTCCTTCCTTCCGGGATGCATCTTGTCGCGATGGTTTGAAAGTTTGGAAGGACGTAGTGACGCATTTGACATCACGACCGAGCAGTGCAGACATTGCGCGCAGTCCACGCCATCTCGACTGACATTCGTGAATCCAAACTTGACATAGCTGTCATTCCATTTTCGAGCCTTCGACATCTGAGAAAAAAATTGCAAATACGAATTAATTACTTTTGTAACGGTAATACAGTAAGGTTGAAAATTAGGTTTAGAAAAGTGCTCTGGAGGGAAGGAGAAGAAAGGAAGTAGAGATGTAAAGAAGCAGAAAGAGATGGAGAGAAACTCATCTACCCTTTTTTAGAGAAGGTTAAACTCATCTACCCTTTTTACTTTGACACTATGACCGGAGACTCTTCACCTTAATTGTACATTACAAGCTTCTGCATTCTGAATCGCAGTTTTTCGGCGTCCGCTCGTGGCCCCCCGGTCGAAGGCCCGTGGCCCCCTTGGGGGGCCACAGGCCCCCGGTTAAGAAACGCTGGACTAGGCGAAACCTGTGGAACATCCACGGAAGGGAGGATGTGATGTATGGATAGAGTGTACCATTATGGATGGCATAGGGGATTTGCTTGTCCGAGTAAGAGTTAGGAAGAAAGATCAATTTTCACTTGTGCAAAAATGCTACTCACAATTACATCGCCTGTGCGTCGGCCTGTGATTGAGCCAGAGAGTTGGCCTGTGAGTCAACTTCCTTTCCAATGTCTGCAAGAGTTGAAATACTGATTGTGAATGTGTAAAATTATATGAAAGAAGAACATGCATATCAATAGACGATGGCATCGAAAAGGAGAGCAGCTGTCAATAGAAAAGGATGTCTGACATCAATTTGACATTATTGCACAGGAAATGACAAACAAAGAAACAGTTCATTTCCATCGGGTAATATTACGATGAGAGATCAGCCGATACCTTTATTATGTCCATCAGCATCCATAGCACTTAGAAAAAAAACGCAGCATCAGCCAGCCGCAGCCAACTATCACGTACCGTCTCGAAGTCAATGCCATCCTTTTATCTCTTCGTATACAAGTACAACTCACTGATCGCAACGTCACTCCATTTAACTTTATTAAAATGACGATAAAGACGTGAAACCCGTGGAACATCCACGGAAGGGATATCGTTCGTCTGTTTTCAGCTCGTTATCTTTAAGCTTCCTTACGTCTCGCCACCTGCTACACCTCTCTGAGTTACGAGGATTTATGCAACGCACCCCGAGTATCGCAACGTCACTCCATTTAACTTTATTAAAATGACGATAAAGACGTTTCCTTATATATCCTAATTTCAAATGTTCAAGGGAATAAAAAAGCTTACTTACGTCTCGCCACCTGCTACACCTCTCTGAGTTACGAGGATTTATGCAACGCACCCCGAGTATCGCAACGTCACTCCATTTAACTTTATTAAAATGACGATAAAGACGTTTCCTTATACGTATATCCTAATTTAAAATGTTCAAGGGAATAAAAAGACCATTTGGTTCACACCACCCATCACACCACTCGACTGTCCAATCAGCGGACGGCTCGCATCGCCTTCGCCCAGCAGACGCCAATACGATGGTGTCGTAAGATGGCGTCGTATCGGCCGATAATCGGATGCTTTTGGGTCCCAAAGTCGGCGAATTCAGATTTTTCGAGTATGGCTGTACGTGATAAACAAAGAGCGCGGTTTGTAGATGGAAAATGCATTAGTGCCGTGAGCATCGGGTCACTGGGTGTGGCGTAAAAGGGATAACAAAGTTGAGTCCTTACGGTATTATTATATAGATGATGTCCCTCACAATGAACTTGGACGCAGGAGGCCATGAGGGCCAATCAGAGCATGCGCTATTGTTACCAACCTATTGTAATTGTTCTTTGTCCGTCTCTAAGGGAAGTCAGCACGTACCGTTTTTAGTTTTTGGAACGACTCAGCCAGGATTCGAACCTCCGACCTCTCAGATTTGGAGCAGACACACGACCGAGTCTGGTTAAAAGGCCTCACTCGGGTATATTGCATACCACTACACCTGTACAGGACTACACCAGCAAAGGTACCCAGGATGAGGTAAGGATGGGAGGAGGGACCCTGCGTTGCCTAGCTACGCTGAGTACCTTTGCTGGTATGACATTGTTGCACTCTCCGAAGCACCGGCAACCAACATAGTCTCGAGTTAGTTATTTCTTTAGTAAACATTCACATAGTCTCTCCCTTCTGTGTAGTGGGTTTCACAGGTCAATATGCGTTGTGTGAGATTAGCTCGGAATTTCCCCCTTTCTTTGTTGTTACCTCTGCCAACAAAGGTGGATCGAGGTTATGTTTTCACTCCCATCTGTTTGTTACTTGGCAATTATAGGTGAGGGCGAGACTACCGGAACTAAGCTGTAACACGTGCCCTTTCGTGGTTTGTTTTCAACGTATCCAATCACGTGACTGTTGTCGCGAAGGGTGCACTAACCGGAAGTTACGTAGTTCCGCGGGCGCCTATTATTTTTTTTTCAAGTATGTTGATCACTCTGGTTTGTGCGTTTGTGTTTGTCTGTCCGCTCACTTATACAAGTTGCCTACAGGTCACAATATTTTAAACTGATCTTCACAAAACTGTACCAAACGGTGGAGTTCGTGGTCCGACAAAATCCTATATATTTTTGAGGTCAAAAGGTCAACATAGGCCAAAGGTCAACCACTTTTTTCAAATTTCTAAAATCCTTAATTTTCATCCGATTAACTTGAAATTTGAATAGGATTTACATATCGGCGAACTGAATTCAACCACCAACTATTTTTGAGATCAGCATCCAAAAGGTCAGCATAGGCCAAAGGTCAACCACTTTTTTTTGAATTTCTAAAATTCTCAATTTTCATCCGATTGACTTGAAATTTGAATAGGATATACATATCGGCAAACTGAATTCAACCACCAACTATTTTTGAGATCAGCATAGGCCAAAAGGTCAGCATAGGCCAAAGGTCAAACACTTTTTTTTGAATTTCTAAAATCCTCAATTTTCATCCGATTCACTTGAAATTTGAATAGGATTTACATATCGGCTAACTGAATTCAACCACCAACTATTTTTTAGATCAGCATTGGCCAAAAGGTCAACATAGGCCAAAGGTCAACCACTTTGTTCAAATTTCTAAAATCCTCAATTTCCATCTGATTGACTTGAAATTTAAATGATATTTTCAAATCAGCAAACTTAATTCAACCACCAACTATTTTTGAGATCAGCGTAGGCCAAAAGGTCAACATAGGCCAAAGGTCAACCACTTTGTTTTCAAATTTCTAAAATCCTCAATTTTCATCCGATTGACTTGAAATTTGAATAGGATTTTCATTGCTGCTAACTGAATTCAACCACCAACTATTTTTGAGATCAGCGTAGGTCAAAAGGTCAACATAGGCCAAAGGTCAACAATTTCGAACTTCTAAAATCCTGAATTTTCATCCGATTGACTTGAAATTTGAATAGGATTTACATATCGGCTAACTGAATTCAACCACCAACTATTTTTGAGATCAATGTAGGCCAAAAGGTCAACATAACCAAAGGTCAACCGCTTTTTTCGAATTTCTAAAATCTTCAATTTTCATCCGATTGACTTGAAATTTGAATAGAATTTTCATATCAGCCAACTGAATTCAACCACCAATTATTTGTGAGGTCAAAAGGATGCTCTACTGAGTGCCATTATACTTTGTTCTGTTTTGCCAAGTGTCACCTATGAGTGATTTTTCATCTGTCTCTGTCTGTCTGTCTGTTTGTTTGTGAACAAAATATCTCAAAAAGTTGTGGACGGATTCGGACGAAATTTGGTGGACCGGTTGTGTGTGTGGCAAGGAAGAATCTATTCGATTTTGGTGAAGATCTGAATATGGATTCGGATATGAGAGTTATTTAATTTTTTAAGTGATTCTTCACCATCGAGTGATATGGCCAACCAGGCGTAGGTCTGTTCTCTACTTTTTTTTCTTTTTTTTTTGTATACAAGATCGAGGCTCGTGAAAGAGCTAACATTAATCACACAAAAAGTCAAACCGACACACAAAACACAAAAAACAAGGGGAGCGGCAGACAAGATGGGGAGAGAGGGGGAAGGAGACAAACACAACATTTGAGAGCAGGGACATCGGGAGGACTTGTGGGGAGGTGGGAGAGGTATAAAACATAAGAACACTGCAAGGACTCTGGGGTGCATTACCGGGGGTAGAAAAGATCAAGGTTTTGGATGGGGGAAGATAAGAGATGGTGGTGAACAGCTGTTTTAAAGACCTGGAGGGAGGAGTGGGATTGAAGGGAGTGGGGGAGTTTGTTCCAGAGGCGGGAGAAAAGGGGAATGAAAGAGTGAAGGTGAGCAGAGAGCCTAGATTTTGGCAGTTTAACCATAAGAGAGTTGCAGGCAGATCTTGTGCGACCTGAAGGAATATTGGGGGGACAGAGCACAGAGAGAGCTGGGGGAGCAAGGCCAGAGAGGAGTCGGTAGAAGACAGAAAGACCACCAACCTGCCGGCGGTGAGTGAGTGAAAGGCCCTCGGAGCTGACTTCATCGCAGGAGATTCCAATGATTCTGAAAGCTTTGGCCTCGACAGCGTGAAGCCGAGCTAGGTGTGCGGCAGGAGCACCAGCCCGGAGGGGGGAACAGTATTCCATTGAGCTGCGGATGAAAGCCTTGTATGTGGCGAGGAGCTCAGGTGTGCCAAGGAAGGACTTCGCACAACGGAGGATGCCCAGTCGGCGACTGGCTTTGGAGGCCAGCTTGGAAATGTGGTTTTCCCAAGAAAGATCATGGCAGAAAGTGAGACCCAAAAGCTTGAGCGCAGTTCTAGTTCATTTTGCTTTAGCATGAACTGCTGCCCCACATAAAACCAACCATGAAGTGCAGCTCATTGGCATATTCACACCAAAATGGAGTTCAGATTGCATGCCAATTTCCAACCGTCCCCACTCAATGTAACCTACATCGACCACCACTTACCGCTATTCACCTCCCATCTCTGCACCACCATACCACAACTACCCTCCTCCACAAGAAGAAACCGTAACCCACTTCACACGTTTAATTCACCATCACACTCAAACCAAACTCGCTCGACCCCAATTGCTTAACAACCATCCCACAGATTCAGACCTTCACCACAACAAGACTGCAAATGCCCACGACCCTGCTTTACCTTCAAAAACTTTAACAACGGCCATGCTCTCCGTAACTTCTGATAAATAGCCACGACTCTCCGCTTGACTGACATACCAATTATTTTGCCTTTATAACTCAGAGTTTTCCCCACGGAGTACCCACGCTCGGTTGCGGAAGCCTTCACGGCGATCCTGCTGGTTAATTTGTTGTCGTAATCTATACATACATGAATAAAATGCATCAACACTACAATGCCAAAGGTTCACTTTCAAACAGAGGTCTTTCAAATAGGAATTCAAGTGGGAATTGTTGTAATTCAATTAAAAAATATATCAAGTTGCACGGAGCACAAAATGTCAGTTAATCCTTTTGAAATTTCAAACCAACATGGGGGAACTCGAACACGAGGTCGATGGACGTTAATGTTTATGTATGTATTTATGTGGAAATGGCGGGTCATATAATGAAAGCAGATCGCGCAAAATGGAGGAAATATAATAGCACATTATTTTTAGTAGGTGAGGCATCGCCTGAGCCACCACACATCACACCAACACAGGCATGTGGGGGCGAGTTTGAAGAAGAAGAAGACTGAATTTTTTTCTCCATAATGTTTTCCGAGTTTGATTAAATAGATTCTCATGAGTTTGAAGAAGATATTGGCAGTGTATGTTGCCAATGTTCACACTATTTCTTTGGAAGAAGAATTATGGCTGAGCTTCTTTGCAATGCTTTTCGAGTTGAAGAAGAATTATGAGAAGCACATCATTTCTCTGTAATGCTTTTCGAGTTTGAATCAGGTTTCTCGTTGAGGTTGAAATTCACAGCTCGAACCAACATGCTGGAACTCCAACACGAGGTTGATGTATGTTATTTTTATACGTACGTGCATATTTATGTGGAAGCGACGGGTCATATAATGAAAGCAGATCACACACAAACGGAGAAAATAAAATTGCACAACACAGGCGAGGCACAGGGAAGTAGAGGTGAAAGGGGAAGGGGCAGGAAGAGGACTGCCTTGGTTTGGTGATATATGTACTTTTTACTTTGTAAAGGTAGGAAATAAATAAAATAGACTCAATGAGGAAGAAGCAGGGGTGTCCCGTCTAGCAGAGTGTTCCATTACCAAGCTGCTTGTAGAGTGCTCTCCAAGCAGCTTAAGCGCTCCACCAAAACTGTTGAGATTCCAGGAGTGTCCCACAATGTCCGAATTAGACAAATAAACACTTTTTAACAATCAGAAATGTTGCTTATGTAAATTCCGGAGTTAAATTTTTGAAATTTGGTTCATGTGAAGACATTATTCTGAATCTTTGTGGGAACTAAATAAAGGCACGAACACTGGCATTTATAAACATTGTGATGTATACAGGAATACAGTGATTCGTAGATATGAAGCTTTATTGTACAGAAACGGACCTGATCTGAGGCAGGGCATACTTGAGTTGAGTGGACAAAATGGCAGAATTAAGACCCCAAGTAGAGCGACCTGAATGCAGGCTGACCAAAGGTAAGCCTGTTATATTAAGACCCCAACCAGAGCAATCTGAATGCAGGCTGACCAAAGGTAAGCCTGTTAGCATAAATGATTTTCCAAAACATACCCAATCACCCAGTTTTCATTCATGTAATCCCTCCCTTAGTATCAATTATTCTTTGTCACACACCCAACCTGTCCACCAAGTTTCGTCCGAACATGTCCATAACCTTTTGAGATATCCTGCTATATATCGTTTTGGCCTATCTTTCAACAGTGAAGAATCACTTAAAAATTATAGTATCTGGACATGGATCTTCAACAAAATATAATCATTTCGTACTTGTCACATACCCAACCTCTCCACCAAATTTCGTTTGAATCCGTCCACAACTCTGAGATATTAACCTTTGGTGGCGGAGGTAATAATAAAAGTATAGAGATGTCTGTGTCAGCACGTAAAGGGAGATGAGTTATGCTTTTGAACATTTCATTGAATGTAGTATTGGATGTGATGTTATGGAAAAATGGGAGTTGCAAAAGTGTCTTTAAAATGAAAAACAGTCACAAATAAATGGCTGAACTAAGCATTGTTAAAAAAAACAAAAACTGGTGTCCCTGCTGGTGCATTGTATTATTTGTTGTCTCACCTCGTGCATTAAAAAGTTGTTCGTTATAACTGGTGATGCCTGAATGCTGGTTATCTGATTATATACATACTGTCTCCAATATGAAAATCTTATTTTCCATTTAGGATCTACTGTGCGAGTTGGAACCAACTTTATGCTGCAAGATACAGCCTGCAGGGAAAAAGATTCTGTGCTTTCTCTGGCTAATGGGCAACAGAGAGAGTTTTCGGAATGTTGCTGATCGATTTGGAATTAGCAAAAGTTCCCTCCATCGCAATCTCACTCATGTTGCTAACAGCCTGCTGATATTGTCAAAGCAGGAGATTCAGTGGTCGAAGGAGACTTTTGAAAAGAAAGCTATATCAAAAGAGTTTGAAAAGTTTCCTGGAGTCGTTGGATGTATCGACGGTACTTACATACCAATGACTGGCAAATCCGGAGCAAAAAGGGATTTGTACATTTGTAGGAAAGGGTTCCCTGCTATGCATGCCCAAGTGGTGTGCGATGGCAATTTGACGATTCTTGATATCATCACAGGATATCCAGGTTCTGTAAATGATGACAGTGTATTCCAAAACAGTGCTTTACACCAAGCCCTTCAATCCCTTCCAGTGGAATATCACCTGCTTGGAGACTCTGCCTATACCCTGGAGCATTTCCTCATGACACCGTACAAAGACAATGGGAGCTTGAGCGACACCCAAACGATGTACAACTTAAGGCATTCCTCTGTCCATTGTTGTGTTGAAAGGTGTATTGGGCTCTTAAAGGGGAAATTCAGACGTTTAAAGAATTACGAATGCAGAGGGGATGAGCTCATGTGCAAAACAATCATTGGCTGTGCTACTCTTCACAATTTCATTTTGAAGAGAGAACAATTTGACGAGGCAGACATTGACCTTTCAGATGTGGAAAGTGAAACGGTTGATCTATCTCACGTTTATGCACCCGCACCAAATTCTCAAGCAAGTAAAAAACGTGATGACGTATCCAGGAAACTGATCTGATTCTCTCAAAATTTATTCTCTGCCCTCATTGGTAGAAAACATGCTTCGTCTCACAAGAGTATTGTGATTACATAATATTGTTAAAAAGAAAGAGGAAAAAAAAAATCACTGCCAGCAGACCAATTGTGGCAAACCATGACATTCCAAGTAGAAATGTGTGTCACATCAACATTTTATTACACACATAATCGGAAAAGCACGTTCTAAAAAAAAAAAAAAAATTAATAAAAGATATACACTAAGTATTATTGTCATTGTTAGAAGAAGGTTTCATGTTGAGAAATTTCTCAAATAAATCGTTTCTCCTCTTTTCTTGTTTATAGACCTTCTTTAACAGCTTTCTGGCCTTCTTGTTTTGTGCTTCGGCTCCTTCCATGAAACGGATGGCCCACCAGGGTGCGGCGGCATCATCATCATTTGATCTCGACCTTTTTTTTGATGAGACTGGCGTTGAGGTCCATGGGACATGAGGGGACACCGTCTGCTCCTGTGAACCTTCAATCGGTGTCGCGGTTCCTGCGGTCTCCACCGCAAAAGAGCACCCAGCTTGTGCGATGCACGGAGGGTTAACGGCAGGGTCGTTTTGCAACAGCTGATCCATCAGATCAAAGTATTGCCAGTTACTCTTCACCATGCCCGTCTGCCTGTTCATTTCAGCAATCCGCTTGTATCTGCAAAATCATGAAACGGAAGTTGTAATGAGTAATTATGCACAGGCTTCTGATTGTACTGTTTTGGTGAATGATAGTTACGTTTCTTAAGTGAACTTTTGGAAGAACATGTTTGATTTTGTCCATGTCACAATATGATGATATTGAAACTGCAACTTTCAACATTTGAGGTTTAGCCTGCCAAAGGAGAGAGAGAGAGAGAGAGAGAGAGAGAGAGAGAGAGAGAGAGAGAGAGAGAGAGAGAGAGAGAGAGAGAGAGACAGAAAAAGACCAGAGGGAGTGAACTGGAAAGAGACTGGTCGTCAAAGAATGAACATCATTGGCTCTACCTTTTGATACAATGTACCTTTGTTTTACTATGCAAAATAAAGATACCAAAAAAAAAACATTACTGTGTGACTTCTCATCTCTACATAATGAACCTTATACAACTTTCTTCATCTTCTGTAACCCGATCACACTATAGGTCATCAACATGGAATTGTGATGTATAGTCTGTCAAAAATAAATCGTGTGCCACAAAATTTCTCTGACACACACACACACACACACACACACACACACACACACACACACACACACACACACACACACACACACACACACACACACACAAAAGATAAGGGTAAGAAACACCGTTTTAAAAGAACGGTCGACGTTTGGGGCATAACCCTTTGTCAATAAAATATATACAGTGCATTCAGAAAGTATTCAGACCCCTTCACTTTTTCACATTTTGTTATGTTGCAGCCTTTTGCTGAAATAGTTTAAATTCATTTTTTCCCTCATCAATCTACACTCAATACCCCATAATGACAGAGAGAAAACAGGCTTTTAGAAAGTTTTGCAAATTTATTAATAAGAAAAAACTGAAATATCACATTGACATACAGTCACGTGAAAAAGTAAGTACACCCCATGTAAAGTTTTGACTTTATCAACATATTTCAACATACAGCTATTTGATCTTCATTTCAACAATATTGATAGATAAAGGTGATATAATATAACAAATATCATGAAACATTTACATTTTGCAGTCCATTGTATAATTTAAATGCAAATTTCGCATGTGGAAAAAGTAAGTACACCCCTACATTTATCACTTCTTCAAATACCTAAAATTAGAATCAGGTGCACCAGCTCAGGTGCAAATGATTAGAACATCGTTAGAGAGGATCTTGGAGGAACCTGTCTTATTTAAACCTCAGACATTTACAGACTTGGCATTTAATATGGAATATTTTTTTTGTGGGGGTGAACTTACTTTTCAAGATGTCTTAGAACCAAAAGTTCATTGGAATTATGTTGAAATTATTCTAGATTTTGTTAATGTGACCTTTAAAAGAAACAAAAACCACATTTGACATTTCGAAACAAATAAATTGATCCTTGAAAGTGATGTAAACTGATATCGAACTCAATTCATGGACAGTACTGTGTTAAACTTATGTACGTTTTCCAGAAGTATCTCTATTTTGCACATTAGCCAAATTATTTTTTAACAAAAACAAAAGGTAAATTACGACTGGGATTACGGACAGTAAAATTACAGTTCAGTACTTCGTGTAACCCCCACGAGCATTCAGGAGAGCACGTACACGTTGAGGCATACTGTTCATGAGATTTGCCAAGGTTTGGACAGGAATAGCTTGCCATGCAGTGACAATAGCCTGTTGCAATTCACGCACAGAGGTCGGCTGCTAGTCCAAGTGGTCGATTTGACGCGTTAATTCTGCCCACAAGTTCTCTGTCGGATTCATATCCGGGGACATGGCAGGCCACTCCATATGCTCTACACCACGGTCAGCAAGAAAGTGTTGGATCATGCGAGCACGATGAGGCCGTGCATTGTCATCTTGGAAGACAAAGTTTCCTCGAAAGGCTGCACGAGCAAATGGAAGCAATGTTTCTTCCAGAATGGCCCTGTACTTGAACTGGTTCAGGTTTCCATTCAGAACAACCAGGTCAGTTTTGCCCCCTGCATGAAAAGCAGCCCAAACGGTCACCCCACCACCTCCAGCTTGGACTCTTGGCACTATACAATCTTTGTTGTAGGCTTCATGCACTTGTCTGCACACTTGGACGCGGCCATCTTGACGATAGACCAGAAATCTAGACTCGTCACTGAAGATCACGTGATTCCAGTGTCCTGGCTGCCATTGACGGTGCTCTCTGGCCCACTGCAATCGGCACTGGCGGTGTTGTCTGGTCAGGCGTGGCTTTCTCGGGGGACGCCTGGCACGATAGCCTGCTTGAACCAGTCGTTGGTTGACTCGCCTTCTGGATACAGGCACTTTTGTCAGTTGCTGCCACTCAGCCCTAAGCCGATTAGCTGACTTGGTACGGCCATTGCAGACTAACCGGTGCAGCTGGCGATCATCCCTCCTTGTGGTTCTGCGGGGACGTCCTGGCCTCGGTATTGGAGTAGGGACACCCCTCTGAGCATTTCGTTTCAGGATCTTTGACACCTGACCTTGAGTGATGCCATACTGCCGAGCAATAGCACACTGTTTCATGCCGTAATTTCGTAAAGCCACCACTCCATGACAAACAGCATTGTCGAGTTGACGGACCATCTCCAGAGGAAGCGGCAATAACTTTTGGAGACGTGCAGCAGTTGTTTTCCACTAATACAGAACGCAACAACCCTTGTATACCCGACTGTGAAGCCAATCATCAAATGCACCTGCCCGTACATTTTGCCACGCCATCTGTGATATAATCCTGTTGTTGACTTCTTGCTGCGACAGACAATCAGTGACACGGTTCTTTTAACAAATAAATCACCAAAGTGTAAAAGAAACTCACCAGATTGATATACTGAGTTAAGAAAGTAAACCCAAGTCAAGAAAAAAAAAAATTCCATATTAAATGCCAAGTCTGTAGTTTGGTTTGCTCTTTGTTGTTGAAGTGTGTGGCGTCACCATGCCTAGATCAAAAGAGCTCTCTGAGGCCTTCAGAAAGAAGGTTATAGATGCCTACGAGTCTGGGAAGGGATTTAAAAAGATCTCCAAACAATTAGTAATCAATCATTCGACTGTCCAGAAGATCATCTACAAGTAGAGAAGATTCCAAACAACTGCCAACTTGTTCAGGCCAGGCCGCCCCAGCAAATTCAGCCCGAGAGCAGACCGCAAGATGCTGAAAGAAGTCTCTAAGAACCCCAGAATGTCATCACGGGACCTACAAGTAGCTCTTGCCACTGTTCATGTCAAAGTGCACGAGTCTACCATTAGAAAGAGGCTGCACAAATTTGATCTACATGGGAGGTGTTCCAGAAGGAAACCTTTGCTGTCCAGAAAGAACATCAGGGCAAGACTAAAGTTTGCCAATGAACACCAAGGCAAAGCCCAATACTTCTGGAACAATGTGCTTTGGACAGATGAGTCAAAGGTAGAGCTATTTGGCCACAGTACCAGAAGGCATGTTTGGCGAAAACCAAAGACAGCATTTCACCACAAGAACCTGATTACCAACTGTAAAGCATGGTGGTGGAAATATTATGGTTTGGGGTATCTTTGCTGCATCAGGGCCTGGGCAGCTCACCATCATATAATCCACGATGAATTCTTCATTGTACCAGAGGGTGCTTGAGGATAATGTGAGGCCATCTGTCGGAGAGTTGAAGCTCAACCGAAGGTGGACATTGCAACATGACAATGACCCTAAACATACCAGTAAATCCACCAAGGAATGGCTGAAAAGAAAGAAATGGAGGGTTCTGTAATGGCCAAGTCAAAGCCCGGATCTAAATCCCATCGAGATGTTGTGGGGAGATTTGAAACGAGCTGTGCATGCAAGAAACCCCTCAAACATCGCACAGCTGAAATAATTCTGCATGGAGGAGTGGGCAAAAATTTCTCCCAGTCGATATCAGAGACTGGTAGACAGTTATAAGAAACGCCTACTTGAGGTTGTTTCTGCCAAAGGGGGCAATACCACCTATGAGAGCCAAGGGTGTACTTATGTTTTCCACATGTGAAATTTGCATTTATGTTTATTTAAATTATACAATGGACTACAAAATGTAAATGTTTCATGATATTTGTTATATTATATCACCTTTATCTATCAATATTGTTGAAATGAAGATCAAATAGCTGTATGTTGAAATATGTTGAAAAAGTCAAAACTTTACATGGGGTGTACTTACTTTTTCACGTGACTGTAAGTATTCATCCCCTTTGCGATAACGCTTGAAATTTAGCTCAGGTGCCTCCCAGTTCTCTTGATCATCTTTGGGATGTTTCTACACCTTGATTGGAGTCCACCTGTGGTAAATTCAATTGATTGGACATGATTTGGAAAGGCACACACCTGTCCATATAAAGTCTCACAGCTGACGATGCATATCAGAGCAAAAACCAAGCCATGAGGTCGAAGGAACTGCCTGCAGAGCTCAGAGACAGGATTGTGTTGAGGCACAGATCTGGGGAAGCCCACAAAAAAAATCTCTGCTGCATTGAGGATTCCCAAGAGCACAGTGGCCTCCATAATTCTTAAATTGAAGAAGTTTGGAACAACCAGGACTCTTCCTATAGATGGCCGCCCGGCCAAACTGAGCAATCGGGCGAGAAGGGCCTTGGTAATAGAGGTGACCAATAATTCGATGGTCACTCTGGCTGAGCTCCATAGATCCTGTGTGGAGATGGGAGAAACTTCCAGAAGGACAACCATCACTGCAACACTCCACCGATCTGGGCTTCATGGCAGAGTGGCCAGACGGAAGCCTCTCCTCAGTGAAAGACACATGAAAGCCCGCTTGGAGTTTGCAAAAAAGCACCGAAAGGACTCTCGGACTGTGAGAAACAAGATTCTGTGTGCTGATGAAACCAAGATTGAACTGTTTGGCTTCCGTCTGGCCACTGGCCACAACTGTATACAGTGCATTCAGAAAGTATTCAGACCCCTTCACTTTTTTCACATTTTGTGAAACCCCACCGTTTCGTTGTTCCAAACTTCTTGCATTTAAGAATTATGGAGGCCACTGTGCTCTTGGGAACCTTCAATGCAGCAGAAATTTTTTTGTAGGCTTTCCCAGATCTGTGCCTTGACACAAACCTGTCTCTGAGCTATGCAGGCAGTTCCTTCGACCTCATGATTTGGTTTTTGCTCTGATATGCATTGTCAGCTGTGAGACCTTATCTAGACAGGTGTGTGCCTTTCCAAATCATGTCCAATCAATTGAATTTACCACATGTGGACTCCAATCCAGGTGCACAAACATCTCAAAGATTATCAAGATAAATGGGAGGCACCTGAGTTAAATTTCAAGTGTCATAGCAAAGGGTTTGAATACTTATGTCAATGTGATATTTCAGTTTTTTCTTTTTAATAAATTTGCAAAACTTTCTAAAATCCTGTTTTCTCTTTGTCATTATGGGGTATTGAGTGAAGATTGATGAGGGAAAAAATGAATTTAAACGATTTCAGCATAAGGCTGCAACATAACAAAATGTGAAAAAAGTGAAGGGGTCTGAATACTTTCTGAATGCACTGTTTCCAGTCATGGCCAAAAATATTGGCACCTTTGCACTTTTTTCAAATAACTCACAATTTTCTCCACAAAAAGTTGAAATTGACAAAAGTATTTGGTGTCCACAATTCTTTATTTCACTGTTAATATTACAGAACCTTTGTTTTTGATTCAGAACTCAATAAATCCTTTTAAATCAGGAAATAAAAAGAAATGGCATTGACAAAATTATTGACGCCCCAGACTTAATATGTGGTAGCACATATTATATGCCTTTGGACAAAATAACTGCAGTCAAGCACTTCCTATAGCCATGAATGAGTTTCCTACACCTCTCTACTGGCAGTTTGACCCACTCTTCTCGTGCAAACTGCTCCAGTTCTCCCAGATTTGAAGGGTGCTTTCTCCCAATTGCTGTTTTCAGATCTCCCCACAGGTGTTCAATGGGATTTAGATCTGGGCTCATTGCTGGCCACTTCAGAACAGTCCAACATTTTGTCTTGAACCACTCCTGGGTGCTTTGTGAAATGTGTTTTGAGGTCATTGTCCTGCTGCAAGACCCATGACCTTCGAGGGAGACCCAGCTTTCTGACACTGGGTTGATCATTGCGTTCCAAAATGCCTTGGTAATCTCCTGATTTCATGATGTCATGCACACATTCAAGGCACCCAGTGCTAGAGGCAGCACAGCAACCCCAAAACATCACTGAACCTCCACGTTTGATTGGAGGGAAGTAAAGATGTTCTTTTCTTTGAAGGCTTCATTTTGTTTTCTGATGATGTGTTTTTCCAAAAAGCTCAAATTTGGTCTCGTCAGTCCACAGGACATTCTCCCAGAAGGATTTTGACTTGTGCAGGTGTGTTGGCAAACTCCAGTCGGGCTTTATTACGTCTCTCTCTCTCTCTCAGCAGTGGGGTCCTCCTGGGTCTCCGACCATATAACCCCCTTTCGTCGAGTTGGCGACGGATGGTGCGAGTTTCAATTGTCGTTCCTTGTATCTGAAGGTCAACTTGAATCTGCTTGGCAGTTGATCAAGATGCTTTCGCCACCATTCGAACAATCCTTCGCTGCAATCTTTGATCAAATCTTTCTCTTGCAGCCACTTCCAGGGAGATTGGCTACAGTGCCATGGGCCTTAAACTTCCTGATAACATTGCGTAAGGTGTACACAGGAACATCAAGGTCTCTGCTGATGGACTAGTGGCATTGAGATTGTCCATGCTTGGCTACAATCTTGTGTCTGACCTCCTCAGACAATTGTCTGGTTTTCTTTCATTTCTCAATGCTCCTTGCAGTACACACAGTGACACAAAACAGCAGACTGACTCTTCTCCATTCAAACTGGTGCCCTGTTTGAGGCAATGTTTTTATGGCCGGATGCCCTTCCTGACGCCAACCCTTGGTGTTTGAGTGACTGATTTTTATATTGCAGGCACCTGCAACTCACCACAGGTGAGTTCACTTCCAAAGTAAAGGAGAATCACCTGCTTGAATTCTAATTATTTCGAACAACTTTTAAAATGTGCCCATAATATTGTTCGGACCATTTTCGGATTTATGTGTGGAATAAGCTAAGATTTAGTAATTTTTTCAGCTTTTTCTGTTTTGTTCCACTGAAAATCAAAGAAATACATATGTGGATACCAAAAGTTTTTAAAATTTGAACAATTTTCTGGAAGAAATCGTGCATTATTTGAAAAAAGTGCAGGGGTGCCAATATTTTTGCCCACGACTGTATATACAGCATTGTTCAAATGGTGGAGAAAGCACTGCAATCAACTGCCAAACAGATTCAAGCTGACCGTCAGACACAAGGTACGACAGTTTCAACTCGCACCATCTGTCGCCAACTCGATGAAAGGGGTTCTATGGTAGGAGCCCACTGCTGAGAGAGAGAGAGACGTAAGAAAGCCCAACTGGAGTTTGCCAAAACACCCCTGAACAAGCAAAATCCTTCTGGGTGAATGTTCTGTGGATAGATGAGACCAAATTAGAGCTTTTTGGTAAAGTACATAATCTCTGTTTACAGAAAACGCAATGAAGCCTTCAAAGAAAAGAACACCTTCCCTACAGTCAAACATGGAGGAGGTTCAGTGATATTTTGGGGTTGCTGTGCTGCCTCTGGCACTGGGTGCCTTCAATATGTGCATGGAATCATTAAATCAGGAGATTACCTAGGCATTTTGGAGCGCAATGTTCTACCCAGTGTCAGAAAGCTGGGTCGCCGTCGAAGGTCATGGGTCTTGCAGCAGGACAATGACCCCAAACACACTTCAAAAAGCACCCAGGAGTGGTTGAAGACAAAACGCTGGACTGTTCTGAAGTGGCCAGCAATAAATCTAAATCTCATTGAACACCTGTGGGGAGATCTGAAAACAGCAGTTGAGAGAAGGTACCCTTCAAATCTGGAAGAACTGGAGCAGCTTGTACAAGAGGAGTGGGCCAAACTGCCAGTAGAGAGGTGTAGGAAGCTCATTCATGGCTACAGGAAGCGCTTGACTGCAGTTATTTTGTCCAAAGGCTACCAAAGTGTAAGCTTGTAAGTGTAAAGTAAGTAAAGTGTAAGCAAAGTGCTACCAAATAGTAAGTCTCGGGTGTCAAGAATTTTGCCAATGCCATTTTTTTCTTTTCTGATTTAAAAGCATATATTAAGTTCTGTATCAAAAACAAAGGTTCTGTAATATTAACAGTGAAATAAAGAATTGTGGAGACCAAATACTTTTGTCAATTTAAACTTAACTTTAGAGAAAATTTTAAGTTATTTGAAAAAAGTGCAAGGGTGGAGGCAATGGATGGAGGTCCTCAATGCCAAACAGGAAATTAGAGCTGTCTCCCTTGACATATCACGTGCCTTCGATACGGTCTGGCACTCAGCTCTGCTCACCAAACTCTCCTCCTTTGGTATCCATGGAAATCTCCATGCATGGCTGGCGGACTTCCTCTCTAGTCTTAGTCAACGTGTGGCCCTGAATGGGTTTCTCTCATCTCCTCTTCCTGTTCAGGCTGGAGTTCCCCAAGGCAGTGTTCTGGACCCTGTGCTTTTTCTGGTCTTCATCAATGATCTCTCTGACTCTCTTGAAAATCCTCTCTATCTCTTTGCTGATGACTCTACTCTCTGTCGCTCCATTCCTCATCCCTCAGATCGGCAGTCTGCAGCCTCCTCGCTCTCTGCAGACCTGGACAAAATCACAGACTGGGCGAACAAATGGAACATGTCTTTCAATCCTGACAAATCTCACACTCTTACGATGTCTCTCCGAAAAGACCGACTGGACAACCCTCCCATCCACTTTCTGAATAATCCTCTCCAAGAAGTTCTGTCACTCAAGCTTTTGGGTCTCACTATCTGCCATGATCTTTCCTGGGAAAACCACATTTCAAATCTGGCCTCCAAAGCCAGTCGTCGACTGGGCATCCTCCGTCGTGCGAAGTCCTTCCTTGGCACACCTGAGCTCCTCACCACATACAAGGCTTTCATCCACAGCTCAATGGAATACTGCTCTCCCCTCTGGGCTGGTGCTCCTGCCTCACACCTAGATCATCTTCACGCTGTTGAAACCAAAGCGTTCAGAATCATTGGAATCTCCCGCGATGAAGCTAACTCTAAGGGCCTTTCACTCACTCACCGAAGGCAGGTTGGTGGTCTTTCCGTCTTCTACCGACTCCTCTCCGGCCTTGCCCCCCCCCCCCCAGCTCTCTCTGGGCTCTGTCCCCCAAATATTCCTACAGGTCGCACAAGATCTGCCTGTCACCCTCTTATGGTTGAACTGCCAAAATCAAGACTCTCTGCTCACCTTCACTCCTTCATTCCTCTTTTCTCCCGCCTCTGGAACAAACTCCCTCACTCTCTTCAATCCCACTCGTCCCTCCAGGTCTTTAAAACAGCTGTTCACCACCATCTCTTATCTTCCCCCATCCAAAACCTTGATCTTTTCTACCCCTGCTAATTTCACCCCAAATCCACTTTTTTGAAATACCAACTTCTTTCCTGGAAGCCCTTGGTGTCCTTGTGTTTTATACTTCTCCCACCCCCCTCCCCCTTCCCACGCCTCCTCCCCCCAAGCCCTCTCCCTCCCACACATCTCCCGATGTCCCTGCTCTCAAATGTTGTTTGTGTGCTTCCCCTTCTCTCCCCATCTTGTCTACCGCTCCCTCTTTTTATATATTTCGTTTGTCTGTTTGATTTGTTTGTGTGATAAATGTTAGCTCTTTCACGAGCCTCGATCCTGTATACAAAAAGAAAAGAAAAAAAGGGTGCCAATATTTTTGGCCACGACTGTATATATAGGTTTTTATGGATATATATAATATATATATATATATATATATTCTCGTTCGTCCTCAAATTGCAAGCTTCAGAAAGAAAACTGAACTCGAACGACACTCGGTGGAGTGCATACTTTCGACAGGCTGAACAGTTTGTTTTGTATCCTACTGATAGGCCAGATATGCATCCAGACCTGAACCAAAATATAATCGGCTTGTTCCTGTCACCTGCACAACTCGTCCACTAAATTTGATCATAATCCATCCACAATTTTGTGAAATAGATTGCTATATATCGTTTTTGGTACCATCTCTCAATGTGAAGAATCATTTGAAAATTAATTTTTTTTTATCATATCCGGATCTTCACCAAAATTTAATCAATTCGTCCTTGTCACACACCCAACTTGTTGACCAAATTTCGTTAAAATCCATCCATAACTTTTTGAGATATCCTACTCACAGAGAGACGGACAAACAGGGGCAAAAACACAACCTCCATCCTCCTCTGATGGTGGAGGTCAAAAGGCCAGCATTGTTGCGCACATTTGAGGTGCAATGTTTATAGGAAGCAGAGATTCAGAAAAATTCAAAGTCTGCAAAAAATGAAATTATCAATTATGTTCTCTTGCATAGTCAGCCCGAAGTTAGGAAATGCCAGAAAAATTACCGATCTTTTAAATTTCTCCATTTCTTATCCACCTCCTCCACACTGAAGGTCATGCCACCCTCCTTGTTGAGCTTCACGGTGATTTTCTGCCACACATCCTTCCTCTTAATGAAGTGGTTTTCAAAGGAGGCCTTGTTCTCTTCGTACAGGTGAATGAGGGCTTTCACCTTTGTGTGACTCCAGACTGAGCATCGAAACAAGAAAAGATACAAATTGCAGTGGTTAAAATGAAACTTGCAAAATATGTTCTCACTGCATTGATAGGTTGGAGTGAGACAAGAAACTTCATCTACCCGCCTAATGATGGAAGCAACTCGAGTGGGCGGGTTGGCCATCAAAACAATATCTCTCCGTTGTCAAGACCGAACTCTCTTATCTGTCTCCCTCTTCCAAATCCTGGTGGCATCTGGTCAAATCTGTTTCTGGTGTTTGTGCCCCCTCCATCCCCTCCCTTACCTCAAATGGCTACACAGCTGACTCGGCACGTGAAAAAGCTAAATGTCTCAACTCTGTGTTTGCCTCTACCATGCAAAAGGAAATCCATGCAAAAGGAAAATATTTCAGGTTGAATTGCTACTGAAGATTATGCATTATTAGAGCAATCATGTAAATAATCTTATACTTTTAATCACATGTACAGAAAGATCATTTCGTGGCCATTTGTGTAAACATACTCTTTTTGGCATCGTCCTCATGAACAACATCTTCTTCATTTGGAACGCCTTCACCGGAGGTTACATTTGAGGATGAACCTGGTTGGACTTCTTCCATAGTTCCTGCATAACTCAGAAATCAAATAAAATTTCATTTAACAATATAGGAGGGTTTCAGATGAGGAATGTATAAAGAAAAATGTGTTATGTACTGTACTGTATACTACAAATGAAAATGACTTTTGACTTGCCATTCACTTCCTGATAAAGTTTTCCCAGCTCAGCACAAACTGGGTACCCCCCCAAAGTGACCTCAGCCAAGGTATCCTCGTTGGGGACTTGGAGGTGGTTTTCTTTCCTTTGATCTTCAAATATCTTTATTGAATTGTATATGCACAATCCTGTGATTCCAAAAAAAGAACACATTTCACATGAATGATAACCAAGATGCAGCATGCAAGTATAAACACCTATCAAGGTCAACAACTAAAAGAATTACAATATATGTTGAAATATTTTCAGAATTAACATCAATGATGGGGTGACTAATTAATAATTGGGTCAAAATGTCAAAGGGCAAGCTCATGGTGAGTACAAATCGGCCCTATTAGCCTGTCGCCACCACACTGCACATGAGATGGCTGGGTTTTTATTTATTTATTAAATAATCACTTCCTTGTTTCTTTATCGATTTACCGCTGAGTTTATTCGTTGTCTTTCCATGCCATAACTTTTCTTCAATAATTTGAGCTTTTGCCATAAAATTTACAACAAACCTATATGATAAGAATATGGAGAACACTAATTTCTTCCCTTTCTCCTTACCCTTCTCCCTCCCCTCCCTTACCCCTCATCTCTCATCTCTCCCGTTCAATATGTCCATCACTAAGTGACACTGTGTCGCCCAGCAATGCCTCGTCCCTTTGCTAGTCAATAATAATAAAAGTGTGTGTGTGTGTGTGTGTGTGTGTGTGTGTGTGTGTGTGTGTGTGTGTGTGTGTGTGTGTGTGTGTGTGTGTCCGCCATAACTCCAAAACCATGAAACCTAATGACTCAAAACATTGCAAGCATACCAAGCGAATTCCAAGGGAGTGGATGAATGAAACCTGGGTGTTTTAAAACCCCAATATTGAAGGTAGTTTCGGGGATGCTCATCACAAAAAACCCAAAATACGACTGACCAAAATGGCGTTGCGCCATTTTGGTCAGCTCTCTATCACATGCTGGGTTCTTAAACCGCCATTTTTTTTCAGCCTATTCAAACATGTGCCTTGCCTTGGAAACACAAACTACTCTCACAGACTAATTAATGTATATAATTGAAATCTGGGTTCGGGTTTGAAGATTGGATCTCCAAGACAAAATAAGTGCCAAAATCTGTAAATTTTAAGAAATTACCGATTCTTATAACCAAGCGTATATCTTATAAATAAGCTTTAAGCAGGGCTGTCCATCCTCCTACATATTGCCAAAGTACTAAACTTAACTTTTTCTGCTGTTCCAACAATTATATTGAGTGAAGAAAATATTAAAGAATGTGCCCAAAGTATAACTTTATGTTGTGCATTAAAAACAAGAAAGAGCAATCAGAGATTGCAGACCCTCGCCAGGATGTGTTTTAGTGGTTTTTAAGGCTTTTGTGTTAAAACAAATATGGCGACCAAACAACGTGACCGATGACGTCATCATTTTTTTTTCTCCAACAATTTATCCATATTGGGTCAAAGTTTTTGACCCAATATGGATATTGGCTCAAGAAATTTCATCTTGATCGGATGAAGTTTTGTACTTTGGATGAAGTTGTACATATTGACATGAAAAATAATGTTGAAGTGATAAATGAAATGTGTGATCTGACAAATGTTTGATAGACTTTTGTCTCGAGAGACCCATCGGGTACACGTCATGTGGGCAGCTGCAGTTGGAGTCGCATCCCTCAAGGGCAGCTCATGTTATTATCTCTTTACGATGGTGGTATTGCTATCTTGTTTGAATGGGATGTTCGTAGACGCCAGACACAGATACAGACCACACCCCTGGCTATTGTTAAATTTGACAATTTATAAACACACCCCCAGCTATTGTTAAACTTGGTAACTGAACAAACCTCCAGCTATTCTTAAATTTGGTAACTGACCACACCCATAGCTATTGTTAAACTTGGTAACTGGACACACCCCCAGCTATTAAACTTGGTAACTCAACACACCCTCAGCTATTGCTAAATGTGGTAACTGAACACACTCCCAGGTATTGTTAAACTTGGTAACTGAACACACTCCCAGGTATTGTTAAACTTGGTAACTGAACACACTCCCAGGTATTGTTAAACTTGGTAACTGAACATACCACCAGCTATTGTAAAACTTGGTAACTGAACACATCCCCAGCTATTAAACTCGGTAACTAAACACACACTCAGCTATTGCTAAACCTGGTAAATGAATACACCCCCAGCAAGTGTTAAACTTGGCAACTGAACACACCACCAGCTATTGTTGAACTTGGTAACTGAACACTCACAGGTATTGTTAAACTTGGTAACTGAACACACTCCCAGGTATTATTAAACTTGGTAACTGAACACACCCCCAGCTGTTGTTAAGCTTGGTAACTGAACACACCCCCAGCTGTTGTTAAGCTTGGTAACTGAACACACCCCCAGCTGTTGTCAAACTTGGTAACTGAACACATCCCCAGCTATTGTTAAACTTGGTAACTGAACACATCCCCAGCTATTGTTAAACTTGGTAACTGAACACTTCCAGGTATTGTTAAACTTGGTAACTGAACGCACTCCCAGGTATTGTTAAACTTGGTAACTGAACACATCCCCAGCTATTGTTAAACTTGGTAACTGAGCACTTCCAGGTATTGCTAAACTTGGTAACTGAACACACTCCCAGGTATTGTTAAACTTGGTAACTGAACACATCCCCAGATATTAAACTTGGTAACTAAACACACTCAGCTATTGCTAAACATGGTAACTGAATACACCCCCAGGTAGTTTTAAACTTGGCAACTGAACACACCACCAGCTATTGTTAAGCTTGGTAACTGAACACACCCCCAGCTGTTGTCACACTTGGTAACTGAACACATCCCCAGCTATTGTTAAACTTGGTAACTGAACACACTCCCAGGTATTGTTAAACTTGGTAACTGAACACACTCCCAGGTATTGTTAAACTTGGTAACTGAACACACTCCCAAGTATTGTTAAACTTGGTAACTGAACACATCCCCAGCTATTAAACTTGGTAACTCAACACACCCTCAGGTATTGCTAAACGTGGTAACTGAACACTTCCAGGTATTGTTAAACTTGGTAACTGAACACATCCCTAGCTATTGTTAAACTTAGTGAGCGAACACTTCCAGGTATTGTTAAACTTGGTAACTGAACACACTCCCAGGTATTGTTAAACTTGGTAACTGAACACACTCCCAAGTATTGTTAAACTTGGTAACTGAATACACCACCAGCTATTGTTAAACTTGGTAACTGAACACATCCCCAGCTATTAAACTTGGTAACTCAACACACCCTCAGGTATTGCTAAACGTGGTAACTGAACACTTCCAGGTATTGTTAAACTTGGTAACTGAACACATCCCTAGCTATTGTTAAACTTAGTGAGCGAACACTTCCAGGTATTGTTAAACTTGGTAACTGAGCACATCCCCAGGTATTGTTACACTTGGTAACTGAACACACTCCCAGGTATTGCTAAACGTAGTAACTGAACACACCACCAGCTATTGCTAAACGTGGTAACTGAATACACCCCCAGCTTGTGTTAAGCTTGGCAACTGAACACATCCCCAGCTATTAAACTTGGTAACTCAACACACCCTCAGCTATTGCTAAACGTGGTAACTGAACACGTCCAGGTATTGTTAAACTTGGTAACTGAACACACTCCCGGGTATTGTTAAACTTGGTAACTGAACACATCCCTTGCTATTGTTAAACTTGGTAACTGAACACTTCCAGGTATTGTTAAACTTGGTAACTGAACACTTCCAGGTATTGTTAAACTTTGTAACTGAGCACATCCCTTGCTATTGTTAAACTTGGTAACTGAACACTTCCAGGTATTGTTAAACTTGGTAACTGAACATACTCCCAGGTATTGTTAAACTTGGTAACTGAACACTTCCAGGTATTGTTAAACTTGGTAACTGAACATACTCCCAGGTATTGTTAAACTTGGTAACTGAACACACTCCCAGGTATTGCTAAACGTGGTAACTGAACACACCACCAAACTTGGTAACTGAATACACCTCGGGCAGCTGCCCCGTATCACAAGTTTATCAATACCTGGGAGTGTGTTCAGTTACCAAGTTTCTGGTACAGCGCTCACAAAGTAGCTGAAGCGCTCAAGCAAGCACTCCATGCAAAACCGTTGAAACGGAACGGATGGCTCGGCAAGCGCTAGCAAGCTGCTTGGTAACTGAACACACCCCTATTCCGGCTCTCGGACTCGGAAATGTTCCAAACCTCAGCTCTGAGTCTGAAGTCTCGTAGTTGTATCCTTACCATACGTTATCCAAACTATCCACCTCCAAACGCCGCGTCCGTATCTCATTTCTAGTCTACTCGTGTTTGATGAAGAAAACCAAACTCGGTTCGTGTTTCCTTTTCTCCATTATAAAATATATCGTTTGGAAATCCATTTACAGTTACTGTACAAAAGAACACGCACTATTGCATATCAAACTCGGACAAATGTCCGGCCATACTTACGTCCATTCAAATGTTTAATCTCTTCCTCTTTGACCGTGGAATTGAAGCAATAGCCCCCGATCGTTTTGAATCCGACTACGGCGGCCATCTTTGCTCACAAACCCGAAGGTGCTCGGCTCGCCAAGCCCAAGCAGATGAGTGGTGCGGGACGGGGGTCGATGCGGTCAACCCTCGTTAATATGTTTTGACCCCTCGCCTGCGTCTGGACCTCACGAAGTAGATCGTCAAGGGACAAGGGTTCCGTTGTCGAGCGGCTTATCACTTTCCAAGCTAGCCGTTCTGTATGAACCGCTTTGCAAGCCGCTCGCCGAGCCGCTCGACCAGTGGGACAAGCGATTAACCCAGGAAGCACGATTGCAGCCGAGATGTGTATGCAAATGAGTTTAAACTGACGTCACTCCCAAAGAACGAATCACGACCTTCCTTACAATATCTAATACCCGGGTAACTTATGAAAGTTTGCTTCTAATTGGTGGAGAAAAGCTGATGACAAATGAGCATTTCTGCCCAACGAACGAGTGAATGCAGCACTTCGTGGGTTCAGACTCAGAGCAGTGCTTCGTTATGTGAGCACAAAATGGCCGCCTAGTCGGATTCAAAACGATACGACAAACAATGAAATATTCAGAGGCACGCCCTGTTATGTAAATTCATAATATTATTGAAACATAAATTTCATAATTTAATTTTTACTCCATTTTCATCCTAATTCTTCAAGATATATAAAATGCAATAACCCGCCCCCTTCCCAAAATGCACAGTGGTAGGGTGTATAGATAAGCTTGGCAGGGAGTTCCGCCTTCTGACTCCCTATTTATTTCTCTTTCTTCCCCTCTTACTCGTACTCTGCAGCCGCTATTAACACAAAAAAATTTGTGTTGGGGATGTTGTCAGAGGAAGGTCAAGTAAAACTGAAAATGACGAAATGGACAGCATTTCCTCGAGCACCACGAAGGCATTGTTTCCATGGAGACCGCCATGTTGTTACGCGATGCCGAGCGCTCCGTTCCGTTGTAGTGCAAGCTTGGCAAGCGAGAGCAGGCTGATTGGTATTGGAACATACACCGGATATGGATGTTTCTTCTTCCGCTCCCTGTTCGACTCAACCTCGCCAAATATGTATTATTGTACAAAATTGTTTTACACGTCACGAAATCAATTGATATTAGGGTATTAATGGTTATAAAGTCTTTTTAAAATTCGGAAACGTTTACCTCTTTTCCGGTATGGAGACAATAGAACAACAACAACAACAACGCGACCCGGAAGAGCTTGGCAGGGGGCTCCTCCTTCTTTGGCCAACGTTAATTTTTTTCATTACACTCGAACAATTGCACTATCTATTTATATTATATTTTAGACATTGTTTGCAGCGAAAGTAAGTGGATCATGTTCCAGTTGCTCGTCTTTGTTGTGTGTGCGGCCACTGCGCGCGGTGCGGCCGAAGACGATCGATCTCTTACAGTTGAGTTTGACGTGAGGCCTGGTGGACAAGTTCATTCTTTCTCAAAGTCTCTGGTAAGGAAAACAAACTGATTGCCGGTAATTTTCCGGAATAGGTTCGTAAATTCGCCGCATACGCCAATAGGTTCGTAAATTATTTTAAACGTGGAAATAACACTATATGTATTAATTCACACACATAACACTCTAAAATGCATATACACTTGCTACATACTTGTACTTGTACTTGTACATATACTTGCGTTGCACGTGAATTACAGAGTAGGCCTCGTCTAGCTAGCCATTTCATAGACGTAGGAGTGTCGAATAGGGTAATGTCGGAGTTTACGGGCGTTACCTGGATAGGTGGTTGTAATGTCGGAGTTTCCGGGCGTAAACTGGATAGGTGGTTGTAATGTCGGAGTTTACGGGCGTAAACTGGATAGGTGGTTGTAATGTCGGAGTTTACGGGCGTAAACTGGATAGGTGGCTACCTTCAAACCAACTGCCTTGACGAATGCTTTGTCGAGTCTTACAGGTAGAGCAGTACCATGTCTTTCCGTCTGATACATCGCCACGAGTAATAAAACCACAATGGACATTACATCGAGGGCAAATACAATAATTCTTGATGAGTCTGCGACGTGCACACCACTTAATAATGTCAGGTATTACTATTAGAGCCAAAGAAGTGATATTATGATCCTCCGCGACCATAGCGTTATCATCTAAAATTTCATCTTGTGGCACAATAAAACGAGGAGCTGTGGGACGACCGCCTGCCATAACCGAGTGCTCAAACTGAACGGATCAATATTTAAAAAAAAATTAATATCAATTAATACCTGTTCAGCACTGCATTCAACATTTAACCCACAGCATTTAACCCCTGACTATCTCTTCTCCTTCTCGTTCCTTTTGCTTTGATTATTTACCTATTGATTTTTGTCTTTTTTGCACTCTGTCAAAGCGTCTTTGGGCTTCTTGAAAAGCGCTATATAAAATAAATGTATTATTATTATTATTATTATTATTAATGGAGGATCATGATATGGAGGATGATAATATCACTTCTTTGGCTCTAATACCTGACATTATTAAGTGGTGTGCACGTCGCAGACTCATAAAGAATTACTGTATTTGCCCTCGATGTAATGTCCATTGTGGTTTTATTACTCGTGGTGATGTATCAGACGGGAAGACATGGTACTGCTCTACCTGTAAGACTCGACAAAGCATTCGTCAAGGCAGTTGCTTTGAAGGCAGCCACCTATCCAGTTTACGCCCGTAAACTCCGACATTACAACCACCTATCCAGTTTACGCCCGTAAACTCCGACATTACCTTATTTTGCTTTAAAAAAATGAAATATATATAAGGTCCCTTAAAAAAAAAAAAAAAAATCTTATCACCCTATCCAGGCTGGAGAAGTGATGAGGGAGGGTGGGTTGTTTTTTTTTTTTTTTTTTTTTTTTTTTGCCAAAGCCAAATATCACCCGGTGTTGTTTGCTGGCGCGTTGACGGTCAAGGTCAAATGCATAACATTAATTAACATTAAAAAACCATACACACACTATCAACTTTTGAAACAACCAGTTTAAAACAGTTTGCATCTAAAACTACAGTATCAACAGTGAGAACCTGGATATATAGTATCTCATAAAAAAAAACAAAAAAACACCTTTAGAGGCCATTTTTCCCCGCAAAGCGGGGGTTGGACCTTTTTCGGGAACCGTGGTTGTTGTTGTTTTTTGGTCCCCTTTTTGAAGCAATGTTTTATGGCCGGATGCCCTTCCTGACGCCAACCATTTTTGCCGCCTTTTAACGACAAACAGGGAATTACCAGTGAACTGGTACTCAATTAGCCGACCTCGGAAGGATGACAGGCTGAGTCAACCCCCCTGGCGTTAATTCAGCGATCGACCGGGATTCGAACCCAGGATCCTTGGATCCTAAGCCGGCACCCTAGCCGCTAGCCCAACACCAGGGGATATATGTGCACGTCGCAGACTCATAAAGAATTATTGTATTTGCAGACTCATAAAGAATTATTGTATCTTATAGCACAGAATATTGCATTTATTTGGTACGGCGAACTTTGCTGCAATGAAAGACATACCGTTGGAGAAAAAAATGAAATCATTGACCATCACTTTACAGTGGTCCTCTTTGTTAGCCAACACCATCATAACTCATGTGTTGGCATCACAAATGCATAACTTTGGTATAGCTTATTGCAATACATGTACTTATTTAAGAAAGATCAATGGCAAGTTGAACAATACATACATACTTCTTTAACAAAGATTGGTAAGGTGAACTTTCCTGCAATGAAAGACATACCATTGGAGAAAAAAATGAAAACTATCAATCCGATGACTTCCGGAGCGCGAAAGGAATCGTTCGTTGTTATTCGGAAGGAATCGTCCACTTTTCGAGCAAAAAAAGACCGAAAAGACGATCGAAAAAAATAAATAATCGGAATTCTACCAAAAGTGATGCGCGCGAGGGTGATATTAGATAATACTTTTTTATGGGGCCTAAAACAAATTATTATTATTTTTTGCTTTAAAAAAATGAAATACAGACTTGGCATTTAATATGGAATATTTTTTTTTCTTGACTTGGGTTTACTTTCTGAACTCAGTATATCAATCTGGTGAGTTTCTTTTACCCTTCGGTGATGTCTTTGTTGAAAGAACCATGTCACTGATTGTCTTTCACAGCAAGAAGTCAATAACAGGATTATATCACAGTTGGCGTGACAAAATGTAAGGACAGGTACATTTGACGATTGGCTTCACAATCGGGTATACAAGGGTTGTTGCGTTCTGTATTAGTGAAAAACAACTGCTGCACGTCTACAAAAGCTATTGCCGCTTCCTCTGGAGATGGTCCATCAACTTGACAATGCTTTTTGTCATGGAGTGGTGGCTTTACGAAATTCTGGCATGAAACAGCTTGCTATTGCTCGGCAGTATGGCATCACTCAAGGTCAGGTGTCAAAGATCCTGAAACGAAATGCTCAGAGGGGTGTGCCTACTCCAATACCGAGGCCAGGACGTCCACACAGAACCACAAGGAGAGATGATCGCCAGCTGCACCGGTTAGTCTGCAATGGCCATACCAAGTCAGCTAATCGGCTTAGGGCTGAGTGGCAGCAACTGACAAATGTGCCTGTATCCAGAAGGCTAGTCAACCAACGACTGGTTCAAGCAGGCTATCGTGCCAGGCGTCCCCTGAGAAAGCCACGCCTGACCAGACAACACAGCCAGCGCCGATTGCAGTGGGCCAGAGAGCACCGTCAATGGCAGCCAGGACACTGGAATCACGTGACCTTCAGTGACGAGTCTAGATTTCTGGTCTATCGTCAAGATGGCCGCGTCCGAGTGCGCAGACAAGTGCATGAAGCCCACAACGAAGATTGTATAGTGCCAAGAGTCCAAGCTGGAGGTGGTGGGGTGACCGTTTGGGCTGCTTTTCATGCAGGGGGCAAAACTGACCTGGTTGTTCTGAATGGAAACCTGAACCAGTTCAAGTACAGGGTCATTCTGGAAGAAACATTGCTTCCATTTGCTCGTGTAGCCTTTCGAGGAAACCTTGTCTTCCAAGGTGACAATGCACGGCCTCATCATGCTCGCATGATCCAACACTTTCTTGCTGACCGTGGTGTAGAGCATATGGAGTGGCCTGCCATGTCCCCGGATATGAATCCGATAGAGAACTTGTGAGCAGAATTAACTCGTCAAATCGACAACTTGGACCAGCAGCCTACCTCTGTGCGTGAATTGCAGCAGACTATTGTCACTGCAAGGCAAGCGATTCCTGTCCAAACCTTGGCAAATCTCGTGAACAGCATTTCTCGACGTGTACATGCTCTCCTGAATGCTGGTGGGTGTTACACGAAGTACTGTACTGCAATTTTACTGTCCGTAATCCCAGTCGTAATTTAGCTTTTGTTTTTGTTGAAATTTTTTTTGGCTAATGTGCAAAATAAAGAGATACTTCTGGAAAACGTACAGAAGTTTAACACAGTACTGTCCATGAATTGAGTTTGATATCAGTTTACATCACTTTCAAGGATCAATTTATTTGCTTCGAAATGTCAAATGTGGTTTTTGTTTCTTTTTAAGGTCACATTAACAAAATCTAGAATAATTTCAACATAATTCCAATGAACTTTTGGTTCTAAGTCATCTTGAAAAGTAAGTTCACCCCCACAAAAAAAATATTCCACATTAAATGCCAAGTCTGTATATAATAATAATCTCTCGTATATGATCATATTTTTATCTAATACTGTTAAGCCCCAGTCACACCGGGCCTGCGACCAGGTTACGACCGAGCTGCGACTGAAAATTTTGTGAATCGCGGGCAAATCGTAGAAAGAGCGCACGACTGGTCGCAGAGGTCGTGGGTGATCGCCAGAGCAAAATCAGTCGCAGCAAGGTCGATGGTCATGTTCAAAACTTCTGACCTGCGATTCCAAATCGTAAGAGGTCGCAGACAGGTCTTACATGGTCGTACCACCAGTCGCGCATGGACGCACCACCAGTCGTGCATGATCGAGGGTCAAGTAGTCGCATGATTGGTCGTGCTACTGGTCCTGCCACCATCATCGCACCATCGCAGGACGCCACGATTGATTGTCCGAGCGGTCGCAAGTCGCCACGATTGACCGTACGATTGGTCGCTGATCGCCACCACTATTCGCACGATTACCTACGATTGATCTTGCGATTGATCTTCTCCAATCGTTGGTGATCGCACAACCATGCGTACCACCAATCGTACAATGACCCCTAAGACCACCTAAGACCAATCGCTGTTTGCGATCGCAAATGGAGAGCGTAGCAAACATTGACGATTGGTCGTACCTCAGCCAGATTGCCATCAATCGCACAATCCAGAAATCGTACGATCCAGTGTGACTGAGGCCTTATATCCGTGTTTAAAATAATTTACGACTCTATTGGCGTACGTGGCAAATTTACGAACCTATTCCGGACAATTACCTCTCTCAGAACGTAAAGAAGGGATGTGTGTCACATTTAAAACCATGCACTGGAGGAACCAAGGTAGAAAGACCATGAGGATCTTTGCCATGAAAGTATCCCCTCCCTTCGCCGCCCTCCCCTCCCTTCCCCGCCCTCCTCCTCTCTGCCTCACCCTCCCCCTCTCTGCCTCCCCCTCCCCCTCACTGCCTCGCCCTCCCCCTCTCTGCCTCGCCCTCCCCCTCCCCCTCACTGCCTCGCCCTCCCCCTCTCTGCCTCGCCCTCCCCCTCTCTGCCTCGCCCTCCCCCTCTCTGCCTCGCCCTCCCCCTCTCTGCCTCGCCCTCCCCCTCTCTGCCTCGCCCTCCCCCTCTCTGCCTCGCCCTCCCCCTCTCTGCCTCGCCCTCCCCCTCTCTGCCTCGCCCTCCCCCTCTCTGCCTCGCCCTCCCCCTCTCTGCCTCGCCCTCCCCCTCTCTGCCTCGCCCTCCCCCTCTCTGCCTCGCCCTCCCCCTCTCTGCCTCGCCCTCCCCCTCTCTGCCTCGTCCTCCCCCTCTCTGCCTCGCCCTCCCCTCTCTGCCTCGCCCTCCCCCTCTCTGCCTCGCCCTCCCCCTCTCTGCCTCGCCCTCCCCCTCTCTGCCTCGCCCTCCCCCTCTCTGCCTCGCCCTCAGCCTCCCTCTCCCGCCCACCCTCTCCCGCCCTCCCCCTCCCTCTCCCGCCCTCCCCCTCCCTCTCCCGCCCTCCCCCTCCCTCTCCCGCCCTCCCCCTCCCTCTCCCGCCCTCCCCCTCCCTCTCCCGCCCTCCCCGTCCCTGTCCCGCCCTCCCCGTCCCTGTCCCGCCCTCCCCGTCCCTGTCCCGCCCTCCCCGTCCCTGTCCCGCCATCCCCGTCCCTGTCCCGCCATCCCCGTCCCTGTCCCGCCATCCCCGTCCCTGTCCCGCCCTCCCCGCCCCTGTCCCGCCCTCCCCGCCCCTGTCCCGCCCTCCCCGCCCCTGTCCCGCCCTCCCCGCCCCTGTCCCGCCCTCCCCATCCCTTTCCCGCCCTCCCCATCCCTTCCACGTCCTCCCCATCCCTTTCCCGCCCTCCCCATCCCTTCCACACCCTCCCCTCTGCCTCCCCTCCCTACTCTCTCCCTTCTCTCTCTCCCTTCTCTCTCTTTCCTCTCTTCATATCCCCGACACAAAGCAACTCTGCGTTGCCCGGCAACACTGGGTACTTTTGCTAGTATATTATAAAACAGGAGTGTCTGTCTGTCCATCTGTCCCGAAACTACCTCCTCAGTTTTGGGGCTAGGCCTGCCAAATGTTTTGGGGTCCCAGCGGGTATCCTAAGATAGGTAGGAGGTTTCGTGAATTATGATTTTGAAATTTGTTCAATACGGATCTGGAAGTGAAGGAGATGACGATGGTTTGATAATATCTCAATGCAATTGTGATTTAACATTGTATTTTGTTGTATTAATGCGACATTATTAATTTGTGATTGGAATGATGCTGTTTGGAATGAAAATATCGAGATAAGTTATTGATTTTAAAGCAGAATAATGAGGAAATGCCATGAGGGTGTCCACCCATGAGATTCGCCATTTGCCATTTCGCCATTGACTGGGTATGGAAACGTTCATGCTGGGTATGTTTTTGGCCCAGGTCCTTCACAAATCTGCTGTAAATGCCTGACGTTCGACTGAAGGTGTCACTTTAATGTGGAAATTATTCGTTCATCGTTTAGCATTCGCCGTTTTCCTCATTGTCTGTTTGCTTCTGGCGGAACGGGTGCCTCACTAGTTATTGTCCCACGTCGCACAGCAGAGCAAAAGGGGGACTATGGTTTTCCCCTCTGTCCGTGTGTCTGTCCATCCGTGCGTGCGTGTGTGCGTGTGGGCGTGCGTGCGTAAGCGAAGGACCGCATTCGAATTTGGTGTGTGGGTGCAACCCACGTCAAAATCCAAGATGGCCGCCACCATGTATGTCTGATGCCATGTATGTCTGAACCTTGTGAGATGAATATCTTGAAAAATAAGCGAAGTACCTACTTCTAATTTGGTGTGTGGGTGTATCTCGGCATAAGGAAGAACTCTATTGTAAATTGGGTCGCCACGTCAAAATCCAAGATGGCCGCCGGTATGTATGTCTGAACCTTGTGAGTGGAATATCTTGAAAAATAAGCGAAGTACCAACTTCTAATCTGGTGTGTGGGTGTATCTAGGCATAAGGAAGAAGGCTATAGAAAATTGGGTCGCCACGTCAAAATCCAAGATGGCCACCTCCATGTATGTCTGAACCTTGTGAGCGAAATATCATATCATAGCATGTTTTCTGCGTCTTCCACTTTGTCAACTCACATCACTTCCCCGACGGGTGACCTAGGCGTAACGCTTGTATACATATATATATTATACATAGATTATGTAATTTATTTTAGAAAATATCACACTTCACAATTTTAAAAGTTAATGCAATTCAATGTCTTGACAATAGATAAATTGACTCTAAGTACAGTACAAATCGGGGCGGGGGGGGGGGGGGGGGGGGGTGGGGGTGGAAGGGTTGGTAGGTGCGAGAAACTTCCGGGGAAAAATATCGATGTATACGCCGAAAAATATGTTGCACAAAGTTATTTCTGCTCTTGCAATCTCATGGCTTAATGCTTTACTTTGGTCTACCATGTCTTGGCCAAATGTTACCGGTGTTGCGTTCACTTTCAACTCGTGGCAGAGCCATGTAGTCGGGTTTGGAGGTTTACACACAGATCGCCATCAATAAATTCTGAAACGGGTGAAACTTATTTATTCGGTGTTTCGATGTTTTTATCAAGGCCACACACTGTTTTCTGTTTCTTTTTCTTTCTCTCGCTCTCGCTCAGTTGGCAAAAGAAACTGTTTTCTTTTTTTGGATACTCAGTCGAGGCTCGTATAAGAGCTAACACGTTGAACATCTAATAACGGGAGTGGGAGGGAAGAGGGAAGCACAACAGTAGGGAATAGGGACATCAGGAGATCTGTGGAAGGGAGAGGGGTGCATGGGATAATCAAGATGGACAATACATTACTCACAATAAGTTAGGGATATTGTGGGAGTGAGTTTTTATTTATTTATAGGGGTTAGGGTTATGGTATTGAAATCAAGAATGCTGTGTTTTTTCACACATTAATCCATAGAATTAGGACCAACAACTTTTTTCAACATAATTAATACACAAAATCAACCACACCGAAGAACCTGCCAATATCCCTAACTTATTGTGAGTAGTGTATGTTGATTCTTTCCTTTGTCACTGTTTTCAGAGCAACCCTTACCTGCTATTCAAATCTTTGTCTTATTGTTTTTTTTTGTTTTGTTGTTTTTTTACTTTGCAGCATACATTTACCTGCACATTCACATATGCTGCTCAAGGGGGAACAAATGAGGTGAGAAATTGTGCAAACATCAGTCTATATATATTTTTAGCAAATGCTCTTCACTATACATCTCAAATATGTTTTTTAATCAATCGTACACCAAATGGCTTGGCTGACTTCACCTATGTTACTGAAAAAAGTTTTTGATGAAGTCTCGTAAATATTTTGTTGAAAAATGAGTGTGCAAAGTGTTTTTTCAAATTTGTATATTTATACATCGAGTCATGGTTTTCTGTAAGAAATTTAGAAGCTGATTAAATTTGAAATGTAGTCATCCTGCACTCTTGACGGGTGGAGAATCTATCTCGGCTCGGGAAATGCTCCCCCAGCGAAGTTGTAGAAAACACTCGCCAAATGATACGTGCAAATCTGTGGGTTTTCAAGCCATTTTGGAGTTTTAAAGATGCTTTGCATGTTTGGTCATTTTACTCTGAAAAATAGACCCGAGTGGGCTGATGGTCATCTCTTGAGGTTGTAGTTCAGAACATTGCTGATTTTGGGGGACACCTCCCTGATCCCCCTGGGAGGCCCCCTGATCCAAAATTGAAACTTCTAAGACGGGGTGATGCTGAGGACCATCAAGTAGAAGGGATTTCAGAGCAAATAGTTGGTAAATAAGGGATGAGGTGGGATCCAAAGTTTCAGGGAGTAACCCTCTCCCTCCCACCTCCCCCCATCCCGGGAGCCCCACATAATCCGAAATCGAAGCCCGAGCGATTGCGCAGGATACTGTGTTGTATTCATTTGTCAAGTTTCAGAACAATCAGCTGGGCGATAAGGGAGGAGTAGCAAAAATAGCAAAATGTTAATGGACGGACAGACGTATCGTTAAATTCCTCTTTTGAATGTATAAAAACAATCGCACCGAAGGAAGTGGTTCAGTTTGGCATTTTTTATGTGATACAAGCAAGAGCCTGGTGTTGGCTTAGCGATTAGGGTGCCGGCTTGGGATCCGAGGATCCTGGGTTCGAATTCCGGTCGATCGCTGAAGTAACACCAGGGGGGTTGACTCAGCCTGTCATCCTTCCGAGGTCGGCAAATTGAGTACCAGCTCGCTGGGATGAATGATCACGGTGTGTACCCCGATTTAGAATAGGTACACTGTATCCCTGCGCATCGTAAGAGGCGACCAGGGGTTGGCGTCAGGAAGGGCATCAGGCCATAAAAACATTGCCTCAAACAGGGAACCATGATTGTCATGTGGCCCGCAAGGCTAACCCCTGCTCTCGTGGGGAAAATGGCCTTTAAAACGATCATTCATTCATTCAAGCAAAGCCTAGAAACAAACGGAACCCATTATAATTACCCTTTGGAATTACCCTTCAGAAATATCCTTTAAAACCCTTTAGAACTAAACACAGTGGGTTAGAAAGGTTCTTTGTCATTTTGACAGATGGACATAGCCAAATATTGAAGCAGCTTCACTTCTTAAAAATTGGAATTAGCAAAAGCATTGGCTTTAAGTGGCTCACATCTGGCAGCTGGCCATTATGGGAAAAACCTATTCAATGGCCTCTTTTTTTCTTTTTTTTCTTTTTATTTAATGCGCTCCCTCCACACTTTAAATATTTGATTATCAATCTGTTTATTTGAAGGTGTAATGCCCATTGTTGTGGGTCTGGTATTTATTGCAGAAATGGCATTTGAGCCTTGGAGCTTCAGATGACTCTGCAGTATACTCATGTTCAATCTGGAGGTAAGACTGTGTGCATGATATTTAGTTGGAGAGTCCCCTATCCTGCCCAACCTATTCCAGTTCAACAGCAGATGAACAAATAGATGTAGCTATTTCTAAATCAGACAATGCCTGTCTCCTCATGGGCAAGACCATAAACTCTATACCTGAGATGCACCATGATACAACTTGGAGTTCTTCAGCTCTACAAACATACACAGCTTCTACGACCCTAATCTAACTATGACCCTGTCAAAAACATAACAATTCCAAACAAATGTGTGACCGTGAATTTGCCATATTCATCCAATAAAGCAATGTTCTTTCATTTTTGGTATCTGGTGTCATTGATCTCTGCAGTTTTGCAAACTTCTCTGTGTTGGGCCTCATGCTCAGTAAAATCGGATATAATTTACCTATGAAGTGTTGATCTAGCAATATTCCAGGCAGTTGTGTAATTTCAGAGTGGATTTTTAGCATCAATTTAACCATCCTCGGTGATGTAATGGTAGAGCATCCGCTCTGAGTCTGGGAGGTCGGTGGTTTGAACCACAGCCGAGTCATAATAAAGACTGTAAAAATGCTACGTGCTGCTTCCTTGCTTGACTCTCAGCATGTAAACGGATAAAGCATTGACAAACAACCATAAGTTGGTTATAATATAGCACAGGCTTTGATGGGCCTAATGGCCTCCTCCTACATCGAAGTTCCTTGTAAGGAAACTCGTATTAATTCACAGTTTTGCTTATAGTATGCACAATGCGACAGGATCCAGGTTACTTACTTGAGCATTTATTACTGTGCTGTTGAAAGTTTGATCATGGTGTGTACCCCGGTTTAGAATAGGTACACCGTATCCCTGCGTGTCGTAAGAGGTGACTAAAAGGGTTGGCGTCAGGAAGGGCATCCGGCCAGAAAAACATTGCCTCAAAAATACACAACAACGGCTAACCCCCGCTCTAGCAGGGAAAATGGCCTTAAAATGCATGTTGTTGTTGTTGTTGTTGTTGTTGTTGTTGTTGTTGTTGTTGTTGTTGTTGTTGTTGTTGTTAAAAGTTTGAATATTTTATGTTTTGCATGAATTTTTCATTGCAAGTTGTCGGTGGTAGCTCCCAGTCATCATTTGTACTCGCCCAATCACCTCATGGTTTTCCTGATTGGCGTCTAAGAAAGGTTATTGGTACTATTGCATTTCATAACTTTCCAACACTAACCCAAACCCGCAAGGGGAGTACCAATGAATAACTCTCGTCTTTGTACTGTTCCTGCCGTTTCAGACCTCAGGGAAGATCCTACCTGTTCTTTACACAGTTCAAAGTGGAGACCGTTGGAGGAACTATCGAATTTGCAGATGCATTTGTGAGTCGAGATGCATCTCAACCTATAATCCTTCCTTCTCTTTAGCTCTCCTCTCACCTCTGCGCATATGTAATATATAGATGGATTCAAATGAAAATGATTTCTGCTCTAATGTATAGATGGTTCCAAAAATGATCTTTGTCCAATTACAAAAATAAAATCTAGATCAAATTACTGCCGTTATCCGTAATTTGATTGGCTTGTATTTGTCGGGCATCTAGAATGCGCGTCACATGCAAATGCCAATGTCATTGGACACTAACATTTCTGCATGACTGAAAACCTTTGATGGGAAAGATGGTGAGGTGATCAAGGGATACGATTAGTTCACAAAGTCACAAAAAAGTGAATCCTTGTTGCTGTTACACAGACTCGAATCGTATCGGGTGGCCTCGACATCATGGCCCAATAGAGGCAAAATCGTTCTGGGTTAGAAACTTTGAGGTGGGTATCAGTAGACTCTTGGCAGAAACCAGCAGCAAAACCAAAGCAAACATCAGGGAAATCCCTTCCAACCAAAATGTCCAGATTGAGACTGACTGAAGGATCGGATTTGGATCCCATTGGATTTGGACACAGTTGCATACAGACTCGTAAGTCAGAAGATACCAAATTAATCAAACACGATTGTTTACAACCCGTTTGACTGATTGCCAATCGATACCGACCGGGCAGGAAATGTTGCTGACCGATACTTATCCTGGCTCAATACGTGCTATTCTAAGCTATTTCTGCAAAATAATTGATTAATCTTATACTGGCGTTTTATTCGATTTGACAAAAAGATCATGTCACATAGAAATAAGGAATGGAAGAGAATCAAGAAGAAGAAGATGATGCAGCCACGAATTGCTGACCAATGTATTGGCAAACAGTTATAGATTAGCTGTTCAATAATGCCTGGAAAGAAAGCAGTAGATATTGGTTCTCCTTATAAAGGAGGTTTATCTGTTTCTGTAGGTGCGCAACAAAAACGCGGACACCGTTTGACCACGAGACTCGTGTAATATTGATTTCTATACTAAGGGAGTGTTGTCGGACCTGGAAATGGCAGGGCCATAATATACAGTACTTTTTTATTGGGGTTCCAACACTTCCTCAGGTGGAGGAGGGTGGTACTTTTACCTAGAAATAGTACATTGATTCCAGAAAGAAAAAAAAATTGGCAATATTTTGTTTAGTTTGCCAAACATTTTTGTTCCACCTTATAAAAAAAAAACTGGCCAGGATGACACTTTATAGCTGGGCCGAGATTTGAACTCAGGCTAGTCAGCTCAGAGGTGAGTGCGAGTACCTCCAGAGGCTGTTGTGCCAGCCTCACAGGTTATTGCACGGTAATTAATCAACACGTAAAGGCCATTTCCACATCCAAGCACTCCAACCGTCTGCAGTTGGAGCTAATTATATTTTTAGCTCCAGTGATGGAATTTTCCCATATTTTTGAAACACACTGCAGGATCTCGACCATCCACAATGTAAATACAGACGTGGTTTGTTTTAATTCCAATCTAAAGAACAACAGCTTCCACAATTTCAGATGTGCCACAACTTTGTCAATTGGTGTATTTTTGGGGGTGTTTTGTTTTTTGCCTCAAAAGCAAGTGTTAGTGTTTCCATCTGAAGCCCTGGCTCATAATGCAAGGAACACAGGTTCAAATCGCATGTACCACATGTTGGGTCATCTCGTCTCGATCCTCGAAGAGATTAACTTATAAAATGGGTCATGATGTCCGGATGTCTGTCAGTCCGTTAGCTTTTTGCTATTTTTGCTACTCCCTTATCACCTGGCTGATTGTCTTGTATTCACGTGTCAAATTTCAGAACAGTCGTCCACACAATCAGTCGGGCTTTGATCTTTCGATTTTGGATCATGGGGGCTCCCGGAAGGGGGCGGGGGAGGGGGAGGGGTTACCACTCAAACGTCAGATCCTTACTCATCCCTTATTTACCAACCGATTGCTCTAAAACCTGATACAGCCCTTCTATTCGATGGTCTGCAGGATGTCCCAGTCGTAGATGATTCATTTTCATATCAGCAGGACACCCATGGGGTCCCCCAAAATCAGCAGTTGGCTGAACTACAAACTAAAGAGATGACCATCAGCCCACTTGGGGCTATGTAAATTCATGTAATAGTGTACTGATGTCTGCTATTGTCTTTGTCTTGAATGTGATATTCGAACAAGTTCCTTGATGAGCCTTGGGTTACTGTGTGGGGAAAAAAAATGGTTATCGTTGAAGTTGAAGAATGAAAATCTTATTTATTTATTTTCCCCTCCGTTGCTGATACGACAATATAAAATGGTTTTGGTGTGGTTTGTATAAAGTGTTTATATAATTTGAATTCCATTTTTACAATCGTGTGATTTACTTGTCTTTTCACACTTTTAGAATGATCATATTAGCAGGGTTACCAGGCGTTGCCCAGTACTGATCTAATCCTGTTGGCATTTTGAAGAAATCAATTGTTTTTTTTTGTGGTGGCTGAAACTACTTCCCTACACCCACGAAGGAATGGGGTTGGGATCATTCAATATTACTTTTCACGTTGTTGGAAGGCTCAGGAACGATAGAGCAAATAAAAAATATATAAATTCAACTTATTTTTTCAAATTATTCGAAAAAACGTTGTTTGTTTTTTTTTGGCCGTGAACTCACCCTGACACTCACTGATGAACCTCTGAAAGTTTGACGAAGATCCGTTTGGCCATTTGGGAAAAATGGTGACCCACCCACACTGGGTCTCTTATAGTTGTATGTATATATGTCGAGTATATATAATCATGTTGGAATATATTGACAATGCAGAAACCCTCTGCTGGTACGGTCTTGTAATAACTGTTTGTTAAAACCAGAATATGTTCCCGAGACTAGATGCCTCGATGAAAAGTACATTTCAAAGTGAACTCTCCTCCCTCTTTTGTGAGCTATTATTACAAGCAACGGTACCTGCCCTACGGGCGGGGCTTCAATTGGGAAGCCGAAATGAAAAGGCGAAATATCATAAGTTGAAG
This sequence comes from Myxine glutinosa, assembly GCF_964187855.1. Taxonomy (NCBI): domain Eukaryota; kingdom Metazoa; phylum Chordata; class Myxini; order Myxiniformes; family Myxinidae; genus Myxine; species Myxine glutinosa. The sequence goes on from NC_136270.1 coordinate 77,966,616, forward strand.
GCAGAAATTTTTTATTTTAAACGATTCATATAAACATCCGTTGAATCATATCACACGTAAATCGTCAAAATCAAAACAGTATCTTAAGAATTTCAATAAAAGCCACATCACTGTTCATATCGGTAAATATTATTCCATCGTGTTTCAAATCGTGATTGATACACTATGATCGTGATGATCATGATCGATAATCGTGTTCACAATCGCTATGTCGTATGTATTCCCGATACGTGTACCAAATTCCCGATACGTGTAACTGTACCAAATTCCCGATACGTGTAACTGTACCAAATCAATATATAAAAGGATTTTGAGCCGATAGCTGTTACGGCGGCCTTGGCAAGATCGA
>NC_136270.1:77974464-77979464 GCF_964187855.1 Myxine glutinosa
ACTCTACCCTGAGTGCGACAGTTTTACAGATATTCACAAATGAGTAAATATGTCCCCCTGCGACGTTGCACCCTTCTCCTCACAGAAACACACCCACAGGATAACCGAATCCGGAAAGAATTCTCAAACTAAACATACAGCCGGTAGGGAGCATTATTTACACAAGACTACGCTGATATTTACACTACGATCCAGGACCTGTTTTTGGAGGGACACATGCAGATGTTATGCATAGAGAGAGCACGCATGCCAGCATCGATACACCAACCCACGAGTGCTCTGTGGCCTACGGCCTTTAATAACGTGCAGAGCACCCTTTCCCAGCACGAAAAGCACCACCCCCTCATGTACAGTCAGCACCATCCGGTGCACCAATAAAGTGTTTATGAATCACCGGTGGTGTCACAGCCGGCCGATGTTCTGCCGCTGGTCTTGCCTTCGTGTGGTGCACTTGGTGTTCTTGCCTCTTTCAAAAAAATAAAGAAAGGCGCCAACCGCGTCCATTTCTATATTGTGGCCTTCAGTGGTGTCAACTAAAAGTGGTTCACCTGTATGGCATAGGTGCCACGTTGACCCATAGGTCCTTCCACGGGTGGTGCTTGGCCGCAAAAGAACTGCGGTCCATGGTGGGTGGCCACAAACATTGCGGTCCATATGGTGTATCGATCCAGGCAGCAAGCAGCGAAAGTGCAGGCCCACAACTGCGAAGCCAGCACCTCTCTCTCCTCTCTCTCTACCCCAAAGCCAGATCCTCGGAGGTGGGAGACAAAAGAAGCAGACAAGTGAGTAAGGTGGTAAGGGCGCAAAAGTGCACGCAATATAAGATGATGCACACTGGGGGCACATGGGAACCAGGTGAGACAGGTACGTTCCTACCGTACGCCCCCCCCACCAGGTAACCTACATGGCCCCTCCCTTACCCCTTACTGTATCCACAAAACACAACACTACCCATAAACATCTACTTTACAAATCAACAAACATCCCTACTGTCTTCCCCGTTCCTCCCATAAACCAAATTCGTCTTCTCTCCCTCCTAACCAATCAAATTTGCCATCTTCAACTTTCATCAAAATTTGCCATCCCCAACTCAACATCATAATTTGCCATCACCAATTCATCATCAGTCCCTCCTAGGGAGGGAGAGATGGAATCACCCCAATGTCTCATCCACGTCGTGATGCGTCTCACAAATCCACAGCAATCTCATTTCCTGCACACAGAACAAAGAAAACACAGGTGTGGAGTCATCATCATCACCACAGGTAAGTGGCTGCGTATGGTGCGACAGGTTCATCAATCCTAACTATTTCCTAAATGACTTTAACAACTTTACACTACCCGGGGTCTTTCTCCGGCCAAACCATTGGCCCTCTTACACTATGGGTTCTAAAAACCAATTCCCATTGGCCAAACTGTGGTGCTCTTCAATTTGGGGTCTCACTCCCCCCGATTCATCTCCCGGTGCCCTCGCACAATTTCTGGGCTGTGGCGTGTACCTCTCCCAGCGGGTCTACCCACCTGCACACCTCCACCACTGCAGTTGCCTCCGAGCTTACCTGCTCCTTACCCTAACCTAACTACCTGGGGAAGGCCCTCTGGCGCTCTCCCCACTCGGTGCCCTCTCTGGCACTGGGCTGCCCGATCCACACCCGGGATCCTCAGGCACCCACTCACAACTACCGGCTCCCAGAGCCCACCTGCGGCCTCACCTGGCCGACATCCTCACAGTGGTGGAGTGCCCAACCAACTACACACACTAACAGGCTACACGCCCAGCCATTTCCACAACACTAATGCACCCATTCACAACACCATTCTGCAACCGCACTACAGATGCCAATATCCAACCACAATTTACCTATACCCTCTACCTAACACTTACACTACCCGCCCCGGGTACTCGTGAAAGGGGTCCACTCTTCCCCCATCCACACCTTCGCACCATGCACACCACTCCGTACCACTTACTCCAACTCTCTCCACACACCTGTACTTGCACACCTGTGCTCTCACACCTGGTGCCACCTGCACCCTTCTCTCCCCAAGCGCATTCGCGCTGATCCACAACACTCATTACTCACACACTGCTCCACACACCTGTCCAGTTGCACACCTGTGCAATCACACCTGCTCCATCCTCACACACACGGCATCATCTCAGCTAACTACTCCCTTCTGAAACTTGCGCTTCCCAGTCGTCCCTTTAAACTATTGCGCTCCCTCGTCATTATCATCCACACTAATCTACCTGCGTCCCCACTACAGGTATCAGTCACTAACTAAACTTAACGTCACCTAATGTCATCTTCACTAGATCCCTATCAATATAACCTAACCCACCCGGGCTAGTTTTCACTGCCATACACCCCATAATCTAGTGCTCCTTTGCCCCACCATGGGAAGGGTGGCAGGGATGCCCCCCTTACCCACCGGGCCCATCGCTCACTACCAATTTTGCACATCAAATTTCAACAAATCAAAAATTTGGCCAATCACTGCCCATCATCTGCCAATCACTACTGCCAATCTCTTGCCAATCATCAAATTTTGTTTTTCTCTAATTTTGGGTCCAAAACACTAACCTCATCACCCAGTCTACTCAATAATGCCTCTCGGTGCGCCAATTCCTGTCCAAAGCCCGGCTTCGTAAAGCCAAGCCATGAATGCAGGTTGTTCTGTGCCAGCGGCTGGATGCGTCCGGCACTCGGTGCAGGGACGGGGGCTTACTCGGGCCGAGATCCCACGCACCATCTCGGCACGGAGCCATCCAATGTCCCGATCTCGACCTGCCGGAATGCCTCAACAAAAAGTGGTCGCCATGACGACTCTTTCTATCGGGCCGCCCGCTCCGCCTAGTGGAGCACGGACGCGGCCGTTCAAAGCGAGGCCCAGCACGCACCGAGGGCCCGATTCGGCTATAAGTCGTTCTAAACTCTACCCCGTCTAACGTCGATGCTTCACCTGGACGCTTACACCCCGCAGCCCGTTCCTTGCTCACACATCCAGCCGTTTCCATGCTCCTCGTACCTTTCCTTACACACCTCGGTACACCCATTCCACTCACAGCCTTGGTCACACACCTGACCACCGAACACTTTGGCACACATTCGTTGCTCGCACACCTCACCAATACACCGCTTCGCACCCCCTCCTCGGTCACCTCCTCTGTGACAATCACAGGTGTGCTCTCATTCGCACACCCAACCACGTGCCTCACCACCAACTCCAGCGTGCATTCCCACTCACGCTCTACCATTCCAGGTGTGCATCCTTCCATCCCAGGTGTACATCCTCGCTCACCTGTCACAACTAACTCACGCTCCATGTCACTCTCACTACTTTCACCTCCATTCCTGACAGCGCACTCACCCTTACTCTTGACAGCGCACTCTTTCCCCATGCACCTGTCCGTCACACACCTTTCTCGCGCACACTCTCCCGTCACACCCTCTGTAACACTCACCACAGGTGTGCATTCTTCCTTGCCTTTGACAGCGCACTCTTTCCCCATGCACCTGTCCGTCACACACCTTCCTCGCGCACACTCTCCCGTCACACCCTCTGTAACACTCACCACAGGTGTGCATTCTTCCTTGCCTTTGACAGCGCACTCTTTCCCCATGCACCTGTCCGTCACACACCTTCCTCGCGCACACTCTCCCGTCACACCCTCTGTAACACTCACCACAGCACGCTTCCATGTGCTCCCTCGCACACGCGCTACGACCGACTCACTCTCGCCAGCACCCTCACTCCTTGGCACACACTTTTTCCTCACACACCCCAGAGTCGGACTTTCTCGCACACCTCCTTTTTCGCACACCAGACCTGTCGCACACTTCACCAACGGCCTCTCACGAACACCCGGGTCTATCTCGACCCCCAAGCTTATTAAATCCCCTGGCGCATCATACGCACGACCATATTGGTCACCACTTACACCGGGTCCTCTTCCTCTTCGCTTCTCCTCCATCACCTGCGAATCCCTCATCCGGTTAATGAGCACATCATCACGATCCAAACACAGACTTTGGACCAATTCTTTTATCTCCTCTTTTATCTCTTTCTTATCCCCTCTCCGTCGCTTCTTAATTTCGCTCATCCCTTCTTCCACTTCTTCTAATTTGTGCTTCACCTCTTTTATTCCCCGGTACGTCTCCTCAAGCTCGTCCTCCAAGGCTACCTTGACCGTTTCCATGTGCGTCCTCACCTGCCGGTCCTTCGTCTCCATTACCTCTACCACCTCGTCCAACCTCGTTGTCAGTCCCTCACGTACCGTCTGACACTCTTTTTTAATTACCCCTACGTCCTTTTTCATCTCCTTCTGTGTCGATTTTAAACCCTCTATTACTGCTGTGTTCTTCTTTACCTGGTCCGTTAGTTCTTTTTGTCCCTCCGTCAGCTGCTCCACCTCCTGCGTCAGGTCCTCTATGCCCCCTTGCAATTTTACAGTCCCCTTTCTCACCTCCTTCTCCATGTGCTCCTTACAGTGCCTCACCTCCTCGCGCACTCCTCCGACCTCCTCACTCACTCCTCCTCTGATCTCCTCTCCCATCACTTGCATCTCCTGCCCAGATGCCACCCTCATCTGCTCCATTTCCTCCCTGTGAGCATCCAGTTTGGTTTCTACCCCCATTCTGACCCCCTCTATCTGCTGCCCCATTTGGTTAACTTCCCTTTCCGCTTGGTCCCTCATGTCCCTCAATTTGCCTTCCATGGTGTTTTCTAACCCCTCTAACCCTTTTTGCATCCCTTCCATTTGATTCTCTTGAGCGGCCATTCTGTTTTCTACCCCCGTTAACCCATGTTTCACTCCCTCTATCTGATTCTCTTGAGCGGCCATTCTGTTTTCTACCCCCGTTAACCCATGTTTCACTCCCTCTATCTGATTCTCTTGAGCGGCCATTCTGTTTTCTACCCCCATTAACCCATTTCTCACCTCTTTTATCCCGTTGTCTAACCCCTCAAAATTATTGTCTAACTTCTCACCGGTACCC
>NC_136270.1:77984464-78299464 GCF_964187855.1 Myxine glutinosa
AGGCTTCCGTCTGGCCACTCTGCCATAAAGCCCAGATCGGTGGAGTGTTGCAGTGATTGTTGTCATTCTGGAAGTTTCTCCCATCTCCACACAGGATCTCTGGAGCTCAGCCAGAGTTACCATCGGGTTCTTGGTCACCTCTCTTGCCAAGGCCCTTCTCCCCCGATTGCTCAGTTTGGCCGGACGGCTGCTCTAGGACGAGTCCTGGTTGTTCCAAACTTCTTCCATTTAAGAATTATGGAGGCCACTCAATGCAGCAGAAATTATTTTGTAGGCTTCCCCAGATCTGTACCTCGACACAATCCTGTCTCTGAGCTCTGCAGGCAGTTCCTTCGACATCATGGCTTGGTTTTTGCTCTGATGTGCGTTGTCAGCTGTGAGACCTTATATAGACAGGTGTGTGCCTTTCCAAATCATGTCCAAGCAATTGAATTTACCACAGGTGGACTCCAAGTTGTAGAAACATCTCAAAGATGATCAAGAGAAATGGAAGGCACCTGAGATAAATTTCAAGTGTCACAGCAAAGGGTCTGAATACTTATGTCAATGTGATATTTCAGTTTTTTCTTTTTAATAAATTTGCAAAACTTTCTAAAATCCTATTTTCTCTTTGTCATTATGAGGTATTGAGTGTAGATTGATGAGGGAAACCATGAATTTAAACGATTTCAGCATGAGGCTGCAACATAACAAAAAGTGAAAAAAGTGAGGGGGTCTGAATACTTTTTGAAGGCACTGTAAGCAAGCCGGACTGGAGTTTTCCAAAACACACCTGAACAAGCCAAAATCCTTCTGGGAGAATGTCCTGTGGACAGATGAGACCAAATTAGAGCTTTTTGGTAAAGCACATCATCTCTGTGTTTACAAAAAACAAAATGAAGCTTTCAAAGAAAAGAACACCTTCCCTACAGTCAAACATGGAGGAGGTTCAGTGAAGTTTTGGGGTTGCTGTGCTGCCTCTGGCACTGGTTGCCTTGAATGTGTACATGGCATCATGAAATCAGGAGATTACCAAGGCATTTTGGAGCGCAATGTTCAACCCAGTGTCAGAAAGCTGGGTCATCGTCGAAGGTCATGGGTCTTGCAGCTGGGCAATGACCCCAAACACACTTCAAAAAGCACCCAGGAATGGTTCAAGACAAAACGTTGGACTGTTCTGAAGTGGCCAGCAATGAGTACAGATCTAAATCCCATTGAACACCTGTGGGGAGATCTGTAAACAGCAGTTGGGAGAATGCATCCTTCAAATCTGGGAGAACTGGAGCATTTTGCACAAGAAGAGTGGGCCAAACTGCCAGCAGAGAGGTTAAGGAAGCTCATTCATGGCTATAGGAAGTGCTTGACTGCAGTTATTTTGTTCAAAGGCTGTGCTACCAAATATTAAGTCTTGGGTGTCAATAATTTTGTCAATGCCACTTCTTTTTATTTTTCTGAATGAAAAGGATATTGTCGTGCGAATCCCCTCCGGGTTTATACCAGGGCTCGCGGATGGCTCAAACGGCTTTAGTTGAGGCGACGATCAAACACGGATTTTGCTATCACAGCACGGGATAAAGAATGAAGAAGAAGAAGCGGAAGCACTTATCTGGAGAGGGAACAAACTCAAACGGGAATCCGGGTTTAGAAGGAAATGGAAAATAATACAAGGGTTTATTTTGCAAGAGATAGCGGGACAGGAAAATATGTGCCGGTAATAAAATGTCCTCGATCGGGACGGCCCCACACACAGATTTCGAATACGCCACAAAGGAAAATGAATTACGAAAGGAAATGTCTCGTTGTGCAATGGTTCGTGGGTGAGAGCTTATCTGTAGTCGTGTCCGCCGTCCAACGCGGCTCCAAGCTCCGGCGCGAAGAAACCTCAGCCTCCTCGCTCGTACGCTCCACCCGGCCTTGATGCGACTTGCTCCGCGGCACGCCACGACATCCCTCGCTCCAGTACCAACAGCACCGGATCCCGCTCCAAGCACCACAACGAACCAACGTCACCCAGCACGAAGCACGAAGGTCCAGCGCGCGAGAAGGAAGAGCCAATGAAGACCAGGCACAGAGGAAACGAAGCACGATCTCAACTCCCAGCGAAGAAGAGAAGGGGCCTGCGCAAAAAATAGAGAGAATGTCGTCCAGCCCGCCCTTTTATCACCTTGCGTGTGATGTCAGCTCTGGCGCCCCCCCCCCCCCCCCCAATCAGCGCCTCGTCTCTCGACCTCTCGAATCTTCTCAATGTGCTGGTGCTTTCTCATTGGCCAAGTGCTTCCCGCCCTCCATATCACACCACCCTTGTGGCCAACCACCAGTACTTCCCTTCCTTCCAATCCCGGGGCAGTTCTCTGTCCCTCCTATGGACCAATCAACAGTCCTCCTGGGCGTGGCTCCCAGCCTTACTCAATGTCTGACGCCCACGCCGGTGTTGTACGTGGCTGTTGCCTGCTTGTCTTCCACAGTCTTATTGTAAGGGAGGGGAATTTAATGTGTGCACTAAGGGATCTATCTAAATGTTTCATTGAGTGCGTTGCCATAAGGGACACAGGTTTGACGACAGAGGGGACGACGAACAAAGGAATCTTATTCATAATCCCTGTAATATTTAGCACGCCCTGCTCCCTCATAGCGGGGACACCAATACAGCTTATGCCGACAACCCGGGCTAACATAGAACTTATTACAGGTAGATTCCCGATCGCGACAGTCGAAGCATGTTACCTATTCAGATCTATCTGGCTCTAGATATTGCTCTACCCAAATTCATAACAATATGTTAAGTTCAAAAACAAAAGGTTCTTTCATATTAACAGTAAAATAAAGAATTGTGGAGACTAAATACTTTTGTCAATTTAAACTTTTTGAAGAACAATACCTGCAACAAACAACGAAGTTTATCATTGTTCTGTGCAAAACAAAACATGATTACTCGTCAAACAATCTAATCGGTGTAATATACGTGAAACAGATCAGTTCAAATGTTCAAACTGCTTTCCTTCATTGTGTATGCACAGCTGTATCTGTGACGAAACACTCTGACACACAGTTCTGCATGTTTCAGTCGTTAAGGCAGCAGTCTCATTACGGATGAATTGTTTCAAGTCTCTAAGGGTCGTAGGATTCCTCGCATACGCTTTGTGTTTGAGGAAACCCCAAAGGAAGAAATCACAGGGTGTTGTTAAATCACAAGACCGACACGGCCATTCAACTGGACCACGACGGCCAATCCCTTTGTCTGCAAAGTTCAAATCAAGGGCCTGGTGTACACTGGCAGCATAATGAGCAGGAGCATAATCATGCATGAACCACATTTGGCCATCATTGAGTGGAAATACATGCTGCTTCAACATTGGAAGGTAATTTGCAGCATTCACATTTTCTTCGAAAAATATTGGTCCAACAATGCCTTCAGAAGAAAAGCTTGATACTGGACAATGTGCTCAACAGTAAATTGTGAGTTGTCTACTGCCCATATCACGCTGTTATGACTATTAACAGAACCAGATAAAGTAAACTTTGATTCATTTGACCACAAGATCATGTGCTGAAAATCATTGTCCCATTGTCCTGAATGGATTGTCGGCTTATGTTGGTGAGGTTTGATAAACGACGAGTTTATAATGGTGTGTGACTGTCGAGTTGTTGTTCAATGACCTCTTTCCTCAGTTCGAACAGTACGAGACCTACCTGATGACTCTTTTGGAAGAATGCTGCCGGTTTCATCAAACTGCTTGTTTATGCTGCCGATGGTTCTTCTGTCAATTGCGTCGGCGCCGCATTCTTTGACAAGTTGTCTGTTTACTTCAGCCGAATTTCTAGATGCAGAATACAAGCGTACAGCGCAAATTTCTGTCTCACGATATCCTCCATCATATTAGGGCATCTAATTCACAATGAACTGAACTAATGCAAAGACAAATGGGTGCAGCACAGTGAGCGAAGCTCACCCCGATCCATATCACATGATGCACCTCACCTTGTTGCGTATCGGGTGATGCCTGTGCGTGTTGAAGCGGTCACACCCATTTACGAGTAATCATGTTTTGTTTTGCACCAAAGAACAATAATAAGGCCGAGAAAAATATATTTCCGGTCTCTGGTCAGCGCACCCATCGATTTTGACCCTGTGCATCAACAATTTTTTTTTTTTCTCCAAATTTCCAACGGTACCTGCAACAGCGCGCGCCTGTTGCCGGGCCGGCACGCTATCTCGGGAAATACGGGTCTGTGATGGTCGCCATTGGTATCGACATCCGCGCACGGTTCTCCCCTACAAAACTATGTTTAGTTTGTCCAAATGCAACCAGCCGTTCCAAAGCTATGAGTAGTTTTGTGTGCCGTGCCGTCATGAATCCAATCGGCTGGATATTGTCATTTATTGAAATGAAGACGTTCTTTGTCGGATTCGTGTGAAGCAACCAGAAGGCCTAGAGAGATGCGGGTGGTCTCGTTAGTTAGGCCTGGATCGTACCTCGTTTGTCATGAAGTTGTGGGTGTCTGTGATAATCTGGTGGACTGGGAGAAGAGATCGTGGGAGACCATCGGCCTGTTAGACCACTTGCGCATGCGCAGTGTTGACATGATCGGCGCATTGGAATGTTTGACGGTACGGCAAGGCGATCTCGAGAACGAAATGGCAGTCTATAATATGCTTAAAGAACTTGATGATTTTTTCAGAATAAATACATTTTAAAATAAATTAAGCTTGTGTTCATTATTTACAAAAAGGCCTACCAGTCTCATTGGCTGTCTTTAATTTCTCTCTGGACGGCGCCACGGCAGATGAGGAGGACCGCAAGGCATGAGGACACAAAAAATAAACATATGTCACCCACAGGGTGAACCGTATCTTGCCAAAATGTGAAAATTCCGTTTTTTCGTCATGACGTCATCAAATGACGTCATAGCGTCAAACTGTTTACAGATCTGGGAAGCACTCATCAAGGGCATTCATATGAGGTATTACTCGATATGGTACCTACGATTTCAAAATTTGACCTTGGGGTCAATAATTTTCGACCTCCAGCGCTAACCATGAAGGTCAAGGCCGATCGCCACCAAAAACTAATCAGCTGAGCGCCGGACCATATACTAGATTCCCATGAAGTTTGGAGACGATCCGATCAAAGTTACTCAAAAAATAAGGGTTTCGTTGACCTCCATGATTGACCGCAAAGTGACCTTGACCTTTGACCTTGACCTTCAAAATTTTGTGTGCTGAAGGGTATCTCTATAGGACTCTGATATGCGAAGTTACAGGAGTTTCCAATAATAACTGTGGTCTACAGAGTGATCTAAACGTGAAAAAAAAATGATTAACCACAAACAAAAAAACAAACAAACAAACATACAAGCTGACTAATACATCTTGCAAAAACTTCGTTTTGGCAAGATAACAACACCTTTATATGTGCAATCCATGCTTTTCAAAAAAAAAAAGAAAAAAAAAAACCACATCGCCGCATAAATTTCTGGAACTTTGGTCTGACCAGAGACCAGCAATATATTTTTTCCGGCCTAAACGTAGCTGTTTGTTGCAGGTACCATTCTTCAAAATGTGCCCAGGGTTTCTGGACCGCTCTGTATATACAGTTGTGGCCAAAAATATTGGCACCCTTGCACTTTTTTTTCCGAATAACTCACAATTTTCTCGAAAAATAAGTTGAAATTGACAAAAGTATTTGGTCTCCACAATTCTTTATTTCACTGTTAATATTGTCTTGTGACTACCCTCTGGTTAACACTGCAGGGTGCCACAGATGACCAAACGAGCTTGAACTCCGAGGCATTCAATTAAATGGCAGACCTTCGTCATACGCGCGGGGAGGGAGGCCGAAGAGCTTACCTTCACGAGTTCACCCGACGTCCTTGACCCTGCAATAAATCAACTCGAACTGACACGGAATTAAAATGTACAAAAATACCGGCTTTATTAGAGACAAGTCAGTAGACGACGATGGTTCACGAGCAAGCGGTATTCAATGACAAAGGACGGACTATAACCGAAACAGGCCAGGCCCGGAAATGTCAAAACAAAGGTTACTGACCTTGAAATGAGATAGAAAATAATGTATTATCAGTTGTGAGGTTAGTTAGCTACACAATACCGAAAATTCAGTGAAAAATGAAATGGAAAAAAAAAAAAAAAAAGAAGGAAAAATCGAGCTCTGTGGGGCTAGACATATGACATTGGCCTAACCAAATATCGAAATCCTGTCGGATTCCACCAAACCCCTCAGAGAAGATGTAGCTTGAACTTGATTACCCCCGAAAAAGATGTCGCCCACAATGGGCGCGATACGCCCACTCTAGGCAGGACACAACTAGATCATGATATCAACCTCCCACCCAAGTTTCATCAAGATCAGATGATATCATCGGGTAGTTATGCTGTGGACAGACAGACACACAGACACACACACACACACAGACAGACGCACACACATGACGAATATAGTGGTCACTTGATAACTCGCGAACCAAAAATGCCAGTCACAAAATAATGCACGATAAAACTATGATTCCTAAATGGAGCGCTCCCATACAGACTTTAATACAAACAAAGGGAAATATAACTGAAAATAAATACAATACGTGTTTGTGTGGCACTTAGCTCTGAGCAGCTCTTGAACCTCGTCAGGAATCGTCAAAAATCGTCCGAGGCCTCTATGTCCTTGCACGCGAAAACCGCAGGCTGCACTCTGTGGGCGCAAACTAGGCCTCGCCGCGCGCTCTGCTCACTCTTGGCTTCGTGTGCGTAGCGAACAGGCCGCGCCCGTCTACTCGTTTCTGCTCGGGAACCCGCAGTTCTCGGTCCGCAGTTCCTCCTGATGATCACGATGAATATGTCCAAACACGACCGTTCGTGATGAATCTTCCTTGCGCAAGAGCAATAAGCAACCGTTCTCTATGGGATCCAGAACGAGAAGAAGAAAATGTCGGCCCAGCGTTCCTTTATAGTCAAGGCTCTGACGTCATCTCACGACGCCTCCGTCTCCGCTCCTAACAGCGAGTTCCATCTTACCAGTCCTTGTGCCAATCAAATCCCAGACCAATCACTTCTCTTCGGGGCGTGGCTCCACGGTCCAGCCTGATTGAGGTGGTGATGTAGTGCTGCAGCACCATCGGTAGTGTTTGATGCCTGGATTCCGGTTGGTTTTTATGGTGTCGATTGCTTGGCTTGGCTATGGTGTGTAGTGCGGTGTCATAAGGAACACAGGAAAAGACGACAGCGGCAATTACATACAGAGGATTAATTTACCCATAATCCCTCGCTAATTAACAAACCCCACACCTCTCATGGGGATGAAGATAAAGCTTACCCGACATACGGTCTACACGAATTTCCTACTTATGATACATTGAGGTTTCTTCTTCTTCACAACAGTCGGAGCACACCACCTATGCATTCTACCTGGACAAAGGTATTGCCTCCTTCCTACAAACGAAACAATATTACAGAACCTTTGTTTTTTTTATTCTGAACTTAATATATCCTTTCAAATCAGAAAATAAAAAGAAATGGCATTGACAAAACCCTAGACTTAATATTTGGTAGAACAGCCTTTGGACAAAATAACTGCAGTCAAGCACTTCCTATAGCCATGAATGAGCTTCCTACACCTCTCTACTGGCAGTTTGGCCCACTCTTCCTGTGCAAACTGCTCCAGTTCTCCAAGATTTTTGAAGGGTGAAGGGTCCCCCACCCCTTCCCACACCTCCTCCCCCCCAAGCCCTCTCCCTCCCACAGATCTCCCGATGTCCCTGCTCTCAAATGTTGTTTGTGTGCTTCCCCTTCTCTCCCCATCTTGTCTACCGCTCCTCTTATTATGTTTTATGTGTCTGATTTTTTTGTGTGATAAATGTTAGCTCTTTCACAAGCCTCGATCCTGTATACAAAAAAAAAAGAAAGAAGAAAGGTGCCTTCTCCTCCCAACTGCTGTTTTCAAATCTCCCCACAGGTGTTCAATGGGATTTAGATCTGGACTCATTGCTGGCCACTTCAGAACAGTCCAGCGTTTTGTCTTGAATCATTTCTGGGTGCTTTTTGAAGTGTGTTTGGGGTCATTGTCCTGCTGCAAGACCAATGATCTTTGACGGAGACCCAGCTTTCTGACACTGGGTTGAACATTGCTCTCCAAAATGCCTTGGTAATCTCCTGTTTTCATGATGCCATGCACACATTCAAGGCACAGTGCCAGAGGGAGCACAGCAATCCCAAAACATCACTGAACCTCCTCCATGTTTGACTATAGAGAAGGTGTTCTTTTCTTTGAAGGCTTCATTTTGTTTTCTGTAAACATAGAGATGATGTGCTTTACCAAAAAGCTCTAGTTTGGTCTCATCTGTCGACAGGACAGTCTCCCAGAAGGATTTTGGCTTGTTCAGGTGTGTTTTGGAAAACTCCATTCAGGCTTTCTTAGCAGTGGGGTCCTCCTGGGTCTCCAACCATATAACACTCTTTCATTGAGTTGGCGATGGATGGTGCGAGTTGAAACTGTCGTACCTTGTGTCTGAAGGTCAGCTTGAATCGATTTGGCAGTTGATTGAGGTGCTTTCTCCACCATTCAAACAATCCTTCGCTGCCATCTTCAGTCAAGTTTTCTCTTGCAGCCACGTCCAGGGAGGTTGGCTACAGTGCCATGGTCCTTAAACTTCCTGATAACATTGTATACGGTGGATACAGGAACATCAAGGTATCTGGGGATGGAATTTTAGCCTTGAGATTGCCCATGCTTTGCTATAATCTTGTGTCTGACCTCCTCAGACAATTGTCTGGTTTTCTTTCTTTTCTCCATGCTCATTACAGTACACACAGTGACGCAAAACAGCAGAATGAGTCCTTTTCTCTATTCAAACCGGTTGAATGAGTCATGTTTATATTGCAGGCACCTGCAACTCACCACGGGTGAGTTCAATTCCAAAGTAAAGGAGAATCAACTGCTTGAAATATAATTATTTCTAACAACTTCTAAAAGGTGCCAATAATATTGTCCGGGCCATTTTAGGATTTCTTTGTGGAATAAGCTAAGATTTAGTAATTTTTCAGCTTTTTTTGTTTTGTTCCACTCCAAACCAAAGAAATACATATGTGGATACCAAAATATTTTTTTTAATTTCAACAATTTTCTGGAGGAAATGGTGCATTATTTGAAAAAAGTGCAAGGGTGCCAATATTTTTGGCCACGACTGTATATATATATATATGTATATATTTTTGTAGATAGCAACCGCTCAAGGAGTACTACCGTTCTGACTTGGGAGCGTTAACGTGGTGCCCGGAACCATCTTGCACTCTCCGTGTCAGGACTGCTGGTCTTGCTTTCTGTCTCACTCAAACTATAGCTACGGGCTCGCTTTAATCTCTTTCTCGCAAACAAACATACACTTTTCTTATTTAAGACTGGCCTTGATGATGACTATATAGTCCGTAACTGGAGCCTTCAACATAAAAATACATCACATTGTTTTTGGTGCCATCTTTCAATTGTGAAGAATTTTCCCCATCTCTCAATTTTCAATAGTAGTATCCGGATCTGGATCTTCACCAAAATGTAATTTATTCGTCTTTGTCACACACCCAACCTCTGTCCACCAAGTTTCATCTGAAACCATCCATAACGTTTTGAGATATTCTGCTTTTGTGATGTTGAAGTTTTTTTGTTTTTTGTTTTTTTTCATTGGGAGAGGTAATGAAGCTAAATAATTTTTGGAATCACAATCTGGTGCTGCAAAAATGTATGGAGAGTGCAGAAATATCATGTGGAGGGTTTTCACACTTATTTGTCCTTTGTAGTTTTATTATTTTGGTCTTGTTTTTAGATCAATCTTAATTGGTATTTTTGACATGAGTGGCTAAAATAAATGGTGCGTATTGTACCAAATATGTTATCCTGGGACTGTACTGTATACTCAAAATAATTTCCACAAGATGTGATTGTGTCTTGATATGTTTGAAACAAATCATTAAAAGGTATTAATTTATTTGATGCTTTCCTTTTTATTGATGACATGTTCTCGCTTCTTTGTCATCTACCTTACTTTTCTCCCCAAAGTGTCTCATAATCCTGGGCATTTTCGAGCGGAGCTATCCAAACTTATGGTGGTTGTACGAGCTCATCATGAAGAACTTTGACCTCGGGAATACTACCAAATCTTGACGTTCACAGAAGCTTCTCTTTTTATTATTTTTCTCCTGAATCTGTGAAAGAAAACTTGTCCAATAAATGTTTTTTTTATGCCCCCTCCCGCCCCCCCCCCCCCCATCCTTTCCCAGACAAGTTTTAAAAGCCATGTGACACGGTTCGATATATATACTGAAACGCAAAAGAAACTTACCACCTTTGAAACCTTTAAATATCGACAATAACACTGCGTGTAGTAAATGTGTGAACTTATTTGTGGACAATAGTGTCCTCACTGTCAGACAAAACGGTCATGGATGGTCACTTGAACCTTCAATGGTCACTTCATAGCACAGCTGTTGAACAGCCGTTTTGACTGTCAGTGATTAGCCAAGGGGTACGGGATGATTTTAATGAGCTGCACGTGATGTCTTGATATTGGCTTTAAAAAGGCCAGTGCAAAATGGGTATTTCAATCAACATGCCACGATTGTCAAGGGATCAACGGCAGCGTGCCCTGGGCATGCTGCGAGGCGGACTGAGCTACCGTGAGGTGGCACGTCGCCTTGGCTGTTCACACCAGACGATATCGGCCCTGGTGGACAGAGACACCCTCCACAACTCTGCAGATGACAGACCTCGATCAGGGAGGCCAAGAGTCACCACTGCAAGGCAAGACAGGCAGATGGTCCGAAGTCACCTGCGGGATCGATTCCGTCCAGCATCCCGCACTGCGGCAGAAACTCCGGGGCGTGCAAACCCACGGATCTCCAATGATACTGCACGAAGACGACTGCATGACTATGGTCTGACTGCCAGAGGACCATACAGAGGCCCCGTGATGACGGCTGCCCATCGCCGCAATCGACAGAGATGGTGCCAGCAGCATCAGCGGTGGACCTTGGCGCAGTGGAACGAGGTCGCTTTCAGCAATGAGTCAAGGTTCTGTGTGGACAGTCCTGATGGGCGTGAGCGTGTCTGGACAAGAACTGGCGAGCGATATGCCGATTGTTGCGTGCGTCAAGCCAACAGGTGGGGTGGCCCAAGTGTGATGGTGTGGGCCGCCATATCAGGCCGGTACAGGACACCACTGGTGGTTGTGGATGGGAATCTTAACGCCCAGCGGTATGTGGATAACATCCTGCGACCTCATCTGCTGCCATTCCTGCTAGACCACCCAGAACTGAGAACCTTTCAGCATGACAACGCTCGTCCCCATGCTGCTCGCTTTACCACTGCATTTCTCCAAGGCGAGAACATCAACACCATGCAGTGGCCTGCGCTCTCCCCTGACCTGAATCCCATAGAGCACCTGTGGGATGAGCTTGGGAGATGCGTAGTTGGCAGGGCCAGGACACGGGCAGAGCTGCTTCAGACATTGAGGACTGAGTGGGACAGAATCCAGCAGCAATCCATCCAAAGACTGGTAGGCAGTATACGCCGACGA
The DNA here is from genome assembly GCF_964187855.1 of Myxine glutinosa. NCBI lineage: Eukaryota > Metazoa > Chordata > Myxini > Myxiniformes > Myxinidae > Myxine > Myxine glutinosa. Next base: position 77,996,018 of record NC_136270.1, read on the forward strand.
TGCACTGCCTGTATCCAAAACAATGGTGGCCACACACGCTTTTGAAAGGGGACTGACATTGCACCCTGTGCTGTTCTGTACTGTAGAACAAACTGATGAGATGGTGTATTTTGGTCAAAAACTTGACATGTCATCAATAAAATGCCAATGTTTCAATTAGCAATTGTTGGTTTGTTTTATTTTGAACTGTTACAATTTTATTACATTTCAAACAAGTGGTAAGTTTCTTTTGCGTTTCAGTATATATATTATAATGTATAAACAGGTCGACTCCATATGATGAGTGGATACCAGAGATAACGTCACCGCGTGGCAGGCGGTGCTTATCGCTCCCAGCAAGGTGCAGCAGCAGCTGTATGGGACACCTTGCTGGCGGTTCTCCACTGATGATATGAAGGTCGCATAGTGACTGATATATATATATATATATATATATATATATATATATATATATATATATATATATATATATTGTTACAGATACGACTTTGATGGTATGGTGGGCCGAGCGGGATGGCCGCCGTATCCGTACAAGTTACCCGATTGTACTCGAACGTCGACGAAGCCGCGCTATGCTGGCTCAATAGGAAAGAAAAAGAAGACACACGGCTGGATTACAATCACACAATACGACACCAGGGGTTCAGTTCTCAAGACCTCCGGAGGAGGTTATATTAAGGCGGAAAAGGTTAGATTACAGGGACAAGAGGGAAACATAGGAAGGTGGGCACTTAAACACACTCTTATAGTAACCCTAGACAGACCACAGATAAACGGGACAAGGCTCACTCACACGGGGTTTGATGGCCAGGAAAGCGGCAGTCGATGGCTCAGGTGCACCTGGCTCAGGGACAGAATCGCGTACGGTGGTGTCCAGCAGATGCGGGGAGGTCGCTCAGCGCTCGTGGGTCGCGACTTTGGTGGAGATGCCGGGGAGGTCGCTCAGCGCTCGGGAGGGTGGCGTCTTGTCGTCTCAAGCTCGGGGCGCATCTGACGTCACGTCCGGCGCGGGGCCGCGTATATCCGGCGGGGAGTGACACGCCCTCGGCTCGTTAGCGCCGCCCCAGATGGCATCGGCCCATGGCTTCTCATTGGGTGCGGGGGTTACCGGCTCCGCCCTTGACGAGGGGCCGACAGGGAGCCCCTTCGTGGTAACCCCGTGGAGCGCGTGGTCAATGGCGGCTAACCGAGCCGGAAGGAGGACGCCCACTCCCCATGCCGTCACCGCGCCGCCCCCCTCTTTTGTTGTTGTTGTTGTAGTTGGCGCTTCTTCATGGGGAAGAGATGCGGAGAGGTATGGGGAGGTCCTAAACTTCCTAACAGGTGCCATATAATCACATTCTGGTGCAACGAAGAGTCATAATTAATGGAAACAAGTCCTTAACTGACATAGATTAAGAATAACTAGCAAGATGTCCTATAATTGTCTACGTGTGGTGCGGGGGACCTGGGCACGACATTTAATGGGGGAATGAAGGGGAAGATCGGCTCTAATGGGTGTTGTTTACAGACAATGGGACTAGGGAATGGGGTAAGGGGAGAGTTGGGGAGTATCGGAGAAGATAGGGGAATATTTACAAGCGGATATGGAGGTCAAATTCCATATTCGCAACATTGCACCCTTCTCTACCCTCGGGGCGTCCCGACCCGATAAATTTTTACCTACTTTAGTGTGGCACGCAATGTAGTTCCCTCTACTATTAACTCTACCCTGAGTGCGACAGTTTTATAGATATTCACAAATGAGTAAATATGTCCCCCTGCGACGTTGCACCCTTCTCCTCTCAGAAACACACCCACAGGATAACCGAATCCGGAAAGAATCCTCAAACTAAACATACAGCCGGTAGGGAGCATTATTTACAAGACTACGCTGATATTTACACTACGATCCAGGACCTGTTTTTGGAGGAACACATGCAGATGTTATGCATAGAGAGAGCGCGCTTGCCAACATCGATACACCAACCCACGAGTGCTCTGTGGCCGACGGCCTTTAATAACGTGCAGAGCACCCTTTCCCAGCATCAAAAGCACCACCCCACCACCAATCGGTGCAGTCACCATTGTTCATTGGAATAAAAATAACTTCAACAACCCCTAACCCTGCAGGTGTCTCTTGCTCTTCTTGTGGTGCACTTGGTGTTTAACTAAAAGTGGTTCACCTGTATGGCATAGGTGCCACGTTGACCCATAGGTCCATCCCCGGGTGGTGCTTGGCCGCAAACGAACTGCGGTCCATTGTGGGTGGCCACAAACATTGCGGTCCATATGGTGTACCGATCCAGGCAGCGAACAGCGAAAGTGCAGGCCCACAACTGCGTCGCCAGCACCTCTCTCTCCTCTCTCTCTACCCCAAAGCCAGATCCTCGGAGGTGGGAGACAAAAGAAGCAGACAAGTGAGTAAGGTGGTAAGGGCGCAAAAGTGCACGCAATACAAGATGATGCACATTGGGGGCACATGGGAACCAGGTGAGACAGGTACGTTCCTATCGTACGCCCCCCCCCACCAGGTAACCTACATGGCCCCTCCCTTACCCCTTACTGTATCCACAAAACACAACACTACCCATAAACATCTACTTTACAAATCGACAACATCCCTACTGTCTTCCCCGTTCCTCCCATATACCAAATTCGTCTTCTCTCCCTCCTAACCAATCAAATTTGCCATTTTCAACTCTCATCAAAATTTGCCATTTTCAACTCAACATCAAAATTTGCCATCACCAATTCATCATCAGTCCCTCCTAGGGAGGGAGAGATGGAATCACCCCAATGTCTCATCCACGTCGTGATGCGTCTCACAAATCCAACAGCAATTCTCATTTCTGCCACACAAAACAAAGAAAACACAGGTGTGGAGTCATCATCATCACCACAGGTAAGTGGCTGCGTATGGTGCGACAGGTTCATCAATCCTAACTATTTCCTAAATGACTTTAACAACTTTACACTACCCGGGGTCTTTCTCCGGCCAACCCATTGGCCCTCTTACACTATGGGTTCTAAAAACCAATTCCCATTGGCCAAACTGTGGTGCTCTTCAATTTGGGGTCTCACTCCCCCGATTCATCTCCCGGTGCCCTCGCACAATTTCTGGGCTGCGGCGTGTACCTCTCCCAGTGGGTCTACCCACCTGCACACCTCCACCACTGCAGTTGCCTCCGAGCTTACCTGCTCCTCACCCTAACCTAACTACCTGGGGAAGGCCCTCTGGCTCTCTCCCCACTCCGTGCCCTCTCTGGCACTGGGCTGCCCGATCCACACCCGGGATCCTCAGGCACCCACTCACAACTACCGGCTCCCAGAGCCCACCTGCGGCCTCACCTGGCCGACATCCTCACAGTGGTGGAGTGCCCAACCAACTACACACACTAACAGGCTACACGCCCAGCCATTTCCACAACACTAATGCACCCATTCACAACACCATTCTGCAACCGCACCACAAATGCCAATATCCAACCACAATTTACCTGCACCCTCTACCTAACACTTACACTACCCGCCCCGGGTATCCGTGATGGGGGTCCACTCTTCCCCCATTCACACCTTCGCACCATGCACACCACTCCGTACCACTTACTCCAACTCTCTCCACACACCTGTACTTGCACACCTGTGCTCTCACACTTGGTGCCACCTGCACCCTTCTCTCCCCAAGCGCATTCGCGCTGATCCACACACTCACTACTCATACACTGCTCCACACACCTGTCCAATTGCACACCTGTGCAATCACACCTGTTCCATCCTCACACACACGGCATCATCTCAGCTAACTACTCCCTTCTGAAACTTGCGCTTCCCAGTCGTCCCTTTAAACTATTGCGCTCCCTCGTCATTATCATCCATACTAATCTACCTGCGTCCCCACTACAGGTATCAGTCACTAACTAAACTTAACGTCACCTAATGTCATCTTCTAGGGCCCTATCAATATAACCTAACCCACCCGGGCTAGTTTTCACTGCCATTACCCCATAAACTATAGCTCCTTTGCCCCCCCACATGGGAAAGGTGGCAGGGATGCCACCCTCTCCCACCGGGCCTATCGCTCCTTAATCCCCCAGTCCTCTGGCACTAATAAGCCCCCCTTATTCAGAGGTACTGGGTCCCGCCTCGGCATCTAAAGCCGAGGCGATCCACGGGGGCGCCTGCTCGCCGGTGTAAGGTCTTATCCGGTCGGCGTGGACGATCCGAGGGAGGGCTCGTGGCCCCATTTTGATCTTAAAGACCACGTCACAGATTTGCGACAGGACGACTCCTGGGCCTTGCCAGGGGGAGGTGAGTTTTGGGCACCTTCCCTTCCGCCTCCGGGGATTAAAGAACCAAATCTTCATCCCCGGAGCGTATTGACTCCCCTGGCTCCGGTCGTCGTACCTGCGCTTCATCTTTTCCCCCGCCAGATGGAGTTGGCGGCGGGCGAAGGCATGGACTAGCTCCATGCCTTCCTCTAGGTGACGTGCGTACCCCTCCCTCGGCGGGTTAACCACTGTGTCTGGCACGGGACCGCATAGCAAGTCGGCGGGAGCCCGTAACTCCCGCCCATACATAAGCAACGCTGGACTGCATGCGGTGGCCCCGTGCTGGCTGGTTCGGTAGGCCATGAGCAAGTAAGGGAGATGTTCGTCCCAGTCATCCTGACGGGTGGTGGTGAACAGTGCCAGTTGTTGGATTAGAGTTCGATTGAATCTTTCCACCATCCCGTCAGATTGAGGTCTTAAAGGCGTTGTTCTGGTTTTCCGAATTGACAGGAGACTGCACACATCTTTTAGCAATTTGCTCTCAAAATTTCGTCCCTGGTCGGTGTGCAACTCCTGTGGAATCCCATGCCGGCACACAAATCCTTCCACGAAGGCCTGCGCTACCACCCCTGCTTCTTGGTTGGGGAGGGCGTAGGCCTCCGGCCACTTGGTGAAGTAGTCCATCACAACGAGGATATACTTATTACCTTGGCGGGTGCGGGGCAGCGGTCCTAGAATATCCATAGCCACCCGCTCAAGGGGGGCCCCCACCTGATGTAATTGAAGGGGGGCCCTCATCCTCCGTGCTGGTCCCTTTTTGGCAGAACAGGCGTCGCATCTCCGACACCAGTCCTGTATGTCGCGCCCCATATTCACCCAATAGAACCTCCGGCGGACCCGAGATATTGTCTTTGTCCTGCCCAAATGGCCGCCGGAGCGGGTACCATGCACCTGTTGCAATATGACGTTCTTGAATTTGTCAGGGACTATCACCAGCCAGGAAGTTCGATCAGAGGGAACCTCCACCCACTTGCGATACAAGATGTTGCCTTTCAATTCCAGGGTCTGCCACTGAGCCCAATATGCCTTTGTTTGTGCCCCGAGGGGGGTGACCTCTTCCCCCTTTGGTCTTTGCCCCAATTTGACCCATTGGAACACCGGCCCCAGAACAGGATCCTCCTGCTGGGCCGTGCTCCAAGCCAACTCTCCAAATTCCTCGTCCGCGGTTAGTGGCAAAATTGGCCCTCTCACCCGGGTTGCCCGGACGACGAGAATCGGGGCGGAATCGCCCAATTGCTCCCTCTCCTCGTGTCTCGCACAAAATTTACAGTTTTCCCCCAGACAAGGACGCCGAGAGAGTGCGTCCGCATTACCATGGGCCTTCCCGGCCCTATGGGCCACATCAAAATCGTACTGCTGCAACTTTTCCAACCACCTTGCAATTTGGCCCTCCGGTTCCTTGAACCGAAGGAGCCATTGCAAGGAGGAATGGTCAGTTCTAACCAAAAATTTCCGCCCGTACAAGTACGGGTGGAAATGGTTCATGGCAGCCAGCATAGCCAATAACTCTTTGCGAGTGACGCAATAATTTCTCTCGGGCCTACTTAAGGCCCGACTATAATAACCAATCACTCTCTCCACGCCCTCCTGTGTCTGAGACAAAACTGCGCCCAATCCTTCCTGGCTCGCATCCGTGTCCAGGGTAAATGTCCCGTCACTAGTGGGGTAAGCTAGAAGGGGTGCGGATGTTAGACACCCCTTCAATTTTTGGAAGGCCTCGTGGCACTCCCGTGTCCAATTAAATCGCGTCCCCTTCTCCGTAAGCCGGTGGAGGGGACGGGCCAACTCCGCAAATTTCGCCACAAATCGCCGGTAGTAGGAGCAGAGTCCCAAAAATCCCCGCACCTCTTTGATGGTACGTGGTGCGGGCCACTCCTCTACCGCTTTAATTTTGTCTGGGTCTGTTTTTACCCCCTCGCGGCCAATCACGTGACCTAGATAGGCCACCTCTCTTGCAAACAAAGTGCACTTACTCGGGTTCAGCTTCAACCCTGCCTGTCTGAGGCACCCGAACACCTGATCCAAATTAGCTAGTGCCTGGGGGAACGTTTGGGCATGTACCAGGACGTCATCCAGGTACACCAGGCATGATTGCCATGGCATGCCGCCTAGTACATGCTCCATCAATCTCTCAAAGGTGGCGGGGGCGTTACACAAACCAAACGGCATCACAGTAAACTGATACAGTCCCTTACCTGTGGAAAATGCCGTTTTCTCCTTCCCTGCCCTATCCATCTCCACCTGCCAATACCCACTCTTGAGGTCCAAAGTTGTGAACCAATTTGAGCCCGCAACGGCATCGAGGGTGTCATCAATCCTTGGCAGGGGATATGAGTCCTTGAGTGTCACGTTGTTTAGCTGGCGATAGTCCACGCAGAACCGCGTGGTCCCATCCTTCTTTTTGACCAGCACAACAGGTGACATCCAAGGACTTCCCGAGGGCTCGATCACACCTGCGTCGAGCATTTTTGCAACCTGCTCGTCAGCTTCCGCCCTCTTGCTCCAAGGGAGCCGTCGGGCGGCCTGACGAATAGGCCGGGCCTCACCGGTGTGGATCTGATGTTTCACCAGGCCCGTACGTCCAATATCCTCGGTGGACAGGGAGAAGAGGTCCAAATGGGACCCAACCAGTTTGTGTAAGGCCTCCCTCTGGGTACCTCCCAACTCTACGCTACTACGATTTACCATCTCGCAAATGGGATCGGGCCAATTCCTACTTGTTATTGAAGGCTCCCCCCGGGGTCGGCTCGGCTGGACGTTCTCGCCCCTCACTGTCGCGACTTCCTCAACTGGGGTGCAGCCAGCTACCCTCGTGCCCCTTACTATAGTGCGTGGTTCTGTACTCACATTTACTACTCGGACGGCCACTACCGGTCCGTCCGTTTTTACAAGGGTGCGGCCCACGATTAAACCCGGTATGGACTGCGCTGCCACCGGTTCGACCAGGCCGCAGGACTCCTGCCATGTTGGGCGAGCTGCCCACCGGGCCGGCACTATCGCCTCGGCCCTGGGGGGGATGGTCACGGCCTCGGAAGCCTCCAGCTCCGCTCTCTCGGCCGTGCTCACTCCCCCTAACGGCAGCTCTTCTACTCCCACCTGCAGGATCCCCCGGCACAAGTCGATTTTACAACCGCTGGCAGTCAACAGGTCCAACCCTATTAAACATGGGTCGCACACCTCCGCCACCCAAACATCTATCTCCCTCCTTACCGACCCTAACTTGAGGGTCACAGAACCACGCCCTATGATCGGGGCCGTTACCCCGGTAGCAAGCTGCAAACTATAATTTTGCAGGCGCTGGATCTTATCCCAGCCACCTGCGCTCGAATCAAGGACCACAGGGCTGATGATCGTGGCGCTAGCTCCTGTGTCCACGACGGCGTCTACCCCCACGCCGGCAATTTTGCATCTAATTGTCAGGCTACCGGTTCCAATTTGGCCACAATAAATGACCTGTCGCGTCAATGAGGGCTCTCCTCCATCCTCTGCTGCCGAACACCGCCCTACGTGCCCGACACCTCCTAGTTTCCCGGGGTCTGGCGGGGGGGTGTCTGGGGTCGGCTAACCCGCTCCCCCCTGGGCGGAGTTGAGGACCTCAACTGCCGGGGATCATCCCGGCGCGCGTTTCGACAGTGCCGCGCCAGGTGACCCAGGCGGTTGCAGGTATAGCACCTCACCTGATAAGGTGCTTGCCTCCGGAATTCCAAATTCCCCCCCCTGTAGGTCCGAATTGGATTACCCGCTCGTGGTCCACCGCGGGCCACCTCCGGGGCCGCCTGCCATGGTCCAGGTCCTGCCAGGCGCTGGTCCACCAGCCTCCGGACCATGCCCGCCAGGTCAGGACCCACGTCGGGGGCGGGCCCCCTAAGGGGTCCGCCCTCCATCGGGGGTCCCATCTGGCGGACCGCCATTGCGAGACGTTCGCCCCCCCGGGCCAGGGGCCTCGCTGCTTCCCAACGGGCCGCAGCGTCAGCCGCCTGGCTCAGAGTCTGCGGGCGCCACATGGCGAGCTGTTGCCGGAGCTCAATATCCGGGAGGGCCTGGATAAAATGGTCCAGCGCCAGGCTTTCCCGGGAATCCGCTGCCATGCTAGCATGTGCGATCCCCACTGCGCGGCGAATGTCGTGGGCAAGTTCCCCGATGGCTTCCTGGGGCTTGCGTTTTCGCAGCGCGAGCTGAGCTTTAACAAGCTCGCTCTGCTGTTCTATGCCGAATCGATTAATTAGGGCGTCGCGGAGGGCTGGCAGGGTGAGAGCACCCGCTGGTAATGCCGTCAGCACCTCCGCCGCCGCGCCGCGCAATGCGGCCACCAGGTGTACTCCACCTTCGTCCTCACCCCAACCGTTGCCCTTACACACACAGTCGAACTGCGCCAGGTACGCGCGTAGATCACTCTTGCCGTCATACGGCGCGAGTGGGACCTTGTGGGACCACCTCGTATGTGAGTCGTTGCCCGCCTGCCGGACCCCGTGCGTCGCCCCTTGCGGGGTCAGCGCGGGGCCGAACCGGCCGGGCCCCCACAGTACACTACCCCCAAGGGGCTCTCGTGCCTCCCCGGTCCCTCCAACAACCACCCCTGTTGGTGTCGATGCATGGGTCACACCTCCGCAACCCGCTACCCATTCCATACCACCACCACCACAACCTTGCTCACCCACACCTCGCACCTCTCGTTCCATACCCTCCGGACCAGCCATACACCTCACTCTTGGCCTCTCACGAACATCCGGGTCTATCTCGACCCCCAAGCTTATTAAATCACCTGGCGCATCATACGCACGACCATATTGGTCACCACTTACACCGGGTCCTCTTTCTCTTCGCTTCTCCTCCATCACCTGCGAATCCCTCATCCGGTTAATGAGCACATCATCACGATCCGAACACAGACTCTGGACCAATTCTTTTACCTCCTCTTTTATCTCTTTCTTATCCTCTCTCCGTCGCTTTTTAATTTCGCTCACCCCTTCTTCCACTTCTTCTAATTTTTGCTTCATCTCCTTCATCTCTTCGTGCGCCCCTTTAAGTTCTTCCTCTAACTCCACTTTATTTTTTTCTATGTGCTCCCGCACCTCCCGCTCTTTAACCTCCATTACCTCTACCACCTTGTCCATTTTCCTCGTCAGGTCCTCATGTACCGTCTGACACTCTTTTTTAATTACCCCTACGTCCTTTTTCATCTCCTTCTGTGTCGATTTTAAACCCTCTATTACCGCTGTGTTCTTCTTTACCTGGTCCCCCAACTCCTTTTGTCCCACTGTCAGTTGTTCTACTCCCAGCGTCAACTCCTCTATACCACCTTGCAATTTTACAGTCCCCTTTCTCACCTCTTTCTCCATGCGCTCCTTACAGTGCCTCACCTCCTCGCGCACTCCTCCGACCTCCTCACTCACTCCTCTTCTGATCTCCTCTCCCATCACTTGCATCTCCTGCCCAGATGCCACCCTCATCTGCTCCATTTCCTCCCTGTGAGCATCCAGTTTGGTTTCTACCCCCATTCTGACCCCCTCTATCTGCTGCTCCATTTGTTTAACTTCCCTTTCCGCTTGGTCCCTCATGTCCCTCAATTTGCCTTCCATACTGTTTTCTAACCCCTCTAACCCATTTTTCACTCCCTCTATCTGATTCTCCTGGGCAGCCATTCTATTTTCTACCCCCATTAACCCATTTTTCACTTCTTTTATCCCGTTGTCTAACCCCTCAAAATTATTGTCTAACCTCCCAAATTTCTTGTCTAACTCCTCAAAATTATTGTCTAACCTCCCAAATTTCTTGTCTAACTCCTCAAAATTATTGTCTAACTTCCCAATTTTCTTGTCTAACTCCTCAAAATTATTGTCTAACTTCTCACCGGTACCCCTCGCTTCGTCCCTCATTACCCCCATTTGGTTTCCCATTACCCCCATTTGGTTTCCCATTACCCCCATTTGGCCCTCCATTCGCCCACTATCAACCCTCATTTGCTCACTCTGAGCATCCATCCGGTTCCCCAATTGGTTACTCTGCAGTTTGAGGGACGCCTGCATTTGCGCCATAAATTGCTCCATGAGGACCTGCATCTGGGCCATCCCTCCCACTTGTGCAGCGGGTGCGGCCCACGTAGCTATGTGCGAGGCGCCATTTCGCGCGTCTGCTACCCCCGCTGTTTCGCTCTCCTCACGTGTCTCAATTTGGTCCTGGACCGACCCTGCTTCACTCTCCCCTACCGGACCCCAGCCGTCTTGATCCGCCATAGCGCGACTTTCAAAATTCGAGTTTCGTAAAACAAATTCGAAATTTCGGCCGCTCCAAATTTTGACCAAATTTTTTTTTTTCCTCTATTCGTTTTTTTTTTTTTTTTCCTTCAAAATTTGGTCGGGCCTCGAATCTCACTCCCGACACCAATTGTTACAGATACGACTTTGATGGTATGGTGGGCCGAGCGGGATGGCCGCCGTATCCGTACAAGTTACCCGATTGTACTCGAACGTCGACGAAGCCGCGCTATGCTGGCTCAATAGGAAAGAAAAAGAAGACACACGGCTGGATTACAATCACACAATACGACACCAGGGGTTCAGTTCTCAAGACCTCCGGAGGAGGTTATATTAAGGCGGAAAAGGTTAGATTACAGGGACAAGAGGGAAACATAGGAAGGTGGGCACTTAAACACACTCTTATAGTAACCCTAGACAGACCACAGATAAACGGGACAAGGCTCACTCACACGGGGTTTGATGGCCAGGAAAGCGGCAGTCGATGGCTCAGGTGCACCTGGCTCAGGGACAGAATCGCGTACGGTGGTGTCCAGCAGATGCGGGGAGGTCGCTCAGCGCTCGTGGGTCGCGACTTTGGTGGAGATGCCGGGGAGGTCGCTCAGCGCTCGGGAGGGTGGCGTCTTGTCGTCTCAAGCTCGGGGCGCATCTGACGTCACGTCCGGCGCGGGGCCGCGTATATCCGGCGGGGAGTGACACGCCCTCGGCTCGTTAGCGCCGCCCCAGATGGCATCGGCCCATGGCTTCTCATTGGGTGCGGGGGTTACCGGCTCCGCCCTTGACGAGGGGCCGACAGGGAGCCCCTTCGTGGTAACCCCGTGGAGCGCGTGGTCAATGGCGGCTAACCGAGCCGGAAGGAGGACGCCCACTCCCCATGCCGTCACCGCGCCGCCCCCCTCTTTTGTTGTTGTTGTTGTAGTTGGCGCTTCTTCATGGGGAAGAGATGCGGAGAGGTATGGGGAGGTCCTAAACTTCCTAACAGGTGCCATATAATCACATTCTGGTGCAACGAAGAGTCATAATTAATGGAAACAAGTCCTTAACTGACATAGATTAAGAATAACTAGCAAGATGTCCTATAATTGTCTACGTGTGGTGCGGGGGACCTGGGCACGACATTTAATGGGGGAATGAAGGGGAAGATCGGCTCTAATGGGTGTTGTTTACAGACAATGGGACTAGGGAATGGGGTAAGGGGAGAGTTGGGGAGTATCGGAGAAGATAGGGGAATATTTACAAGCGGATATGGAGGTCAAATTCCATATTCGCAACAATATATATATATATATATATATATATATATATATATATATATACATACATACATACATACACAAAAAGATGCACATCAACTACAACACCAACATTAACCTATGGCAAAGACTATATAATAATTGAGAGAGGCCCCTATTATGAGTAGTCACTGTTAGTGGGTGGGTTCCTACTTCACCTGTGATTAATTTTCCCAAATATTGTTCTTATCTTGCATTGTGCATACTATTGTCTTAATGCACCATTGTTTACTGGAGAGTTTATATTCATTTCCCCACATGGTCATTGTATTTGGTGCTGATTTTATTTGGTGATTGGCTTGCGAAAGTTGTTTGATAAGATGTTTGATAATTTTATGCTTAGTGCTGTGGGAACGTATGATGTTGTGGCTTCCACTCTTCCTCAATTAAATAAGTTTTCCATAGTAAGAGAGAGTAGGACTTTATTCTTACACCGCATGCACAAAGTGAAAACTTAAGCAATTGATTCACTTTGTCTGTCTGTATATTATAGACTGCAGTCTATGATGGAGCAACTACTTTATTTCAATTGAATTTTATATTTCGAATACGAATTGGAAAACAAATACTGCAGTTTAACAGCACGTTGGATCTGGATTTGGCAAATCGTGCGGAATCCCGTCATGTTTGTGCATGTGTAGAGAGGAGTGATAAAAAAAAAAAGTTTTACTCTGTCTAGCAGTCAAACAAAATTGAAAACCATTCCAAACGTGAAACTTACTGTTTTCAAGGACATCATGAAAGACACTAACACCAGGCATGAAAAACTATTTAATGTTAAATAAGGTGGTGTAAAAGACTGTGCATCACTGGCAGTAAACTTCCAATTTTTTTTTTTCTACAACCTTTAAAAACCTTATTTTATTTAAATTGAATTATATAATTGAACACCATGGAACACAAATCACCTTTTTGCCAATTCCAAAAACCTCCCATTTGGCAGTACCTGGACCAAATATTACACCAGTTTATGCCATCTTGACCAATCAAATTTCCTGCAATCGCAGCATTGGTGAATACCAAGATTCAGACAAAATTGCAGCTGTAGGGAATATCGATCGTGCTCATGCAAAACAAGAGGAAAAGAGCCTTCCTATGTTATTTTTCTCAAGACTATGTGGGTAAGGTGTTCCATGAACACTCTAATTTTCGATCTGCCAGGATCAGTACCTCCTGTGCCTCATGCTCAGGTAGCACATCATTCGATTTACCACCGCCATTCTCATGTGGGTGGTTAAGTAGGTCATACATAGGCATTACTTGTGAATTACTGGTGAATCTCCTTATTACCCTCGCCTGAGGAGAGGGTATTGCATTTGAGTCCATTTGTTTGTTTGTCCGCACAGAATAAATATGATTTTCTCTGCAACCGTTGTCCGATTGACAGAAAATTTTCACCAAAGGTGCACCTCCACCTGCAAAAATTTTAATTTAATGATAATTATGACGTCATAGGTCACTTGGTTCGGCCGTCATCTCGGAAAAAACCGAAAAAATTTGCACCTCTATATTAGGGTGGTCCAAAAATTTGAAGATTGGATTTTCATTTCTCCACAAGCCTGCCCCTATTCCTATTGAAGAAAGTAGTTTGTGGTGAAAATTTGAGCTTGATTGGACATTATTTAGAGGTTGCTCAAAATGTTGACAAATTTTAATGAATAAAACCTCCAAATTCCTCCATTGACCTCCAAAGCATCCAAAGCTGCTTCAATGAGGGTACATGGTCCGTTTCTCAGCCCCGTGTTGGATGCAGTGGTGTCAAACACTATGCCTTTCACCAACTGTTTGACATTCCACTCCTCAAGAAGTTGTATGCATGCATTTGCTTGTGCTACACCAGTGCCTTGGGGAATTTTTGGGACTCCAAGCAACTTCTCGGTATTCATACCAGTTACAAGTATCGCTACCCGATCAACAGATTCTTTGTGATTGCCAGTATAATCAGGGAGCAGTTTTCCATCCCAGTGTAGTAGGAGTGGGCTATTACATGAGAAATTTGCCTTTTCTTCAGTGGCCATTATTTCCCTTCCACGAATTCGAGCACGACGAATTCCACTGTGTGACAGAGAAATGTCTTCAATGGTATGACCAAGAGATTGTGCAAAAGCACTGGCCACAAACATAGCACGCCAATCTGAGAGATTTACTCTGTCCAGAGTTGCCACTATTGCTGGAGTGATCACCTTGATGGGAGTCTTTTTTTGCCTGTTTGGCAGAAGATGGACTTTGGAGTTTGAATTCATTGTCCCCTGAATCGGAGCTTTCAATCTCAGACTCATCATCATCATCAACCACAGCCGATGTTGATGGAACAGATTGCATTGCTGTTAGAGACTCAGCAGCATGTTTCTTCTCTCTTTTATCTTCATTCTCAAGCCTGATACGCTTTCTGTTCTCCTTCACTGCCAGAGTGTTGTCCACAGATCCCATACGGTAACTTGAGGGATCCTCACGCTGCATGATGAGGAATGCTTTGTCTTCTTCATTCGTCATATTCTCAAGCGCATCATTTGGTGAGATATCGAAGAGGGATTGAAGATCATCTTTGAACATCTGCTCCTTCACTCTATAGTTTTCGAATGTCTTGGTTCTATTTTTCTTTATCAGTTTGTAGGCATAATACAATTTCAAAAGTTGGCGCTCACAGGAATCTACTCTCTGCACTGGAATTCGTGCTTTCTCCCAGTATGCACACACAGCTTGTACACTAAGTTTGGCACTTTCACGAACTGTATGGTGTTCTTGTATGTGATGGGACACCATTTTCTGCAATGTGTGTCCTTTGGTTGTAGGCCCCCACATATTTCCTTTTCAGACTTGCCCAGCAACCAAACTGTGGAAGAGCTGCGAGTTGCTGCGAGTTGCTGCCATCTGAAAAAAACAGGATAAATTGAAAATGTTATTTTTTGAGCAACCTCTAAATAAGTTCCAATTGACCTCATATTTGGTTCATATGATCTTTATAAACATAGGAACAAGGGCAGCCTTGTGGAGCATGGATTTTTATTAGTATTAAATATTACATATACAGTCACGTGAAAAAGTAAGTACACCCCATGTAAAGTTTTGACTTTTTCAACATATTTCAACATACAGCTATTTGATCTTAATTTCCACAATATTGATAGATAAAGGTGATATAATACAACAAATATCATGAAACATTTACATTTTGTAGTCCATTGTATAATTTAAATAAACATAAATGCAAATTTCGCATGTGGAAAAAGTAAGTACACCCTTGGCTCTAATAGGTGGTATTGCCCTCTTTGGCAGAAACAGCCTCAAGTTGGCGTTTCTTATAACTGTCTAGCAGGCTCTGACATCCACTGGGAGAAATTTTTGCCCACTCCACGCAGAATTCTTTCAGCTGTGCGATGTTTGAGGGGTTTCTTGCATGCACAGCTCGTTTCAAATCCCCCCACAACATCTCGATAGGATTTAGATCTGGGCTTTGACTTGGCCATTCCAGAACCCTCCATTTCTTTCTTTTCAGCCATTCCTTGGTGGATTTACTGGTATGTTTAGGATCATTGTCATGTTGCAAGGTCCAGCTTTGGTTTAACTTCAACTTTCCGACAGATGGCCTCACATTATCCTCAAGCACCCTCTGGTACAATGAAGAATTCATAGTGGATTCTATGATGGTGAGCTGCCCAGGCCCTGATGCAGCAAAGCTGCCCCAAAGCATAATATTTCCACCACCATGCTTTACAGTGGGGATCAGGTTCTTGTGGTCAAATGCTGTCTTTGGTTTTTGCCAAACATGTCTTCTGGTACTGTGGCCAAATCGCTCTATGTTTGACATCTGTCAGGAGCACATTGTTCCAGAAGTGCTGGTCTTTGCCTAGGTGTTCATTGGCAAACTTTAGTCTTGCCCTGATGTTCTTTCTGGACAGCAAAGGTTTCCTCCTGGCACACCTCCCATGTAGATCAAATTTGTGCAGCCTCTTTCTAATGGTAGACTCGTGCATT
Organism: Myxine glutinosa; assembly: GCF_964187855.1. Lineage (NCBI taxonomy): Eukaryota > Metazoa > Chordata > Myxini > Myxiniformes > Myxinidae > Myxine > Myxine glutinosa. Next base: position 78,011,849 of record NC_136270.1, read on the forward strand.
TTGACATCAACAGTGGCAAGAGCTACCTGTAGGTCCCGTGATGACATTCTGGGGTTCTTCGAGACTTCTTTCAGCATCTTGCGGTCTGCTCTCGGGCTGAACTTGCTGGGGCCACCTGGCCTAAACAAGTTGGCAGTTGTTTGGAATCTTCTCGACTTGTAGATGATCTTCCGGATAGTCGAATGATTGATTTCAAATTGTTTGGAGATCTTTTTATATCCCTTCCCAGACTCGTAGGCATCTATAACCTTCTTTCTGAAGGCCTCGGAGAGCTCTTTTGATCAAGGCATGGTGACGCCACACACTTCAACAACAAAGAGCAAACCAAACTAAATGTCTGAGGTTTAAATAAGACAGGTTCCTCCAAGATCCTCTAACGATGTTCTAATCATTTGCACCTGAGCGGGTGCACCTGATTCTAATTTTAGGTATTTGAAGTAGCGATAAATGTAGGGGTGTACTTTTTCCACATGCGAAATTTGCATTTATGTTTATTTAAATTATACAATGGACTACAAAATGTAAATGTTTCATGAGTCTAGTAGGAAGACTAGGTCCCCCTGCACCCCCCGGAGATATACTTCTAATCAGTGTTTCTAGATTGGAAAAAATGTGTAGAAAATGACTAGCTATGGCCCCAAGCTGAAAAAATGTCCCACATACCATTTTTATGCAAATTACTGCTGCAAATTTTATGCAAAATTATGCAAATTTTATGCAAATTTTTGATGAGGAGTAGAGTTGAGGGGTCTTTGAGGGCTTCATCGAGGTGCTCTCGGTTGCAAGACTGGGTCATTCTGAGAAGCACAGCAGGGTCAGAGATCATGATGTTCTCCTCCTCAGTGAATCTCTCCATCAACAGCCTCTCCATTGCCTCACACACTGTTTTGAGGCAAAAGAGGGACTTTGCGTAGGCCTTTCCACTGAGAACACCTTTGAGAGATCCACTTGTTACTAGTTGTGCCTCAAAGAGAATCTCTGCATATCCAGAACCACGCATCTTGTGTCCAGTGAGCATCCCGATGTAGTTCATGGATGTGTGGAAGGGTCCAATCGTTACTACATGACTAGCAAATTCATTTGGCCAGCGCCAGATGATGGGAAGGGCTTTCATGCAGACACCCAGATCAAATGTATTCAGGACCCATCTCTGACCCACCTCAGCAGTTGCTGCCTCGGAACGCTTCAGTAGCTCACGAACAACTGCGTTGTCTGTGATCGGTTGGTGGATAGGCGTGCAGTAGTCGACTGTTGATTTGCTGGGTGGGGGAGAACCAGTTGCAGAGGTGAAACCCCCTAGCCCAGGCACAGGCTGCAGGCCATTGCCATGCCATGCAGGCACCAGGCACAGACCGATCACAGACAACGCAGTTGTTCGTGAGCTACTGAAGCGTTCCGAGGCAGCAACTGCTGAGGTGGGTCAGAGATGGGTCCTGAATACATTTGATCTGGGTGTCTGCATGAAAGCCCTTCCCATCATCTGGCGCTGGCCAAATGAATTTGCTAGTCATGTAGTAACGATTGGACCCTTCCACACATCCATGAACTACATCGGGATGCTCACTGGACACAAGATGCGTGGTTCTGGATATGCAGAGATTCTCTTTGAGGCACAACTAGTAACAAGTGGATCTCTCAAAGGTGTTCTCAGTGGAAAGGCCTACGCAAAGTCCCTCTTTTGCCTCAAAACAGTGTGTGAGGCAATGGAGAGGCTGTTGATGGAGAGATTCACTGAGGAGGAGAACATCATGATCTCTGACCCTGCTGTGCTTCTCAGAATGACCCAGTCTTGCAACCGAGAGCACCTCGATGAAGCCCTCAAAGACCCCTCAACTCTACTCCTCATCAAAAATTTGCATAAAATTTGCATAATTTTGCATAAAATTTGCAGCAGTAATTTGCATAAAAATGGTATGTGGGACATTTTTTCAGCTTGGGGCCATAGCTAGTCATTTTCTACACATTTTTTCCAATCTAGAAACACTGATTAGAAGTATATCTCCGGGGGGTGCAGGGGGACCTAGTCTTCCTACTAGACTATGATATTTGTTATATTATATCACCTTTATCTATCAATATTGTTGAAATGAAGATCAAATAGCGGTATGTTGAAATATGTTGAAAAAGTCAAAACTTTACATGGGGTCTACTTACTTTTTCATGTGACTATCTGTGGACCACCCTACTCGACATCTCTGAAAGCACTGAATAGAAAAAAATTGAGACCTGGCTCATTGTAAAGAACTCTCCATGGGGAATAAAATATTGTCGCGCGAATGCCCTCGGTTAATACCATGGGCTCGTGGATGGCCAAACGAACTTTAATGGAGGCGACGATCAATTACGGATTTTTACTATGCAAGCACGGGAGGATGAAGAAGAAGCGGCGAGGTCTTACCTGTAGCGATCTCACCAGCGGTCTTCAACCCTGCAAATTATTCTCACAGGAACACGGGAGGTAAAATGTACAAGAAAGAAAGATTTATTACGGAACCCGATGCAAAGAAATGCGACAGAAGAAACTAATTCTAAATTGGGACTTCCCCACACAGATTTCAAATACGAGACAAAGGGAGAATGAATAAAATAAATGTCCCGTCGTGTTTTTGTGAATGCGAGCTTATCTGTCTGGCAGTGTAGCGTCGGGTCGGTGTTCGATTGCGTTGGCCGACGCAGCTCTGGTTGGTGCGAAGAAAGGCCTCGATGTGCCCCCGCTCGCCCGCTGCCAGGCCCCGAGCCACCCGCTCGCCCCGGTCTCGTCTGCTCAGCGGCACGCCTCGCTCGTCGGTCGCAGGCGAGGTCCCGTTTGCTCGTAGCACCAAGCCTCGCACCAAGACCAAGAGCACCAAGACCAAGCCCAGGCACCAATAGCCCACAAATAACCCAGGGAGGACAACCGGAATGCCCGCGAGCGAGTCGTTTTGTCACCCGCGGTGTGACATCAGCTCTCAGCTCTAATCAACCAGTCCCTCGCTTCTTTGTGGTCTTTCCCACCTTCTGACGTCACCGGCCCTTGCCCTCTAATCAGCGAACTGCTTCTAAGTAGTGGTTTTGCGCTTTCCGCACTGATTGGCAGAATGTTCGTGCTTTTCCGCACTGATTGGCCGAGGTGTCCACGGTCGGTGGCCAGTCAGTGTGCTGCTACCTTCCACCTTCCTTTCACCAATCAGTGGCCAGCTTCTTACCCCCAACCAATCACATGTTCCCTAGGCGTGGCTACAGCCACGTGGATCTATCTAATGTATATTAGTGCGTTGCCATAAGGGACACTGGGTTTCTCAGAGGGAATGACACATGAGGAAATTTCACCCATAATCCCTGCACTAATTAGCATGCCCTGCCCCCTCGTGGTGGGGACACAGATACAACTTATTCCAACATACCGCTAAACATAGAACTTATTACAGGTAGATTCCCTATCATGACAGTCGAGTGCCTACCTATGCAGATCTACCTGGATCTAGATATTCCTCCGCCTAATTCATAACAACATGTTAATGATGATGTCATAGGTGCTTCCATTAGACGTCATAATTCGACAAGTACAAAACTCATCGATCAATATGAAATTTATTGAGCGTCATGTAGGCATAAATTGGTGGAGAAAAATAAAAATAATGATGTTATCTCTCACGTGGTTCGGCCGCCATCTTGGAAAAACCGAAAACATTTGCACCTCTATATCTCCGAAAGTGCGGCATAGAGAAAATTGAGACATGGCTCATTGTAAAGAACTCTCCATGTGGAATAACATCTTAATGATGATGCCATCGGTCACGTGGTTCAGCTGCCATATTTGTTTTAACACAAAAGCCTTAAAAACCAATGAAAACACATCCTGGCGAGGCTTTGCAATCTCTGATTGCTCTTGTTGTTGTTTGTTTTTGGTACAAGAGTCGCCTCCCGTTTACGTCATGATTGAGTGCATGTTGTATGGGGATTCGTATAAGAATACCTTGTTGCTTGTAATCAGCGTCGAGTAAAGCAGGTACCACTCAGAGCAAATTGCTTACTTTACCAGAAGCAGTCGACATCACATTTGCTTCCTGAAATATTCACCAGGGCTTCTTGCATAGTTGATCCCCCACTCCCACTCCCACTCCCACTCCCATCCCCTTCTCAAGCCCAAGTCAGTCAGATATTTTTGTCGAGTTCTCCACTTCCAGACCATAAAAAGGACATGAATGCAGTGTCTTTTAAAGTTAAATTATAAAGACTGGCATTGTTTAATTTTATCTGAAATCCCTCTCCTGTTTTATGTGCATTGGGATGACTGTTTACGTGGCCTTCTCAACTAACTTTGGCTCTTTGCTTCCCTCCATCCCAGCTCTCCTTTCCTAACCTGTACTGACTTTGACTGTTGCCATTTCACCTGGCTTGGCTTCGCTCCTCCAACCATTTTTCATTGTGTTGGTCTAATCATTTTGTGATACAGTACTTCAGGCCTTTAGATTATTCTCCACTGTTTCCTTTCATCTGGTTCTTGGTCTACCCACTTGCCTTCTGTCCATCCTGCTTTCATATGTTCCTTTCACTTATCTTTTCTCTCAATATGTCCAAACCGATTCAGCCTACATTTATGTATTGTCGCACTCACTGGAATGTTCCTCTTCCTCTCTGATTTCTTAATTTGTTACAAAATCATCAAATTGTATTTTAAACACATTTCTTAACGAGTGCATTTCAAATTTAGGTGTCCTTTTTTTTTTTCTTTTTCTTTTTTAACAAGGTGTCCATAATTATGGATGATCTATGTATCAAAATCATTGTAACTATTACATTGATCATCCTCATTTTTGCCTCTTGTGGTCTCTCCTTCCTTTTCCACAAAAAATACTGCCGTGTTCCTGGCGATAAGTATCTCTCCAAGGAACGAATAGACTGAACGAGCTTTAACTCCAAGGCGATTGATCAAATGCGGATTTACGATACACGCAGAGAATGAACGAACAGGGAAATGCTGAAGCTTACCTGTCGGTCCCGCACGGCAGCTCCGATCCTGCAAATTAACTCACACGAAAACGGTTTTAACAGGGGTACAGGAAAATAACGTAAGGGTTTATTAAAAGAACAAGAAGAACGCGACAGTAAATCTAAAGTCCTATTCGGGATGTCCACACACCAGACTTAAACACATACGGGGGAGAAGAGAAATTAATAAATAAATAAATTTGTTGTTTTATGTGTGGGCTTAGCTCAATCGGATGATGTATCTCGCCAAGACCCATTGGCAGGAACCGCACCATCGTTGGCGCGAACCAGGCCTCCATTCCCTCGTGTGCTTGCGTGTGTCTGCGCCCCCTCCAGGCAGGTCGCGTGAGTGAGCGAACGATCCGCAGCTCCCCTCGTTCCGACCACAGGTCACGTCCCGCACACCGTCGCTCGCCAATGTCCGATACCAAGAGCAAGATGAAGAAGAAGCACAAGGCAAGAGTCTCCGCGGCAGAGAGGGCAAGAGGAAAGTGTCAGGGCAAGAGATCCAAAGCAGAGAGAGGACCAAAATGCCACTCACCAAGTTCTTTTATAACTAGTCGTCTGACGTCTACTTCGCCACGGACCAATTCTCGCAGACCAACAGCACCGGCCCAGCGCTTCACCAATGGCCGCGTCGCTTCTCCTTCATGCCGTCGGTCCATGGCCAATCAGCGCGTCGCTTCTCCTCGCTCCTCCCTCTACCAAACGGCGGGCTTCGTCCTGCCTCGTTTCTTCCTATTGGTGGTTTCTCGTCCAATCGCTGCCCCAATGTGTCTTCTGCCTGGTGGTTTCTCGTGTCTTCTGCCTGCTTGCTCGATGTTGCCAGACAAGTTGGTGATGTAGCCGGTGATGTCGAACTGACTTGTTGGGTGGTTTTATTGTGGGGGGGATATTTAATTAGTGTACTAGGGCCATCCTCACTAGTGTCTATGTGCAGTGCCATAAGGGACAACAGGATGATTACCAGGTTCTACGGACAGGAGAATTAGCATAATCCCTACGATAACTAACACAAGGGTCATCGTTGTATGATCACAAAGATAAACTTACGCAAACAAATCGCCTAAACAAACTTATTACATGTGGGGTTCCCTATCACGATAATCGGAGCACACTACCTATAGAGATCTACCTGACTATATATCACTACCCCAAAATTCATAACAATACTTTAAAATGTTATCGGCTGTCGTTTCTTCTCTTGTCTTTTTTCCATCAGATTTTACAATGGACACAATATTTAAAGTAATTTACTTGTTTTATATAATGCTTTTTTTGTTTACATGGTCAAGGCTTGTGAAAGAGCTTAAAGCAGAATGGAAAGGGGGAAACGCCAGCAAGCGAGTAGGGGTGAGAGTAAGGTCAAGGGTAGGGGAAAAGGACTTGTTGGGGTGGACAAGCTGAAACACAGCATCAAGAGGAAAAGGGAAGTGGGGATGAAACAGAAGAAAGAACAAACAAAAAGAGGAGGATGAAGAGGGGGAATCACAAGAATGTGAAAAGGGGGGTGCTTGGGGATGGGGTCATTTGGGTTCCAAGAGATCATGAGTATGGATGGGGATGCCCTAAGGTAGTGTTGAACAGATGTCTTAAAGCCCCAGAGGGAAGAATGTGGCTGAACAGACTGGGGAAGTTAGTTCCACAGGTGAGAGAAAAGAGCAACAAATGAGTGGAGGTGAGCAGTGAACCTGGATTATGGCTGTTTAACAAGAGGGTTGCTGGCAGACTGAGAGTTTTATCTTACTTTTTATGAGTGGGGCATTTGTTCTTCTCTATTCATGAGCATCATTTCACTTTTTAAAATGATTGTTTCCCCAAAAGATTGGGTTAGCAGATAATATAATAGTTACAAACTGTAATCCATCTTCCATCTTTGATACTCACGTAGTTCTGATTTCTGTCCTGTATGCCAATGGTAGTTTATCATCCAGGTGTTGCACAGTTTCTTCACCATATGTTGCACCTTAATGACGCACCTTCCATTATATTGCGCATAATTCCCTGTCCTAAGAGATAGCACTTCCTTGTCCTACTCCTTGTCTTTATTACAAAACACTACTCAAGTTTTCCCTCTTACAAGCACTGATACTATGAACACATCACATCACACAAATTCTTCAGTACCTACTCATAGCAATGAAATTTCGGTGTTCTAATACTTCTCGCCAAATCGAGGCCTTCTCGCCAAATCGAGGCCTTCTCGCCAAATTGAGGCCTTCGTGCCAAATTGAGGCCTCCTCACCAAATTGAGGCCTTCACGCCAAATCTCGAGGGCTTGTCAAATTGAGGGGTTCTCACCAAATTTAGGTCCTCGTGCCAAATTGAGGCCTTCTCGCCAAATTGAGGCCTTGTCAAATCGAGGGGTTCTCACAAAATTAAGGCTTTATTGCCAAATTGAGGCCTTCTCGCCAAATCGAGGCCTTCTTGCCAAATCGAGGCCTTCGAGGCCTTCCCGCCAAATCGAGGCCTTCTTGCCAAATTGAGTTTAACTGGTTTCAAGATCCATACAAGCAACAAGAGTCATCCTCGACAGGAGTCATCATTTTTCAACAGGACACGCTCTCCCTCATTGGGCCTTAGTTGTTTGAGCTGTTCTGAATGAAAATTTTCCAGATTGATGGATTTGCTGAGACGGACCAACCACTTGGCCCCCACAATCACGGGACATACCACCCCCTTGATTTTTTTTTTCTGTGGGCATTTGTCAAAGATGTTGTCTCCAATACCAAGGTGGCAAACCTGCAGGATCTTCGTTCTCAAATCACAGCCATATGCGCACTGGTGGACGCAAACATGCTCAGCCGAACATGGCAAGAACTCGTGTACCACCTTGATGTCATGTGCGTGACAAAAGGGACTCACATTGAAGTGTATTGATGGTGTGCACAAAACTTTGGTGTTTTTGGAACATCCTTTATATATTTAATATATAAAGCTCTTTCTAACCACTGACTGACTGATATTAATGTTTGGTACCTTCCAGGTGTCGTAGAAAAATGAAATTTGACGTGCCGACGGACATCGAAGCCGGTACACCGGGAATTTACTTTTTCAAATTTGAAAGCTTTCAAAAGTTTTAAATTTGCCCCCCAAAAAATTCGAATTCTCAAAATTCAACGGAAAAATCACAGAACTGCCAGAAAGCCTCCATAAATGAAAATTTACTTTTAGTCAGGTTCACTATGTTAACAAATATAATTTCGTTCAAAATTTTGGTAGATTAGCAAAACTATACATTTTTGGAATATTCAGAGCATGAGGAATCCAAAAATTAATGTTTACATTTGCGTAGACACCTTTGCGAAAATGACACTCAGGACAGTGATGAAGATAGTCAGGTTCACTATGTTAACAAATATAATTTCGTTCAAAATTTTGGGATTAGCAAACCTGTACATTTTTGGAATCTTCAGAGCATGGAGAATCTGAAAATCAATGTTGGCATTTGCACAGACACCTGCATGGCCGCCATTTTGGATTTTGAAAATGGCCGCCACAAAATACATATTTTGCGCGATCTCGGCTTCTAGTCAACCAAGAGACTTAATTAAATATGCTAATCCTATGTTTTCTGGGTCAAGGAATCCAATAAAGGCCTCAAAATAGTGCTCAGGATTATAGAAAAGCAACAAACAAAGGTAATTGAAAACCATTGTCTTTATATTTGTGATATAACTGTATTACATAATACATGATATTGCAAGTCCTTTGAAGTTATAGGTTGTTATAGGAAGTTATAGGTAGTATCAGATTGAACTATAAGTCCTATACACAGGATCTACGAGGTCTATGCCGTTCAGGAATATGCTTTTACAGATCTTCATCACTGTCCTGTGTCATTTTCGCAAAGGTGTCTACGCAAATGTAAACATTAATTTTTGGATTCCTCATGCTCTGAATATTCCAAAAATGTATAGTTTTGCTAATCTACCAAAATTTTGAACGAAAAAACATAGTGAACCTGACTATTTAAAAAAAACTGCGAAAATCCATATGTAATAGAATTTTAAAAACCCACCAACCTCAATTGATATCTAACATTTGAAAATTGTCATTTCTATAACTGTAAACGGGAAAAAAAATCTCGATGGAAATTTACGTTAAACCCCTAAACGTGTCCGTACATTAAATAAATAAATCTAAATTGCGCATCAATGTTGAAGTTATTATTTTGTTGTTTCAATAGTTGTAGTTTTCCTGCAGTGCTCTGGAGGGAGCCAGATTACCTGTTTTTGAGGCATGTTCACAGGACCTCAATAGACCAGATCTCACGAGTTGTATAACATTCCATCCATGATTATGCTACCTGTGCTGGGTTTAGCATAAATATTACGTAATCTTATTATAATAGAGCAAACGTATATGGTTATGTCGTTATGACATTATGTATGTCGTTATGTTTATATGCGATGAAAACGTCTTCAAATAAAATTACCACCCTCTAAATTAGCCCTCTTAATTACGTTAAGACTGCTGAGACCCCTCAGACCTTTGACGACCTTTTAATTCCCCCAAGACCCCTGAAGACCCCAAATACCCAAAACACCCCAAAGACCCAAAATACCCTTCAAGGCCCTGAGGCTCAAAAACACCTTGAATACCCAAAAGACCCCGAAGACGCAAAACACCCCAAAGGCCCAAAACACCCCGAAGACCCAAAACACCCCAAAGACCCAAAAAACCCAAAACACCCCAAAGACCCAAAAAACCCAAAACACCCCGAAGACCCAAAACACCCCGAAGACCCAAAACACCCTGAATACCCCAAAGAGCCTGAAGACCCAAAACACCCCAAAGACCAAAACTACCCTTAAAGGCCCAGAGGATCCAAAAGACACTGAAGACCCAAATGGCACCAAAGACCTGGAAGACCCAAAATACCCCGAAGACCCAAAACACCCCAAAGACCCAAAAATACCCTTAAAGGCCCAGAGGATCCAAAAGACCCAAATGGCCCTGAAGACCCAAAACACCACGAAGACACAAAAGACACTAAAATGTTCAAAGATGCCTATCCCTCTGAAACGACGTGTGGTGAGGCGGGCGGAGCGCGCTGAGTCACACTAGTTCATATAATGCGGCATACCAACTGTGTAAAATCTCACATCGGTCTTTAAACTTTGAAGAAACAGACATCAATGGAACGAGTTTGCCTTACAAATTACAATTTTGAACCGACATTGGTGACAAAGTAACGACGTCATCGAATCGGTCAACCCTCCGAGTTCAAACTTTCAATGGAGGAGCCAATCCCTGAAGGGGAGTTTGTTTCACCTGAAGACCAAAATTTCACTACTGTACATGATAGCCCTATTCCTGGGGGTTAACACCAGAGTGATAGCAATTCCATAAAGGTGGGCATAATTGGAAGTAGCAACAGCATCAGTGGCATGGCTTACTTCCATCTTTTTGTTCTAATATCATTTCCCCCAAATAACAGACTGTTTACACATCTGAAACGTGCCTTGAAGTTAAGTGACCATCTTACCTTAACCAAGTGAACAAAAATAATATTTCACACCTTCTTGTATCTTGTATGAAACTGAATAACTGCAGTTAACCCTAACCCTACTTGCATGGTATTGTTACAGCCTTCAGACCCTCCCATTTGCTTGGTACGAATCCTGGCAAACCGCGTCAAAGTGGTCACGTTGGCTGACTGATTCGGCCATTCCAGACCAGGTCACGTGTCTATCCACCATGATACTGTGCCGAGTCAGACAATCGGGCCAGTAGATGTTCCGCGGTGATTCAGTGCTGTACACCTGATCTCCAATAACGACCAAGCGGAGTTGCTAGGTGCAAGGCACCGCCGTGTTATCGATGCTGGTCACCCATATCAAATCTGTCCTTTAACAGATATGCAGAATTGCAACAGTGATCAGAACCCCTTAAATTCAGCCCAAGACCAAGTAGTTTCATAATGTAATCAGGAACACGTGGCGGAAATACAACAAGAAGAAAACAACAATCAATAGCGATGAATACCACTTAACCCTCTACTGTACGGGCCCAGGAATGACCAGAATCATTAGTTATCTAACTAAACAGGCCAAGTTATTCCACAAGAGATAGACAATACTGAGTGATGGATGAAGCAGAAAATACCCTGGCTGTGCCCTTGATGAGACATAAGCAGGAGAGAGTCAATGTGTTTGCTGCAGTCCATTCCTAGTATGAGAAGAGGAGAGTGGGTGTGGCTGGCTGGGGCATGGTGGAGAGCACAGCAATAGCGAAGGGAGGACCTTCAGGGGAAAACCCCACAGCCTCTGCACACAACTTCCCCCAGCGAGGGTCAAGGCTTCTCCTCCCCCCTCACTGCCCCACCCCCACGTGGGTTGAACCCACCCGTGGGTTGAACAGCCGTGATGCACTTAGCCCCTCCCTTCTCAGCAGCCATTGGTCTGTAACCCAGTCTGTGTATGCGACAAACCCATCCCTGACCTCACCTAGAGGGTTGCTGATGGTCGGTGTGGTTGTCCTGCCAAAACTTGCATCTGAAGGCCCAATTGGTCAGTTAAAAAGCCATAAAAGACATTACAAACGAAAGAACATTAAAAGTGGGTTTGAATGGATGTTGGTTTAAACACAACCATTGGGGGTGGGTAGATAGCATCTCTCTCTATATATAAAACGACGAATATCTCATACGCAATTAAATTACCTCACGATTACCTCACACAACTACCAACTTTAAATATGGGAAATACCTAATCTATCCTATGCAATGTTAGCCCCTCTAAGGCATTCACACAATGGTGTACTTATTCCTAGTATCCCTATATTTAATTGAATGCATATTGTTCTCCTGAACAACTATCTCTATATGCCTCATTTCGTAAATACTAGCGAGGTACCCGTGCTATACACGGTGGGAAGGCAAAAGCAAACAAACAATGCAGAAACGGCGAATGGGAAACTATGAACCAATAAATTCCACATTCCTGTGCCACCTTCAGTCGAACGTCAGACATGGACAGCAGGTTCATGAAGGACTTGGGCAAAAAACGTACCCTGTTTGAATGGTTCTATCCCCAGTCAATGGCGAATCTGCATATGGCGAATCCGTGAATGTTACGGTTAGAAAGTAGAAACCTTCACGTCATTTCCTCATTCATATTTAAACTCAATATCTTTATTTTCTTTCCAAACAGCATCATTCCAATCATACATTAATAGTACAACAAAATACTGTGTTAAATCACAATTGTATTGAGATATTATCAAACCAGCCCATTGGCGTCATCTGTTCACTTCTGGATTTGGGAGCAGCTCCGTATCGAGTCAATTTCAAAATCATTGTTTTGTTGATGACATTATGAAACCTCGTACCTACCTTACAACACCCGCTGGGACCCCAAAACGTTCCACAGAAGGTTTGGCGGGGCTAGCTCCAAAACTGAGGGAGTAGTTTGGGGACGGATGGATACTCCCGTTTTATAATATGGATGGAAACAAGTCAGGAGACGGCGATGGTTCACGAGCGAGCGGTATTCAATGACAAAGGTCAAAACCGACATTGAAAATATATAAATAGGAATGTATCATCTGTTATGAGACTAGTTAGCTACACAATACCGAAAATTCGGTTCGATTCCGACAACTTTGAAAATTTGACCTTTGTGACCTTGAAATGTCAAAACGAAGGTTACTGACCTTGAAATGAGATAGAAAATAATGTATTATCAGTTGTGAGGTTAGTTAGCTACACAATACCGAAAATTCGGTTTGATTCCGACAACTTTGAAACTTTGACCTTTGTAACTTTCGAAGGTCAAAGGTCGAGGATTCTGAAATTTGTTGGAAAACTTGTATTTCATGATGTATGTGATAATATAAGATCATGTACGACATTTCACCCTATCAGGAAGCGAACAATGTAATAAAACCATAAAAAATCGAATTTTCTAAATTTCGTGACCTTGTGACCTTGACCTTGGGGCGAAAATGAAAAATCGAGCTCCGTGGGGCTAGACACATGACATTGGCCTAACCAAATACCAAAACCCCTGTCAGATTCCACCAAACCCCTCGGAGAAGATGTAGCTTGAACTCGATTACCCCCTAAAAAGACATCTTTTTCGGGCGTGGCTCCGCCCACAATGGGCGCAATACGCCCACTACGCAGGACACAACTAGATCATGATATCAACCTCCCACCCAAGTTTCATCAAGATCAGATGATATCATCGGGTAGTTATGCTGCGGACAGACAGACACACAGACACACACGCATGCCGAATATAGTGATCACTCTGTTTGATAACTCGTGAACCAATACTAGCAAAGGTACCCGTCAATGACAGGGGTTTTTGCATGTTTCAACTGAAATTAGCAATTTCTTTTGCAGAGTGTATTGGTAGAAACGGTAATTCAGTGTAAATATTCAGTGAGCAGATACCGCAATTGGTGAAGCTGGTAACCTCGACAACCTCATTCCAATTCTACCAGCTAAGATTTCCAATCCATGGTTGTTGTCTCTGAAGTACTGCTTGGGAGTAAGGGTGATATTGTGGCGGACACAAAAGCCCACTGGCGTGGTGACATCATTCCACGCACCAAGTGGGCGGTGGCCAGGCCCGAGGGGTAGGCGTGGCCTCATGATATACACCGGGCGACCAGCCCGGAGCAGCAGTGTTACAGTGTAGTCTTACAATAAAGACGTTTATATGTTACCGCTGGTCCGCTTCCTCCTTGCTCACAAGCAGCATGCGTAACGCCGCGCTTTACTGGTGACCCTCGACGTTGGATCTGCCGTAGCGATCCTTCCGAACACGACGCCATTGCAATGGCCAACGACAAGGCAATGGCGATTAAACTTCCCAAAGGCTGATCGCCGACAAGTTCGTCTGGCATGGCCTCCGGAAGGCAGTCCGCGGCTGGGCCAGGACGTGCCTCGCGTGCCAGCGCGCCAAGGTGCACCGGCACACCCAGGCCCCGTTGGCCCCGTTCACGGTGCCGGAACGCCGGTTTGACCACGTCCACGTGGACCTGGTGGGACCTCTGCCCCCCTCGCGGGGTTTCACCTACGTCCTCACCATGGTGGACCGCACCACCCGGTGGCCGGAGGCCGTGCCCTTGGCGTCGACAACGGCGGCCGATGTCGCGCAGGCTTTCATCGCCACCTGGGTCGCCCGGTTCGGCGCCCCCTCAGACATCTCATCCGACCGCGGCCCCCAGTTCACCTCGGAGCTCTGGGGGGCGGTTGCGCAGGGGCTCGGGGTCCGGCTGCACCGAACCACGGCCTACCACCCCCAGGCTAACGGCCTGTGTGAGCGATTTCACCGCTCATTGAAGGCCGCGCTCCGGGCCACCCTCCGCGACGGCGGCTGGGTCGACAGGCTCCCCTGGGTCCTGCTGGGCCTCCGGACGGCGCCCAAGGAGGACCTGCGTGCATCCGCGGCGGAGTTGGTCTTCGGGCAACCGCTGCGGGTGCCGGGCGAGTTCCTCCCCGACTCCACAGCACCATGGTCCGCGGCACAGCAGCGCTCCGCTCTGCAAGAGACCGCCCAGAGGTTCGCCCCGGTGCCAACGGCATGCCACGGGCACCCACCGACGCACGTCGCCCCGGAGCTTCGCACGGCTAAGTACGTCTTCGTCCGCCACGATGCCCATCGGACACCACTGCGGCCCCCGTACGACGGGCCTTTCCGCGTGCTGGAGACCGGGGCGAAGCACTTCACCCTGGACATCGGCGGTACTCCTGACCGCGTTTCGGTAGACCGCCTCAAACCGGCCCACCTCGATGTGGACCATCCACCGCCAGTGGCCCGACCCCCACGTCGGGGCCGCCCTCCTGCGGGCGGACCCCCGGCACCGCCCAGCCCCGCCGCCACGCCGCCCCCCGGTCCTGCACCCATCCCAGGGGCAGCCAGGGGCATCCCACCTGGCATCCCTGCACCCCGGACGCCGCCGATCGCCAGGGGGCGCTTCGGCCGGGTCATTCGTCTGCCCCGCAAACTGGCCCTCCAGGTGCGCGGGAATTCTGGGGGGGCGCGTGTGGCGGACACAAAAGCCCACTGGCGTGGTGACATCATTCCACGCACCAAGTGGGCGGTGGCCACGCCCGAGGGGTAGGCGTGGCCTCATGATATACACCGGGCGACTAGCCCGGAGCAGCAGTGTTACAGTGTAGTCTTACAATAAAGACGTTTATATGTTACCGCTTGTCCGCTTCCTCCTTGCTCACAAGCAGCGTGCGTAACGCCGCGCTTTAATATCATGAAAGCTCAGCTGAGATTCATATTTACCCTGCGCTCGCGAAGCAAAAAGCAGGGTTAAGTATCCACCTCCCCTCACATCCGGAATCTTGGCGTCATCTTTGACCAAACCCTCTCCTTCGACAAATACACGAAACAGATCACAAAGTCAGCCTTCTTTCACCTGAAAAACATTGCCCGTCTCCGCTCATCCCTCTCCTCCACGGCTGCAGAAACCCTCATCCACGCCTTCATCACCTCCCGTCTGGACTACTGCAATAGCCTCCTCTATGGTTCACCCTCAAAAATCACCAATAAACTCCAATACATTCAGAACTCCGCTGCCCGTCTACTCACCCATTCCCGGACCCGTGACCACATCACCCCCGTCCTTTACAAGCTTCACTGGCTCCCCATCCCCCAGAGAATCCAGTACAAAATCCTCCTCCTGACATACAAAGCCCTCCATAACCTGGCCCCATCCTACCTGGCTGACCTCCTCTCCAGACACACTCCCACCCGCAACCTCCGCTCTGCTGGTACCAACCTGCTGACCCCCTCCATCCGGACCAAATTCAGATCCTGGGGGGACAGGGCCTTCTCCATCGCTGCTCCCACCCTCTGGAACTCACTACCTCACACCATCAGAGACTCCTCCTCACTCACCACATTCAAAACATCACTAAAGACCCACCTGTTCAACACTGCATTCAACATTCAACCCACAGCATTTAACCCCTGACTATCTCTTCTCCTCCCTCCTTTTGCTTTAAATATTTCCCTATTGATTCTTGTCTTTTTGCAATTGTTGTTTTCATGTATTGTTATGCTTTATGTTTTCCACTCTGTCAAAGCGCCTTTGGGCTTCTTGAAAAGCGCTATACAAAATAAATGAATTATTATTATTATTATTAAGTATTCAGTTGTGCACGTGTGCTGTGTGCCACACGTGTCTGCATTTAAAACTCATTTTCTCGGCAACCGTTGGTCCGCTTGACACGAAATTTTACCATAGAAGCGCCTCCGCCTGTATAATTGTTTTTATTCATAATTATGACGTCATAGGACACGTGGTACGGACGCCATCTTGGAAAAAGTTACACCTCTATATCTCCTAAACCACTAAATGGAAAAAATTGAAACATGGCTCATTGTCAAGTACTCACCATGGGGAATAAGATATGTTGATGGTGATGTCATCCGTGCCTTAATTATGACGTCATAATTCGACAAGTACAACGCTTGATCTGATCAGTATGAATAAAACAAAAATTCCTCTGCAAATGTTAGACTGATGGACACGAAATTTTCAGAATATGTGCAGCTCCACATGTGGAATTTTTTAAAATGATAATTATAACGTCATAGGTCACGTGGTACAGACGCCATCTTGGAAAAAATCGAAAAAAGTTGCACCTCTATATCTCTGAAACTGCTCCATAGAAAAAAAAAGAAACATGGCTCATTGTCAAGTACTCCCCTTGGGGAATAAGATATGTTAATGATGATGTCATCTGTGCCTTTGTTATGACATCATAATTCGACAAGTGCAACACGTATCCGATCATTGTGAATTTTTTTTTCTCAGCAACTGTTGGTTTGATGGGCACTGAATTTTCACCATAGGAGTGCTTCCTCATGTAGAATATTGTAATGATAATCATGATGTCATAGTTCATGCGGTACAGGCGCCATCTTGGAAAAACTTCACACCTCTATATCTCTGAAACCACTCCATGGAAAAAATTGAGACCTGGCTCATTGACAACTACTCCCCATGGGGGGAATAAGATATGTTAATGATGATGTCATCGGTGCCTTCGTTATGACGTCATAATTCGACAAATACAACACTTCTCCATCCGATCATTATGAATTTTTTTCAGCAACTGTTGGTCTGATGGACTCGAAATTTTCACCATAAGAGCGCCTCCTCCTTTAGAATATTTTAATGATAATCATGTCATCGGTCATGTGGTACAGGCACTATCTTGGAAAAACCGAAAAATGTTGCACCTCTATATCTCCAAAACCGATGCTTGGAAAAAAATTAAACATGGCTCATTGTAAAGAGCTCGATATGGGGAATAGGTGTTGTTAACAATGACGTCATTGTTGCCATCATGATGACGTCATAATTCGACAGGGACAACGCTTATTCTGATCAGTTTGAATGTATTGAGCGTGATCTATGGAAAAATTATATTAGAGAATATAAATTTATGATGTCATCGCTCACGTGGTCTGGCAGCCATATTGGATCAAAGAAAAACAATGTTCAAAAACAGAAGAGTTGGCTCACAACAAGTTGACTGTGCAGGGTAAGTATTCTACCAATACCATCTAGTTCGGCATGTTTTGGGGCTACCGCCTGACGGAAGATCACGAAAGTTCTTTCCATACCAACCGACCACCTCCAGGCACCTATCCCTCTCTACATTGTTTCTTCAGCTCCCGACCTCCCCCCCCCCTCCCCCTCCCCCTCTCTATATTCACCATAGCTTTGCTTTCAGCAATTTCGCACAGCATTTCATTCTGGTTTCCCATTCAATGAACCATAGATCAGTAGTTTCAGTTTCACGTTTCAACATCAGTTTCGCTTTGAGATATTAGTTTCAATTTGTCATTGCAACTTGTGATGCGATGCAAATAATGCACAGAAAAGGTCGTCGAAACCATTTTTTGGGGGGAATTTGTTTTGAAGTTTCTAATGGGTCGAAAGTGTTTTAGGTTATAAAGGGATCCAAAATGTTTAAATAGTATAAGGCTCTTAAAAGGGCCTAATGGGGTCAAAATGGGTCTAAATGGGTCGAAGGAAAAAATAGCATAAAGGGGTCAAAAGTGTCCAAAGGGTTTTTTAAATGTCAATAGGTTTGAAAAGTGTCAAAGAAGGAATATATGTCGCAAAGGAGTCGAAATGGGCATGAACGCAGCTAAGGGGTGTAAAGGGTCAAAGAGGTCTAAGGGGTGTAAAAGGTCTAAGGGGTGTAAAGGGTCAAAGAAGTCTAAGGGGTGTAAAGGGCATCAACACGTTGTCACGTGCAGAGGCATATTGGCGACGCAGTCCAATTATTTTTTCGTTCTCCAAGTGATTCTTCACCATTGAGAGATAAGGCCAAAAACAATATTACAGGAGGATATCTTAAAACGTTGTGGATGGATTTGGACAAAAGTTGGTGGATGAGTTGGGTAGTTGACAAGAACAAGGTTATTAGATTTTGGTTCAGGTCCGGATGCAGATGCGACCGACAAGTGGGACACTAAACATAAACTGTTAATCCTGCGGAGGTATGCGCACTACTGAGTGCTTGTTCTGCAAACTACATTTCAGACTGAAATGGGCAAATGCAGAAACCTCTTCATTTTGTTGAGAATACACTCCAACCTTTTCTATTGAGAAAGTAGCAATGTTGAAAGGTTGTGTTTCAATATCTATTATATCTCTCATTTCACTTTGCAGAACAGCCATGGCATGACACAGTACGCTGCACTCTTAAGCTCGTATCCAATCTGCAAAGAGAAGCTGCAAACAAGCTCCATTTTTTTTGTCAAATTCTGTGCTTTGTTCTGCTCAAGAGTTCAAGGAGAGTGGACATTTCAAAAGCCCCAAATTCATAGAAAACCTGTTCTGTTTTCTTGGTCAATTGCTGGAATGCCTCATCATATGCTAGGTTCAGACTGCTTCTAATTGCCTACTACATAAGATGACATATGTATATTTCTTGTAGCATCCTTTGTGATATCTTGATTTAAGGACAATTAAATCTTCTAGGAGCCTCCTTGTTTTTTGTTTTTTTCTGTGCTGGGCTGCTCATTAAGGTTTCATTCACTCGAGTGATAATGACTTGTATTATGCCTCGCTCCTGCTCTGGGCTGGAATATTGCAAAGGCCAACTAAGGCCGACCCTCGGGCCCAAACTTCATAGGGCCCCCAAAATTATGGGTAAAAATTTCATATATATATATATGTTTACATTTCAATAATACATATTACACTGACACACCAAATAAATATACAGTATTTTCATCAAACGGGAATTATTAACAGTCAAATAGCCTTACATATGCCTGCGAGATGCTAAAGAAGTTGAGGGTTCTCACCCTGTCTAATTCGTTCCCCAACATTGACCTTTGTCTGAGATTGTACCTGCGCTTCCCTGGGTCGAACTGCTCAAGGGAAAGATCTTTTTCAGTTATGCAACAGATGAAGAATCATCTGCGATCAACAATGATCCATTAGTTTACTTTGCAATTGTGAACTCATGACATCTGTCATTCGATGACATTGTCGAGGATTTCTCCATCAGCAAGACAGCCAGTCTGTCACTCTATGGGACTTGCTGATCTGCAGACCTGATGTACAAGGACCAAATTATTTATCGTCAAGCAGACTGTTGGCTTATTTTTCAAAAGCTAGCCTCCTGTTGCTTGTATAGGTAGCATAGACTACCTTGTGCCATGTACCATGACCAACATGACTTGCTGCTCCATATGAATCCACCTTCGACCATCTGACTCCACCCTCCACCCTCTGACTCCCCCCTCTCCACTCTTTGCTGATGACCACCTTCTACCCCTCCACACCTCATCCCTCAGATCGGCAGTCTGCAGCCTCCTCACTCTCTGCAGACCTGGACAAAATCACAGACTGGTCAAACAAGTGGAACATGTCTTTCAATCCTGACAAATCTAACACTCTAACCATGGCTCTCCGAAAAGACCGACTGGACAACCCTCCCATCTACTTTCTCAGCAATCCTCTCAAAGAAGTACTGACACTCAAGTATTTGGGTCTCACAATCTGCCATGATCTTTCCTGGGAAAACCACATTTCCAAGCTGGACTCCAAAGCCAGTCGCCGACTGCGCATCCTCCGACTCCTCCATCGTGTGAAGTCCTTTCTTGACACAACTGAGCTTCTCACCACATACAAGGCTTTCATCCGCAGCTTGATGGAGTTCTGCTCTTAACCTCTGGGCTGGTGCTTCTGCCTCACACCTAGCTCGGCTTTACGCTGTTGAAACCAAAGCTTTCAGAATCATTGGAATCTCCCGTGATGAAGCTGATTCTGAGGGCCTTTTACTTGCTCACCGCAGGCAGGTTGGTGTTCTTTCTGTCTTCTACCGACTCCTCTCCTGCCTTGCCCCCCTCCAGCTCTCTGTGTGCTCTGTCCCCCAAATATTCCTTGAGGATGCACAAGATCTGCCAGCAACCCTCTTCTGGTGAAACTGCCAAAATCAAGACTCTCTGCTCACCTTCACTCCTTCATTCCTCTTTTCTCCCGCCTCTGGAACAAACTCCCTCACTCTCTTCAATCCCACTCCCCCCTCCAGGTCTTTAAAACAGCTGTTCACCACCATCTCTTATCTTCCCCCATCCAAAACCTTGATCTTGTCTAACCCCGTTAATACATCCCAAATCCACCTTTTTCAAATTCAGTTTTCTTTCCTGAAAGTCCTAGTAGTGGCCATCTATTTTATTTCGTTCATACCCCCACCTCCCCCTCCCGCTAGCCCTCTCCCTTCCACAGATCCCCCGATGTCCATGTTCTCTACTGTTGTGCTTTCCTCTGTCTCCCCGTCTTGTCTCCCACTCCCTTTATTATGTTTCATGTGTGTTTCTGTTTTTATGTGTTTTGTGTGTATGTGTTTTATGTGTTAGCTCTTACTTCGCAGGTTAGCCTCGACTTTGTATTAAAAACAAAAACAAAAAAAACAGAGAATTTATCACTGATTTCTGATTTAACTTATCAAAACAAGTCATAATTCTAAATTTTAGCAACTGCAATAGACACATCTATTGATTTAGCAGATGCAGTGTATGTAGATTGTGACCTTTTACTTCTCTTTGGAATGTCACACACTTCCTGAAGTTGCTGCACAGCCTACTCTTTTTAGTGTAAGCCTAATTTCTGGAGTCTGTTATTTCCTTGTCCATCTTGAATGGTGGTTGCACTAGCTCTACCACTATGTAAATGCTACTTGCTCTTTTGCCAGAGCCCAGAGGGTATTGCATTTCGATCCCTTTGTTAGTTTGTTTATGTCTGTCAGTCCGCACATAATGTGCTAACTAACTTAGGCCACAAACACCACCTGGTGGTAGCCAATATTACACGTTATGTTTTTTTTAACCGACTACTTCTACACAATACGTACAAGTAGAATTCGAGTAGGTCTACAAAGGTATACTATTAAGAATGGGAGTATGTCTATGAATTACTTTACGTACTATTAGAATGTGCATACCTGTAAAAAGTACGAAACGTGACTATGTTTATAAAATACATACGATTGGAACGTGAATATATACAATAAAACCATAACGGTCTCTTTGTCCTCTGTATGAACAAAATGTACGTCGTCAATGTATCGTCCAAACACCACAAAAACACCACACAAAACAACCACAATCACAGCACCACACAGAGCAGTGTTGGAGATCTACAAAATACACTGTTATCTGATGGTCTTCTGCCCACCTGGGAAATACTACTACCTATAGGGCACTGGATCTTCTTGAGAACATGACACCCTTAATTGTTGGTAAATGAACTGATCATAGCATTTATTGTCGTTAATTGTCGTTATTGAAAATGACAGAGGCTCAAAGACAGTTAGTCACCTACCTACTATAGTACTATACTAATGTGCCTCCATTTGCCTTTAACATCAAAGGCTCACCTGTATCACCTTCAAATGTGGCATCCCTGAGCAAGAGCAGTTTCGACCAACATCAAAAGGAAGTGTGACTGGCCAGAGAAGAGAAGCCATGTTCTTGAAGGTACAGCTGAGAAGAATCCTCCCCTCTTGTGTCTCGCTCCCTTTATTATATGTTCTATGTGTTAGGTCTTACACGAGCCTCGACTTAGTATACAAAAAAAAAAAGGGAAAGACGGAAGGGAAATTTTTTGTCAAGGCTCTGAGACTCTGAGTCTACTAATTGAATTCAGTATTCTTAACACTTCCTACAGTCATTCTTTACTTTTTAATAATTACACTCACACTGAGCAAAACAAATTGAAATGGTTAAGCTGATTTTTTTTTCACCTCCCTGGTGGTTCATTTCATTCGAGAGGTATTTTATATTGGTAATTACAGAGAGAAAATGTTGTCAAATACCGGAAATAATTATTTATGTTGAGACGCATACATTTCCTCATGTTTAAACACGCAATGATCTTGTGTTTGTATCAAAGAAAACGCAGAAATAATGGCATGTCAAAAGGCCAACATGCTTGGCTTTATGATAATTGTTTTGTGCATAATTGGCTCGTTTTGTGCAGTTACATCGTGGCAATTCAACATCTTCAACGATTCTGTATTTAACAACGATGGCAATTCAACATCTTTAACAATTGTGTATTTAACAACAAGGGCAATTCCACATCTTTAACAATTCTGTATTTAACAACGATGGCAATTCAACATCTTTAACAATTCTGTATTTAACAAGTATGGCAATTCAACATCTTCAACAATTCTGTATTTAACAACAAGGGCAATTCAACATCTTTAACAATTCTGTATTTAACAACAAGGGCAATTCAACATCTTTAACAATTCTGTATTTGACAACTATGGCAATTCAACATCTTCAACAATTCTGTATTTAACAACTATGGCAATTCAACATCTTTAACAATTCTGTATTTAACAACTATGGCAATTCAACATCTTCAACAATTCTGTATTTAACAACTATGGCAATTCAACATCTTTAACAATTCTGTATTTAACAAGTATGGCAATTCAACATCTTCAACAATTCTGTATTTAACAACTATGGCAATTCAACATCTTTAACAATTCTGTATTTAACAACTATGGCAATTCAACATCTTCAACAATTCTGTATTTAACAACGATGGCAATTCAACATCTTTAACAATTCTGTATTTAACAAGTATGGCAATTCAAAATCTTCAACAATTCTGTATTTAACAACAAGGGCAATTCAACATCTTTAACAATTCTGTATTTAACAACTATGGCAATTCAACATCTTCAACAATTCTGTATTTAACAACAAGGGCAATTCAACATCTTTAACAATTCTGTATTCAACAACTATGGCAATTCAACATCTTTAACAATTCTGTATTTAACAACTATGGCAATTCAACATCTTCAACAATTCTGTATTTAACAACAAGGGCAATTCCACATCTTTAACAATTCTGTGTTTAACAACGATGGCAATTCAACATCTTCAACAATTCTGTATTTAACAACGATGGCAATTCAACATCTTTAACAATTCTGTATTTAACAACGATGGCAATTCAACATCTTTAACAATTGTGTATTTAACAACAAGGGCAATTCCACATCTTTAACAATTCTGTGTTTAACAACGATGGCAATTCAACATCTTCAACAATTCTGTATTTAACAACAAGGGCAATTCCACATCTTTAACAATTCTGTGTTTAACAACGATGGCAATTCAACATCTTCAACAATTCTGTATTTAACAACTATGGCAATTCAACATCTTTAACAATTCTGTATTTAACAACGATGGCAATTCAACATCTTTAACAATTGTGTATTTAACAACAAGGGCAATTCCACATCTTTAACAATTCTGTGTTTAACAACGATGGCAATTCAACATCTTCAACAATTCTGTATTTAACAAGTATGGCAATTCAAAATCTTCAACAATTCTGTATTTAACAACATGGGCAATTCAACATCTTTAACAATTCTGTATTTAACAACTATGGCAATTCAACATCTTTAACAATTCTGTATTTGACAACTATGGCAATTCAACATCTTCAACAATTCTGTATTTAACAACTATGGCAATTCAACATCTTTAACAATTCTGTATTTAACAACTATGGCAATTCAACATCTTCAACAATTCTGTATTTAACAACGATGGCAATTCAACATCTTTAACAATTCTGTATTTAACAAGTATGGCAATTCAAAATCTTCAACAATTCTGTATTTAACAACAAGGGCAATTCAACATCTTTAACAATTCTGTATTTAACAACTATGGCAATTCAACATCTTCAACAATTCTGTATTTAACAACAAGGGCAATTCAACATCTTTAACAATTCTGTATTCAACAACAATGGCAATTCAACATCTTTAACAATTCTGTATTTAACAACTATGGCAATTCAACATCTTCAACAATTCTGTATTTAACAACAAGGGCAATTCCACATCTTTAACAATTCTGTGTTTAACAACGATGGCAATTCAACATCTTCAACAATTCTGTATTTAACAACGATGGCAATTCAACATCTTTAACAATTCTGTATTTAACAACAAGGGCAATTCCACATCTTTAACAATTCTGTGTTTAACAACGATGGCAATTCAACATCTTCAACAATTCTGTATTTAACAAGTATGGCAATTCAAAATCTTCAACAATTCTGTATTTAACAACAAGGGCAATTCAACATCTTTAACAATTCTGTATTTAACAACTATGGCAATTCAACATCTTCAACAATTCTGTATTTAACAACAAGGGCAATTCAACATCTTTAACAATTCTGTATTCAACAACTATGGCAATTCAACATCTTTAACAATTCTGGATTTAACAACTATGGCAATTCAACATCTTCAACAATTCTGTATTTAACAACAAGGGCAATTCAACATCTTTAACAATTCTGTATTTAACAACGATGGCAATTCAACATCTTCAACAATTCTGTATTTAACAACTATGGCAATTCAACATCTTCAACAATTCTGTATTTAACAACAAGGGCAATTCAACATCTTTAACAATTCTGTATTCAACAACTATGGCAATTCAACATCTTTAACAATTCTGTAT
Source organism: Myxine glutinosa (assembly GCF_964187855.1). Lineage (NCBI taxonomy): Eukaryota > Metazoa > Chordata > Myxini > Myxiniformes > Myxinidae > Myxine > Myxine glutinosa. Next base: position 78,036,844 of record NC_136270.1, read on the forward strand.
TTAACAACTATGGCAATTCAACATCTTTAACAATTCTGTATTTTACAACTATGGCAATTCAACAACATCTTTAACAATTCTGTATTTAACAACTATGGCAATTCAACATCTTTAACAATTCTGTTTTTACCAACTATGGCAATTCAACAACAACAACAACAACATGCATTTTAAGGCCATTTTCCCTGCAAGAGCGGGGGTTAGCCTTGCGGTCCCCATGACAATCTTCTCCATCTTGCCCTATTTTCTGCATCTCTCCTTGTTAACCCCCTTGCCCACATTTCTTCTTCCACCATCTTTAGCCAAGTCTTTCTCGGTCTTCGCCATCCTCTACTCCCTTCTACATTCATTTCCATCACTCTTCTCAACCAGTCACTTTCATCCTTCCTCAACACATGACCAAACCATCTCAACCTGTTCCTCTTCACAGCATCAATCACAGGCTCCATTCCCATCATTTTTCGCAATTCATCATTTGTCTTCCTCTCTCTCAACGATACTCCGCACATCCATCAAACCATTCGCATTTCCACCCTTTCCAACCTTCGTTGGCAATTCAACATCTTTAACAATTCTGTATTTAACAACTATGGCAATTCAACATCTTCAACAATTCTGTATTTAACAACAAGGGCAATTCAACATCTTTAACAATTCTGTTTTTAACAACTGTGGCAATTCAACATCTTTAACAATTCTGTATTTAACAACGATGACAATTCAACATCTTTAACAATTCTGTATTTAACAACGATGGCAATTCAACATCTTTAACAATTCTGTATTTAACAACAAGGGCAATTCCACATCTTTAACAATTCTGTGTTTAACAACGATGGCAATTCAACATCTTCAACAATTCTGTATTTAACAACGATGGCAATTCAACATCTTTAACAATTGTGTATTTAACAACAAGGGCAATTCCACATCTTTAACAATTCTGTGTTTAACAACGATGGCAATTCAACATCTTCAACAATTCTGTATTTAACAAGTATGGCAATTCAAAATCTTCAACAATTCTGTATTTAACAACTATGGCAATTCAACATCTTCAACAATTCTGTATTTAACAACTATGGCAATTCAACATCTTTAACAATTCTGTATTTAACAACTATGGCAATTCAACATCTTCAACAATTCTGTATTTAACAACGATGGCAATTCAACATCTTTAACAATTCTGTATTTAACAAGTATGGCAATTCAAAATCTTCAACAATTCTGTATTTAACAACAAGGGCAATTCAACGTCTTTAACAATTCTGTATTTAACAACGATGGCAATTCAACATCTTCAACAATTGTGTATTTAACAACGATGGCAATTCAACATCTTCAACAATTCTGTATTTAACAACGATGGCAATTCAACATCTTTAACAATTCTGTATTTAACAACTATGGCAATTCAACATCTTCAACAATTCTGTATTTAACAAGTATGGCAATTCAAAATCTTCAACAATTCTGTATTTAACAACAAGGGCAATTCAACATCTTCAACAATTCTGTATTTAACAACTATGGCAATTCAACATCTTCAACAATTCTGTATTTAACAACAAGGGCAATTCAACATCTTCAACAATTCTGTATTTAACAACTATGGCAATTCAACATCTTCAACAATTCTGTATTTAACAACAAGGGCAATTCAACATGTTTAACAATTCTGTTTTTAACAACTGTGGCAATTCAACATCTTTAACAATTCTGTATTTAACAACGATGACAATTCAACATCTTTAACAATTCTGTATTTAACAACGATGGCAATTCAACATCTTTAACAATTCTGTATTTAACAACAAGGGCAATTCCACATCTTTAACAATTCTGTGTTTAACAACGACGGCAATTCAACATCTTCAACAATTCTGTATTTAACAACGATGGCAATTCAACATCTTTAACAATTGTGTATTTAACAACAAGGGCAATTCCACATCTTTAACAATTCTGTGTTTAACAACGATGGCAATTCAACATCTTCAACAATTCTGTATTTAACAAGTATGGCAATTCAAAATCTTCAACAATTCTGTATTTAACAACAAGGGGAATTCAACATCTTTAACAATTCTGTATTTAACAACTATGGCAATTCAACATCTTTAACAATTCTGTATTTAACAACTATGGCAATTCAACATCTTCAACAATTCTGTATTTAACAACTATGGCAATTCAACATCTTTAACAATTCTGTATTTAACAACTATGGCAATTCAACATCTTCAACAATTCTGTATTTAACAACGATGGCAATTCAACATCTTTAACAATTCTGTATTTAACAAGTATGGCAATTCAAAATCTTCAACAATTCCGTATTTAACAACAAGGGCAATTCAACATCTTCAACAATTCTGTATTTAACAACTATGGCAATTCAACATCTTCAACAATTCTGTATTTAACAACAAGGGCAATTCAACATCTTTAACAATTCTGTATTCAACAACTATGGCAATTCAACATCTTTAACAATTCTGTATTTAACAAGTATGGCAATTCAAAATCTTCAACAATTCTGTATTTAACAACAAGGGCAATTCAACATCTTTAACAATTCTGTATTTAACAACTATGGCAATTCAACATCTTCAACAATTCTGTATTTAACAACAAGGGCAATTCAACATCTTTAACAATTCTGTATTCAACAACTATGGCAATTCAACATCTTTAACAATTCTGTATTTAACAACTATGGCAATTCAACATCTTCAACAATTCTGTATTTAACAACAAGGGCAATTCAACATCTTTAACAATTCTGTATTTAACAACGATGGCAATTCAACATCTTTAACAATTCTGTATTTAACAACTATGGCAATTCAACATCTTCAACAATTCTGTATTTAACAACAAGGGCAATTCAACATCTTTAACAATTCTGTATTCAACAACTATGGCAATTCAACATCTTTAACAATTCTGTATTTAACAACTATGGCAATTCAACATCTTTAACAATTCTGTATTTTACAACTATGGCAATTCAACATCTTTAACAATTCTGTATTTAACAACTATGGCAATTCAACATCTTTAACAATTCTGTTTTTACCAACTATGGCAATTCAACAACAACAACAACAACAACATGCATTTTAAGGCCATTTTCCCTGCAAGAGCGGGGGTTAGCCTTGCGGTCCCCATGACAATCTTCTCCATCTTGCCCTATTTTCTGCATCTCTCCTTGTTAACCCCCTTGCCCACATTTCTTCTTCCACCATCTTTAGCCAAGTCTTTCTCGGTCTTCGCCATCCTCTACTTCCTTCTACATTCATTTCCATCACTCTTCTCAACCAGTCACTTTCATCCTTCCTCAACACATGACCAAACCATCTCAACCTGTTCCTCTTCACAGCATCAATCACAGGCTCCATTCCCATCATTTTTCGCAATTCATCATTTGTCTTCCTCTCTCTCAACGATACTCCGCACATCCATCAAACCATTCGCATTTCCACCCTTTCCAACCTTCGTTGGCAATTCAACATCTTTAACAATTCTGTATTTAACAACTATGGCAATTCAACATCTTCAACAATTCTGTATTTAACAACAAGGACAATTCAACATCTTTAACAATTCTGTTTTTAACAACTGTGGCAATTCAACATCTTTAACAATTCTGTATTTCACAATGATGACAATTCAACATCTTTAACAATTCTGTATTTAACAACGATGGCAATTCAACATCTTTAACAATTCTGTATTTAACAACTATGGCAATTCAACATCTTCAACAATTCTGTGTTTAACAACTATGGCAATTCAACATCTTCAACAATTCTGTATTTAACAACAAGGGCAATTCAACATCTTCAACAATTCTGTATTTAACAACTATGGCAATTCAACATCTTCAACAATTCTGTATTTAACAACAAGGGCAATTCAACATCTTTAACAATTATGTTTTTAACAACTGTGGCAATTCAACATCTTTAACAATTCTGTATTTAACAACGATGACAATTCAACATCTTTAACAATTCTGTGTTTAACAACGATGGCAATTCAACATCTTTAACAATTCTGTATTTAACAACTATGGCAATTCAACATCTTCAACAATTCTGTATTTAACAACTCTGACAATTCAACATCTTCAACAATTCTGTATCGCTTTCCTTCCCAAATATTGATTTCCGAATTGGCGTTTTGCAATTGATTTGCATTTGCAGAGATAAGAGCTCTTCCTTTTGAAGTTGCATCCCATAAAAGGCCAGGTTGTTTTGATACTTAATATTAAACAGGACACAATCAGGATGCACTTAGCCCACATTAATCTATTATTTAAAGAGGGAAAAGGGGTTGGGGAGGGTGGGTCTTGCATGTTTATATTCAACTCATGGTCTGGATACCCGGCTCCGCACGGGGAAAAAATTACGTGGGGTTTATGGCATATGTTGTGCGTTGAAAACGTGTGGAGTAATTGCCCTCATGGTGGTGAGCTTTTGTCGGAGGGCGTTTTGGGATGTGTTCGGTATTGAAGAGCTATGGAGTCAGTTATTGACCTCATGGTGGTGACCCTTTGCTTTTCTACGGGCCAGCAACAGCCTGACACACATCCAAATATTCACTTCATGGCGGCCTTTGGCGACCTCCAAATTGCCTTCAAGGACAATGTGCGGTACCTTATAACCTTGCCCACATTCTAAGATTCCTACACGGTACACACAATATCTGGGGTCTTAAGGTGCGACAGTTCAGCTTTGAAAGAAAAACAAACAAACACACAAACACTTGAAATTACATTATTTACAAGATAAGAACACATTTTGATTAACTTGGTCGTTTGTGTAAATATTTTCATTATTTCCGCTTCCGGTTCCACCGGCGAGGTCGTGTTCTTCCAAGTTATCCACATCATCAAAGTTAAGTATTTTCCCATTTGTGTTTTTGTCAAATCTCTGCTGTTTATTTTACTGTGTATGTGTCTCTTGTGTGTTTCTGGTTAGATCTCGGTTTGTAAATCGTGTGTACCTGTGTGTAATAGTCGTTTTGTTCATGCCGCGTATGGGGCCTGGTTCCGCCAGGCTTCCCTGTCTCCTCGGTGGTCGTTCTGTTGGTTATTTACATTTGTTCTTTCACTGTATTGTTTTTTTCTTTGTTTTTATTTTCACTCCATACTTCCCCCGAACATCTTACCCTTTGTTTAAAGTCTTGAATTCAAAAAAACTCAAAAATAATGTCGCTCAATCCCGATTAACACCAGAGTTGCGGATTGCCGATTACGCAGCTTTAACTCTGAGGAAGAAGCTCAATGGCGGATTCCAAAATCTAACACACCGAAGCGCGCGGACTGGAGGGAAGCAGCGCAAGTCCCCGCAGCCTTATCTATCAAATCAATCACCCGGTAAACTGCGTTCAGGTATTATATACAAAAAATAATGCAAGGGTTTATTGAAGGAAAAGCAAAGACAGTGAAAAGCACGATCATAACTCTAATAAGAAGCCTAAATTTGGATCCCACACACAACCGATATCAAACACGAGACGAGGGAGATGAATTAAAGAAAGAAACACGTCTTGTAAAATGTACACGTGGAGCTCGGCTTAGCTTGTCTTGTTGTCTTCTTCCGCTGCTGTCCAGCACCGCCCCGCCCGGCCGACCGCACACCACGAGGTCCCGCTCCAAGCTCCGATCCTCTCGCCACCAACGAGGTCCGTGCACCGAGCTCCAAAAGCACAAGCACCGCTCCACTCGGGCTACCCTCAGCCCAACGGGTCGGGATCTCTGAACGACTCGACCGGGCTGCTGAAGACAACTCCGCGTATCGACTCGACTGCCCAATGGCATTCGGCAAACTGGCGTTCAGCAACTCCCTATGGCTCAACTACCAACTTTGCGAACTGTGAACTGCCAACACAACTCGGGCTCTCTATCTCTGCACGGCCAGGAATCCAACTGCTCTGGGTCAGATCTTCTCAACTGCGCAATGGCCACTGTGCACACGAACTCTTGACTCAGATCTCACTCCTCACTCTCGGCTCAACTCTCCACTGCCAGGCGTTCGGCAACTAACTCTCCAAAATGGCGTCTGGCCCCCGTTAACATCTCTCGCTGATCACGTCAGCATTGGCGCACTGCTCTGCCAATCAGAGCCTCCACAGACTTGCCAGCTTGCTCAGGTCATGCCCACTGCGTCATTCCAACTCTCGTCCCCTACTCCGTGGTCCTTGTGTTATAGCACGTGCTATGCGAGGTGGGTAGGCCTCTCGGAGGTGTAAATGGTGGCGGCCAATTGTAGCGGTGTTCTAGCCTGATTTCTTCCTAAGTCATGTCAGGGGAGAAGGCGTCATTTAGTGTTGTACTAAAGGTCCTAACTAATGTTTAAGTGGTGTGCAGTGCCAAAATGGACAAAGGTTTGGTTACCAGGTGAGACATACAAGGGCTCTACTCATTATTCCCGACACTAACTAACACACGAATCTCCTGGTAGATTCACAATCATACATCTTAACCCAACAAATGCCTACACATGACTTATTACAGGTAGATTCCCTATCGCGACATCTCGAAGCATGTTACCTACTCAGATCTACTCTGCTCTACATATTGCTCTACCAAATTCGTAACAATAATCTTAATAATAATTTCCTTCTCTCCTCATGGCTCCCTCTCCCCTGCCCAAGACCACGTGTTGTCTCACCCCACCCATTTTCTCTCCTTCCTTCATATCTCCTTCCTCTCCAGCCGATACTCATCTTTCCAATTATACTCATCTTTCCTAACCGTCAAAAAAAAATACATTAATGAAGAATTTAAAAAGTAGACCCTTCCTCCCGTACTAACACACTTGCTTTTACACCTCCCTGTTCCTTTGTTCTCTGCTCACCTGGATGTCAATCTCCCATTTTTCTGTTCCTCCTTCTGAACCTGCTCTGGAATCCTTCATCCCCCTTAGCCTCCATGCCCTCATTTCAGGGAATTTCCCAGATAGTTTTCACGGTTTTGCTTTAAAATGTTTAAACTTTCCCTTGCAGTGTTGTATTATGTTGTATATGATAACACTCTTTTCTTCTGCCTCTTTGAAAGGCTGTCTTCAATTTGCTCATCAAATGACTCCATTTCAAAAAAAATAAATAGAATCTCGTACAGTTCTTCCTTTCTACATTCCTTAAACTCACCTTCATTCCATCCCTCCTCTAACGTTTTCAAACGGATCTCTGACTTGAAAATTGCAAGAAACTCATTTTGCAATAAATGTTCGTTTTCCATTAATCGTCCAACACTTTCTAAAATCCCAACTCACCCCTCCTCTCCTAAACTCCCCACTCAACCCTCCCCCCCGAAACTCCCCCTCACCACTCCCCTCCAAAACTCCCCCATCCCCTCCTAAACTCCCCCTCACCCCTCTCCTCCTAAACTCCCCCCTTGCTCCTCCCCCTCACCCTCCCCTTCAAAACTCCCCCCTCACCCCTCCCCTTCAAATCTTCCCACCCTCCATTTTCTCCAATTCTCCCCTCTCACCCCTCCTCCTCAAAGCTGCCTTCTTCTCTGCTTCCTCTCCCTTCCAACTCATACCTCCACCTCCTCCAACCTTCTTCCTCACTCTGCACTCCCTCTCTCAAACAACCCCTCACTGTGCCTCATCCCATCACCATTAAACCTTTTGTCCTCTTCATCCTTCCCTTTCTCCTGGCTCTTCTGCAATCTCCAACACACTCTCAACATCTCTCCTACCTCCTCCTCTTCCTCTTCCTCATCCTACCATACCTCTCCCCTGTCCTGTATCCGATGCTCCCCCTTCCCCTTCCTTAATGGTATGGACCTTAAACATCTGGGGCCTTCGCTCAAACCTGATTGATCTCTCCATTCAGGTTGCTTCTGACAAACCAGACTTGATCTGCTTAACAAAAACTTTCCTCCTTCAAGATATCTCTGATTCCTTAATATCTTTTCCTGGTTACTCCCTCCTCTGGTATGATAGACCTGAGCCTCGTCCTGGTAGTGGGGTTGCTATCTTTATCAAAAACTCTCTTCCTCACACTCCTTGCACTGCCCTCTCTCTACCCCACCCCCAGGAGTACATCTGGCTACGGCTTCCCCTCTGCTCCCACCTTTTGTTCATATGTGTGTTGTACCGTCCACCAAACAGTGATGACTCCATCTACATCTTGCTGTCTGACAACATGGACCAATTTCTATCCACTCATCCCAACTCTCTCTACCTCAAATGTGGCGACTTAAACTATAATCATGCCAGCTGGTTGGGTGTGGGTACCTCTCGCTCCAGTCATGGTACCTCACCAAAGGACTTCTGCGACTCACTGGGACTGACGCAATCTGTCAATTTCCTGACCCGGATCTCAGCCAACGAAGCATCTTCTCTTCTAGACTTGGTTATGTCAAACTTCCCTGCAAATGTCTGCTGCTCTTCTTCTGCTCCAATCGGTTTATCTGATCATTTGCTTGTTAAAGTGGACATCTCTCTGGCCAATCTCAGAGAGCCTCCTCAGCGTCAACGTGTATGGCATTTCACTCAGGCCGACTGGCACGGTCTTCAAGCAGCCATCAATCATCTGGACTGGTCTCCCATCTCTACTGCCTCTGACATCAACTGATCCTGGAAATTCTTCCAAAGTAAACTGCTCTCTCTCATGCACAGATTTAGCCCATTTCGTCTTCAGTTGTCTTACCCATCCTTCCATCCATGGTACACAGAATCTTGTGGTGAGGCATTTGCCCTGAAACAACTTGTCTTCACCTCATGGAAGTCAAATCCAACTGAAGACAATCTCAGTTCCTTTCACAAAGCTCTGAACAAGTGTGTGTCTATCCTCAGGAGAGCCAGGAAACAATATCTCTCTACTCTCAAGACTGAACTGACAAACCTGTCTCACCTGTCTCCCTCCTCCAAATCCTAGTGGCATCTTGTCAAATCTGTTTCTGATGTATGTTCCCCCTCCATCCCCTCCCTTACCTCAAACGGCTACACAGCTGACACTACACATGAGAAAGCTGAATCCCTCAACTCTGTGTTTGCTTCAAAATCTTGTGTTTCAAACCCATCACTCTCTTTACCCGCTTTACCCAGTCGTACACAGCTGCTCCTGGACTCTGTGTCCTTATCTTATCCTTATCTCCTGACAAGGTGGAAAAGTTTCTGTCAAACCTCAACTCTGATTCTGCAACTGGACCAGACGGCATCAGCCCACAGGTCCTAAAATCCTGCTCTGCAACTCTATCTCACCCTCTCTCTGTTATCTTCACCCTCTCTTTTGCTCAAGGTCATCTGCCATCTGCTTGGAAAACAGCCAACGTTAATGCTTTACACAAAAAAGGTGCAAAAACAGATCCTTGCAATTACAGACCAATCAGCCTTCACCCAATTATCAGCAAGGTCATGGAATCCATCATTGCTTCGGATATCAAATCCTTCCTCTTCTCCAATGGCTTGATCTCTGATCATCAACATGGATTCACACCAGGTCATTCTACTCTGGACATGCTGAATCTGCTGTCTCAAAAATGGTTGGAGGTCCTCAATGCCAAACAGGAAATCAGGGCTGTCTCCCTTGACATATCACATACCTTAGATTCGGTCTGGCACCCAGCTCTGCTCACCAAACTCTCGTCCTATGGTAACCATGGACACCTCCACACATGGCTTGCCGACTTCCTCTCTGGTTGCAGTCAACGTGTGGCCCTGAATGGAATTCTATCATCTCCCCTTCCTGTTCAGGCTGGAGGCAGTTCTGGGCCCTGTGCATTTTTTGGTCTTCATTGATGATCTCTCTGACTCTCTGGAAAATGCTCTCTATCTCTTTGCTGATTGCCACTATTGCCACTTTGTCACTCTCTGCTGCTCCATATCTCAAGCCTCAGATTGGCAGGCAGCAGCCTCTTCACTCTCTGCAGACCAGGACAAAATCACAAACTGGTCAAACAAGTGGAGCATGTCTTTCAATCCTGACAAATCTCACACTCTCACTATGTCTCTCCGAAAAGACCGTTTGGACAACCCTCCTATATACTTTCTCAACAATCCTCTTAAAGAAGTTCTGTCACTCAAGCTTTTGGGTCTCACTATCTGCCATGATCTTTCCTGGGAAAACCATATTTCCAATCTGCCCTCCAAAGCCAGTCGCGGCTGGGCATCCTCCATCATGCGAAGTCCTTCCTGGGCACACCTGAGCTCCTCACCACCTACAAAGCTTTAATCTGCAGCTCAATGTCATACTGCTCTCCCCTCTGGGCTGGTGCTCCTGTCTCACACCTAGCTTGGCTTCACGCTGTTGAAACCAAAGCATTCAGAGTCATTGGTATCTCACATGATGAAGCTGATTCTGAGGGCCTTTCACTCTGTCACCACAGGCAGGTTGGTGGGCTTTCTGTCTCTCTCTGTGCTCTGTCCCCCAAATATTCCCACAGGTCGCACAAGATCTGCCAGCAACTCTCTTATGGTTAAACTGGCAAAATCAAGACACTCTGGTCACCTTCACTCTTTCATTCCTCTTTTCTCCCGCCTCTGGAACAAACTCCCTCACTCTCTTCAATCCCACTCCTCCCTCCAGGTCTTTAAAACAGCTGTTCACCACCATCTCATATCTTCCCCCATCCCAAACATTGATATTTTCTACCCTCGTTAAAACACCCCAAATCAACCTCTTTCAAACCCCAATTTCTTTACTGAAATTCCTAGTCGTGTTCATTTTCTTTGTACTGTGTAACCCTCTCTCTCCTCCCCCAGCCCTCTCTTCTGCAGATCTACCGACGTCCCTGTCCTCTACTGATGTTGTGCTTGTGTGCTTTCTTATCTCTCCCCCTCGTGTCTTCCGCTGCCTTTTTTATTGTATGTTTTATGGGTCCGTGCATGTTTTCATGTGTAATGTGTTAGTTCTTACACCAGCCTTGACTCTGTATACAATTTTTTATTATTATTATTTATTCTTCGAGGAAAGTTTGAAACAGGAGGGAGGAGGAGAGTTGTGCAAGTGAAATATCTTATTCTAGAAGAAGGAGGATGCTCCACGTTTCACCTGCCTTATTCTCAAGTGAGCAACCTTTTTTATGCCTCTGCCGATGAAGTCGCCGTCGGCATTATGTTTTCAGGTTGTCCGTCCGGCTGTCCGTCTGTCCTTGATAGGTTTTCGTTACCGGGATAACTTGAGAATGGCTGAAGGGATCTTCGTCAAACTTGGTGCAGGTATGTATCATAAGGTAAAGATGACCTGATTAGATTTTGTGGTCACGAAGTCAAAGGTCAGACAGAGGTCATGTTAAATAAAAATCTTGTTACCATGATAACTTATGAACCAGTGATCGGATTCTGACCAAAGTTGGTACAAGTATGTATTATGATGCGTAGATGAACTTATTTGATTTTTCCACTCCGATTGACTATCACGTTGACGATCATGGAGCGGCTTGCATGCTCCGATGACCCAATGAGCTATACTGGACAGGTTTAACCAAACCAGGCAGGTCAGAGGGTAGGGGACAGATGAAGTGTAGTCAAAACCTGGAGGAGTAAACCTCAATGCCAAAAATCCTGATGTCGGCAGAAGGGCCTCAGTAGTTGAAATGGCGAAGCAGAAAGATTTGTTACCCGGAATTTCAACGATGAAGATCATAAGTTCTGACAAAAAGAATACTCGAGTAGGAAGCCCATCTATCTCGATGTATGTAAGTAGAAATACTGTGAGTTTAACGTTGTCTATGTGTTCTTCACAAAGGGGGTGAGAGGAGGGGGGGTGGGGGGGGGGGGGGTGAAGACATGCTAATTATAATTAGGTAGGGTCTAAGGGTAGTTCTCCCAGTACGAGCTTGCCTCCTGTCATTTCCCCTTTGTTCTTACAATTATAACAAGCCAGCCATTAAAACCCACATCTTTACATTTACAACAATAACGAGTGCTCTATTAAACCACAACTACCGGCATAAATACCGACAGTACCCAGACATTACGATAGACAATAAACACCGCCTCGCAGGAATCGTAATTGGCAACTAAACCCCGCCCAGTAGAGGTGGAGAATTGGTGGGTGGGCAAGAAGGCCGTGAGGCCGCACACCCGAAGTGCATGATTGGTCGGGGTGACGTCATCGAGAGACTTCGAGAAAGGATGAAGAAGAATTGGTCTCTCGCTCTCTTGTTCTGGCTTTCGTGTGGGGCGGATGTTTTGGTCTCCGACTTTCAGCTGTGGCTGTCTCGGGTGCGATCGTTGCGATCATGAGGAGAACTTTCAGAGCTCGGGTGGACTTTTGCGATCATGAGGAGGAGGTGTTAGTGGCGGTTTGTGGGTCCGCATTGTGCTTCTCCGGACGCTGAGGAACCCAAGGGAGGAGTGCGCTCAAAAAAGGACCTCACGTTCATGGCGCTGAGGAGTGGCCATCTTGTGCGCTTCCCGCCTGTGGGGCTTTGAGCTTCGACGACCAACAAGCTCCTAAAAGTCTCGTTGAGCAAGCTGAGTGCCGGCCGATATAAAAATAACATTGTTTTATTTTTATTTAATCATTCCCCTGTTTGTTTTCGTATCTGAGTGGAGACATCTCAAGTTAAGATGATATATTTACCTCACCATTCATTTCATTTCCTTGATTTAATATCATTAAATCCATTATTGTACATTTCATTTGTTGTGTTGTGCTTCTGTGTTTGTGGGTTTCGGATATATGCCATGTGAGCTCCGTGCAGGTAAGCACACCGTTGCCTTTTGTGCCACGCATGCCAAAAAGTGGCCTGCCGAACAACCTCGGAGTAAAGACCGACCGGCTCTCCGTCCAAGGCTGGTCTTCATCAGCTGTGTACCTGACAATATTATTCCAAAATAATATTAAGACTAATAATATCCCCCTTCACAAGAAGTTTTTCCTCTTTGGACAAACAAACGTCGTGTTAAAGTGTATACATAGTTTATTGTGGCGTTCCTTGGGGCACCCCTACCGGAAGTAAGAATATTTGAACCACAAACATGTATTATTAACTTTTTAAACAATCGCTACTGCTGTTTAACAGGAAACTCATAGGTAGGAAACCCGACGTTCTTGAGGCATTACAAGTTCATCGGACCCGAGGCTAGATCTACTGCAATCTATATACAACAGACAGGATTATAACATGACTCATCCTGCCACTCCAGTTGGGAGTGGGTGTACTCAAACATTAAATTGAAATTAAGTTTTTCCTCGACTAGAAACTGACGTTTATAGATGGACGGACGAATATGAACCAATTTCTTAACCCCGCTTTTCACTTTGCATGTGTGGGGTAATGATTTTGCATTCTGTTGAAATACCTGATCTGATGAATGACATTTGCATTTGGAGGCCATGATTGGAGGAAGCATGTTGGAAGCCATTGATAATCTCACTTTATGTCTCCTTCTCCTCTTCCATTTCTCCATGTTATTTGTCCTCTGTACTCTGTCCTTAAAGTTTGGCAGGCAGCAATTTGATATTTTAACTTTAGCGCATTGAGAATGTGGGCACAAATATCCGTTTAGTAAAGGTGCTTTTGGTGTTTTCAAAGTGAAAGATCTATATATACTGTCTTTCATATTGGATCTTAGTGGTGACGTTGTTCACTGAACAGATTGGCCTTCATACCCCAATCAACCGACTTCATTCCTTCAATTTCCTCCTCTCGGAGCATCTCCGAGCCACAGCACGAAGCAAGAGATTGATTGCACACAGTTCGAGGCATCGGCAGGTGATGGTGCTTCTCTCCCTTCAAAGGCAAATCTCATTTTACATGAAAGAGCGACACGCCATGACTACGCTTTTGTTCTTAACAAAGCACATCAGCGTTGGGATTTTGTAATTTTGAGTCCCGCTGTGGATTAATTCGCTGATGACTCGAAGCAATTCCAAAGCTGCATGGATTTGTTATTGGGCTTCCGCCGGATTCATTTTACCATCTATGCTAAGTCGCACAGGGCCTGAAAGTTCCGGAACTATCCTCTTGGTGCATTTCTCTTCTTGTAAAACTAGTGCAGCCATAAGGAGTCCTTTCATTGATATTTGTGAACAAATGGGGAGTAAGAGTAAGGAAATAAAAACTGCAAAATGGAAAAGAAAGGACAGGTGACGAGAGAGAAAAAACAGGGTAAGGTGTGTGTCCCAGGAGTGGGAGGAGAAGGGGGGAAAAGGCGGTTGGGGTGGAAAGGATAGGTATGGAGAAGGGGGTGTTAGGAGGGAAGGGTGTTGGGAGAGGTGGGACCTCTAAGAGCCAAAACTCCATCATCAAATTGTATATAAAGCCATGTTACAAAAGATGAATTGCATCCCCCCTGTAGATCCACCCCCCCCCCCCCCCCCCTGCTGTCCATCCGTCCGTCCATGATTGGTTTTCGTTTCCGTGATAACTTGAGAACGACTGAAGGGATCTTAATCAAACTTGGTACAGGTATGTTTAATGAGGTGAAGATGAACTGATTAGAATTTGGGGCCAAGAGGTCAAAGGTCAGTGGTCATGTTCGGTAAAAATCCTCTTACGGCCATAACTTGTGAACCAGTGATGGGATTCTGTCCAATTTTGGTCAGGCATGTATAATGATGTAAAGATTAACTGATTATATTTTGGGGTCAAGAGAGCAAAGGTCAAAGTCTGCAATAGGTCTATAATTTGAGAACGGCAGAAGTGATCTAATTCAATCTTGATACAGGTATGTATAATGATGTAAAGATTAACTTATTAGAATTTGGGGTTAAGAAGTCAAAGTCTGTAATAGGTCTATAACTTGAGAACGGCGGTAGTGATCTAATTCAAACTTGATACAGGTATGTATAATAATGTAAAGATTAACTAATTAGATTTTCGGGTCAAAGGCCAATGTCGGTAATCGGTCTATAACTTGAGAACGACTGAAGTGATCTAATTCAAACCTCGTACAGGTATGTATAATGATGCAAATATTAACCGATTAGAATTTGGGGTCAAGAGGTCAAAGTTCAAAGTCTATAATAGGTCTATAACTTAAGAACGACTGAAGTGATCCAATTCAAACTTTGTACACATATGTATAATGATGTAAAGATTAACTTATTAGAATTTGGGGTCAACAGGTAAAAGTCAAAGTCTGTAATAGGTCTATAACTTGAGAACGGCTGAAGTGATGTAATTCAAACTGGGTACAGGTATGTATGATGATGTAAATATTAACTGATTATATTTTGGGGGCAAAGGTCAACGTCCTAATAGGTCTATAACTTGAGAACGGCTGAAGTGATCCAATTCAAACTTCGTACAGGTATGTATAATGATGTAAAGATTAACTGATTAGACTTTGGGGTCAAAGGTCAAAGTCTGTAATAAGTCTACAACTTGAGAACGACTGAAGTGATCTAATTCAAACTTGGTGCAGATACAGTCACGTGAAAAAGTGAGTACACCCCATGTAAAGTTTTGACTTTTTCAACATACAGCTATTTGATCTTCATTTCAACAATATTGATAGATAAAGGTGATATAATATAACAAATATCATGAAACATTTACATTGTGTAGTCCATTGTATAATTTAAATGAACATAAATGCAAATTTCGCATGTGGAAAAAGTAAGTACACCCCCACATTTATCACGACTTCAAATACCTAAAATTAGAATCAGGTGCACCAGCTCAGGTGCAAATGATTAGAACATCATTAGAGAGGATCTTGGAGGAACCTGTCCTATTTAAACCTCAGACATTTCGTTTGGTTTGCTCTTTGTTGTTGAAGTGTGCGGCGTCACCATGCCTAGATCAAAAGAGCTCTCTGAGGCCTTCAGAAAGAATGTTATAGATGCCTACAAGTCTGGGAGGCGATTTAAAAAGATCTCCAAACAATTTGAAATCAATCATTCGACTGTCTGGAAGATCATCCACAAGTGGAGAAAATTCCAAACAACTGCCAACTTGTTCAGGCCAGGCCGCCCCAGCAAGTTCAGCCCGAGAGCAGACCGCAAGATGCTGAAGGAAGTCTCGAAGAACCCCAGAATGTCATCACGGGACCTACAGGTAGCTCTTGCCACTGTTGATGTCAAAGTGCACGTGTCTACCATAAGAAAGAGGCTGCACAAATTTGATCCATGGGAGGTGTGCCAGGAGGAAACCTTTGCTGTCCAGAAAGAACATCAGGGCAAGACTAAAGTTTACCAAAGAACACCGAGGCAAAGACCAGCACTTCTGGAACAATGTGCTCTGGACAGATGAGTCAAAGGTAGAGCTATTTGGCCACAGTACCAGAAGACATGTTTGGTGAAAACCAAAGACAGCATTTGACCACAAGAACCTGATACCAACTGTAAAGCATGGTGGTGGAAATATTATGGTTTGTGGCAGCTTTGCTGCATCAGGGCCTGGGCAGCTCACCATCGTAGAATCCACTATGAATTATTCATTGTACCAGGGGGTGCTTGAGGATAATGTGAGGCCATCTGTCGGAGAGTTGAAGCTCAACCGAAGGTGGACCTTGCAACATGACAATGACCCTAAACATACCAGGATATTCCACCAAGGAATGGCTGAAAAGAAATAAATGGAGGGTTCTGGAATGGCCAAGTCAAAGCCCGGATCTAAATCCCATCGAGATATTGTGGGGGGATTTGAAATGAGCTGTGCATGCAAGAAACCCCTCAAACATCGCACAGCTGAAAGAATTCTGCATGGAGGAGTGGGCAAAAATTTCTCCCAGTCGATATCAGAGACTGGTAGACAGTTATAAGAAACGCCTACTTGAGGTTGTTTCTGCCAAAGGGGGCAATACCACCGATTAGAGCCAAGGGTGTACTTACTTTTTCCACATGCGAAATTTGCATTATGTTTATTTAAATTATACAATGGACTACAAAATGTAAATGTTTCATGATATTTGTTATATTATGTCACCTTTATCTATCAATATTGTTGAAATGAAGATCAAATAGCTGTATGTTGAAAAAATCAAAACTTTACATGGGGTGTACTTACTTTTTCACGTGACTATGTATAATGATGTAAATATTAATTGATTAGACGTTGGGATCAAAGGCGAATGTCGGTAATAGGTCTATAACTTGAGAACGGCTGAAGTAATGTAATTAAAACTTTGTTTGGGTATGTATAATGATGTAAAGATTAACTTATTATAATTTGGGGTCAAAGGTCAACGTTCAAAGTCTGCAATAGGTCTATAACTTGAGAATGGCTGAAGTGATCTAATTCAAACTGGGTACAGGTATGCATAATGATGTAAAGATTAACTGATTAGATTTTGGGTCAAGAGGTCAAAAGTCAAAGTCTGCAATAGGTCTATATCTTGAGAACGGCTGAAGTGATGTAATTCAAACTGGGTACAGGTATGCATAATGATGTAAAGATTAACTGATTAGATTTTGGGTCAAGAGGTCAAAAGTCAAAGTCTGCAATAGGTCTATATCTTGAGAACGGCTGAAGTGATGTAATTCAAACTGGGTACAGGTATGCATAATGATGTAAAGATTAACTGATTAGATTTTGGGTCAAGAGGTCAAAAGTCAAAGTCTGCAATAGGTCTATAACTTGAGAACGGCTGAAGTGATCTAATTCAAACTGGGTACAGGTATGTATAATGATGTAAATATTAACCGAATAGATTTTGGGTCAAGAGGTCAAAGGTCAAAGTCTGCAATAGGTCTATATCTTGAGAACGGCTGAAGTGATGTAATTCAAACTGGGTACAGGTATGCATAATGATGTAATGATTAACTGATTATATTTTGGGGGCAAAGGTCAACGTCCTAATAGGTCTATAACTTGAGAACGGCTGAAGTGATCCAATTCAAGCTTCGTACAGGTATGTATGATGATGTAAAGATTAACTAATTAGATTTTGGGGTCAAAAGTCAATGTCGGTAATAGGTCTATAACTTGAGAATGACTGAAGTGATCTCATTCAAACTTGGTACAGATATGTATATTGATGTAAAGATTAACTTTTTAGAATTTGGGGTCAAGAGGTCAAAGGCCGAAGGGCAGAGGTCATGTCATGTCAGGTAAAAATGTGATAACTTGTAAACAGCTGAAGGGATTTCATTCAAACTTGGTACAGGTATCCATAATGATGTAAACATGAACTGATTAAATTTTGGGGTCAAGAGGTCAAAGGTCGGAGGTCATGTCAGGTAAAAATGTGATAACTTGAGAACAGTTGAATGGATTTAAATCAAAGTCTGTGCAAGTATTATAATGATGTAATAATGCGATTGGAGGCATATCGGTCGACGTCGTGACGTTGAAGAGTGTTGTTCTAGTTTCGTTTACATCACTGCAATTTAAAACTACAATGGCACCCGGTAGAGAGCGTATCTCCACCAGGCTGAACAGGTTATGCTTTTTATCCCACTGATAGGCCGGATCTGGATTCAGACCTGAACCAAAATGGAATCGCTTATTCTTGTCGCCTAACCATCTCATCCCCAAAGTTTCGTCCAAATCTGTCCATAACCTTTTGAGATATCTTGTTCACAAATAGACAAACAGACAAACAACAAATATGCCGTGCATTTCACAATATCTGCAAAATCCCTGAAATAAGTTGTTGACCTTTGGCCTACGTTGACCCTTTGGATTATGTTGACTTCAAAATTAGTTGGTGGTTGAATTCAGTTTGCCGATATGCAAATCCTCTTCAAATTTCAAGTCAATGAGATGAAAATTGACGATTTTATAAATTTGGCCGATGTTGACCTTTTCACATTTAGACCTCAAAAATTATTGGAGGTTGAATTGAGTGACATCATTTGTAAATCCTGTTCAAATTTCAAGTTGATCGGATGAAAATTGAGGATTTTAGTAATGTGACAGTGTTGTTTACCTTTCGCCTATGTTGACCTTTTGATCTCAAAATCGATAGGTTTCTTCCTTATGACCAACTCTACCATTTGGTGAAGTTTCGTAAAGATGGGTTTAAAATTGTGACCTGTATGCGATCGACATAGAGACAGACAAACAGACAGGATTGAAAACTTAACCTCGATCCACCTTTGGTGGCGGAGGTAATAACGGGTATAGTCTGCCAGGATAAGGTACAAAGGTAGCATATTTACGTTTGTGATGTCTAATCTGGGTTCGATTCTCGACCCGATACTATCAGGTGTCAGATTGGTGTTTAGCAGACAGGTGACCATCACAAATTGTGTTGACCCTCGGATGGACGTTATAAGGCGTGTGTTCTGTCTATGATATTATAACGTTATGCTTGGTGGACGTTAAATATCCCATGGTGTCTTTTCCGAAGAGTAGCTGAGTTATCACTGTCTCCTTCAATAAATTACAAATTCCTGCCCAAGTTAGCTCCAGTTGAACGTCAGTCCTGTCAAGCCAGCTCGTGAAAGGCTTGGACTAAAAACATTCCTCTACCGACCTCACAAGGTGAGAATAAGTGGGGTAGGTTAAAAGAAGAAGAAGAGTTGAAGTGACTTAAACTTTCTGCTGCCTACATACCTCATCGGCTGATGATGAATGGATTTAAATGAATGAAGAATTTAAATGGATCTCGTCCATACATTCCCAGTCTCAAACTCCAGCTAACACCTCTAAACCTTTTTCCTTCGGACAACTCACATTGTCATACCGGTACTCTAATGGACATCTTTCCTTTTGCCCAGCTGTCCCCCTTTGTTTGTTTTTCAACCTCAGTACTCCCCCATAAGTTGGTATTAAACCACAAGGAGTCTGAGCTTGAGGTTGTCTGTGTGTGGTTTATTGGCATGAATGAATCTATACATTAATTCATTCCCCCACCCTGAAAAATAGCGCTTCTAATGAGCCTTTCTTGTTCTGTTGCAGATTTTGTGAAGTGATGTCGTGGTCGGGTGATTCCGAGAAGAAAAGGTGGATATGCCGCATCATGGCTATCGCGTTCCGAGTCGCCGGGGATCAGACGCCGGGAACCATATCCCGATCCTGGGTTGCCAAGTACCTGAGCAGGTCTGAGGACTTCGTCAAATGCATTTGTAACCGTGATCCCTTCGATTGCGAGATGGACAGCCGGCCCGAACAGACAGCACAATGTTTGTCTCAGGAAAGCAGGGATATCATCATTGAGTCGCTTGCCAAGGAGAAGAAAAGCATTCGAGGGCTCCAAAAGGAGATTGAACGGGTTCGAGGGAAGAAGAAGAGCTTATCAAGTATCCACAGGTTCCTTCAGTCCATTGGCGCAAAGGCTTTTCACCAAATTCCAGCACCGAACCTGACGGAGAAGAACGTCGAAGATCGAATGTGGTTTTGTGAGATTTTGAGCGAGTGGACCTCTGATGATTTCTTTTCCTGGCCCCTTCTGATGAATTTTTCATTTATGAGGCTCGACGTCCCAACTTCCAGAACGACAGAATTTGGGCTCTTCACAATGATGACATTCCACAAGAACTCAAGTTCGAGAGAAATCGAAGACAGCACGGTGCGTTGGCGTCTTCTTGATGTTCACAGCGAAAAGGCTGATGTGGGTCATCAAAGAGCAAGGACAATCATGGGACGGCAAATACCTCCGAGACGTTGTGCTGACCCGCCATGTTGTTCCGTTCTTACGGAACCCAGAAAATGTCCTCAGCATCAAGGAGACCACGTTTCTGCACGACCGAGCCCCGTGCATGAGCGCACGGGCGACCCAGAATCTTCTGAAGGCGAACAAGGTCAAGGTTTGAAACTTGTACGTATATTGTCCCGACAAAGATTTTCGGTGCAAATCTTTCATACCTGTATTGAAAATCGTGTTAATTCGTGTCGTCTTGAGGCCTTGTACAGTGTACACTGTACAACCTTGAGGCTTTGTTTTTCTCTCAGCACCTGTCGTTTGTGATCCAATAACTTTCGTTCTCTGTTTTCCCAGTCTTTCCACCCCAAAGCCTACTTCCTTATGTAAATCTCAACTCAAAAAAACAACAAAAAAAGACATTACCTTCTCTGTGCTCATTCGTTTATTCATTCTTATTCGTTCGTTCGTTCTTCGACCACGTGTTTCTCCCCCATTTCCCCAGATAGATTGTCAAATTTCAACTCGTTATTTTATCGTCCATGCGATATTGTTTGATTATAGTTAGTTTTGGTTTGAATTTCCTGTATCTCGTAATTAATTAATCGTGTTCTGCTCCTCGTGTGTGGCCTTGTAGTTGTACCCCCGTCGGTGTTTTGTTAACTTAAGCGTGTTTTGCTTGGCTCTTGGTTTTTTCCCTTCTGCCCCGAACATAATACTCTGTCTAACGTTCTAAATCCCCACCCCCCCCACCCCCCAAAAAAAACAAAAAAACAAAAACATTTATTTTCTTTTCTCCACGTGTACTGTTGTCTCATTCTGTATTTTCTGTCCAGGTGTGCTGTTCGCCCCGCCCCCATTATCTCCTTGCCATCCACCGTTTGCCCTGTTCACGTGACTCATGGTGGTCCCTCTCGGCTCTCCCCCCCGTTGGTATTTTTGTGCATATAAGATTGTTCACGTTTCTGTTTAAATATTATTTAAATATGTTTAACCTTTCCCCTTCTGTGTTTTATTCAGTGGTATATTACAACACGCTGTTTTTCTTCCTATTTAAAAGGCTTTTCTCAATTTCCTCTCCAACTCATTCCACTTCAAAAAAAAAGAAATTCAATATCTTATACGTCTCCCTCACTACATGGTCTAAATTCACATTCATTCCATCCCTCCTCCATCGTTCTGAATCGGATTGCTAACTTGAAAATCACAACAAACCCAATTTGTTATCAATGTTCGTCTTTCATTAATCATCCACTTTCTAAACTCCCCTCTTGCCCCTCCCATCCAAATCCCCCCCCTTGCACCTACACTCCTAAACTCCCCCCTTGCCCCTCCACTCTTAAACTCCCCCCTTGCCCCTCCACTCCTGAACTCCCCCCTTGCCCTTGCCCTCCTAAACTCCCCCCTTGCCCCTCCCCTCCAAATCCCCCCCCTTGCCCCTACACTCCTGATCTCCCCCCTTGCCCTTCCCCTCCTAAACTCCCCCTTCCCCCCTCCCCTCCATATCCCCCCCCTTGCCCCTACACTCCTAAACTCCCCCCTTGCCCCTCCACTTCTAAACTTCCCCCTTGCCCCTTCCCTCCAAAACTCCCCCCTTGCCCCTCCCCTCCTAAACTCCCCCCTCACTCCTCCTCTTCAAAACTCCCCCCCAATCCCTCCCATTCAATTCTCCCCCCATACCATTCCTCTCCAATTCTCCCTCCTCCCCCCTCCTCCTCCAAGCTGCCTCCTCCCCACTTCGTCTCCCTTCTATCTCATACCTCCACCCCCCCAAACCTTCTACTTTCCTCTGCCCCCCCTCAAACAACCCCTCACTGTGCCTCATCCCTTCACCATCAAACCTTTCATCCTCCTCTTCCTTCCCTTTCTTGGAACTCTTCTGCAACATCTGACACACTATCAACTGCTCTCCCTACCTCCCCCTCTCATCCTTCATCTTACCCTACTCCTCCCCTCCCCTGTCCTGTACCCGATGCTCCCCCTCTCTCTTCATTGACGGTATGGACCTCAAACATCCGGGGCCTTCGCTCAAACCTGACTGATCTCTCCATACAGGTTGCTTCTGACAATCCAGACTTGATCTGCTTAACAGAGACTTTCCTCCTTCAAGATGTCTCTGATTCCTTAATATCTCTTCCTGGTTACTCCCTCCTCCGGTATGATAGACCTGAGCCTCGGCCTGGTGGTGGGGTGGCTATCTTTGTCAAAAACTCTCTTCCTCACTCTCCTTGCACTGCCCTCTTTCCTCCTCACCCGCAGGAGTACCTCTGGTTATGGCTTCCTCTCCGCTCCCACCTTTTGTTCATATGTGTTCTGTACCGTCCCCCAAACAGTGATGACTCCATCTACATTTCACTGTCTGACAACATGGACCAACTTCTATCCACTCATCCCAACTCTCTCTTCCTCATATGTGGTGACTTCAACTGTCATCATGCCACCTGGTTGGGTGTGGGTTCCTCTCTCACCAGTCATGGCACCTCAGCAAAGGACTTCTCTGACTCACTGGGATTGACACAATCTGTCAATTTCCCGACCCGGATCTCAGCCAATGGAGTATCTTCTCTTCTAGACTTGGGTATGACAAACTTCCCTGCTAATGTCTGCTGCTCTTCTTCTGCTCCAATCGGTTCTTCTGGTCATGTGCTTGTCAAAGTGGACATCTCTCTGGCCATTCTCAGAGAGCCTCCTCAGCGTCGACGAGTCTGGCATTTCGCTCAGGCCGACTGGGACGGTCTTCAAGCAGCCATCAATCGTCTGGATTGGTCTCCCATCTCCACTGCCTCTGACATCAATTCTTCCTGGGAATTCTTCCAAAGCAAACTGATCTCTCTCATGCACAGATTTATCCCATCTCGCCTTCAGTTGTCTTACCCTTCCTCCCGTCCATGGTACACTGAATCTTGTGGTGAGGCAGTTGCCCTGAAACAACTTGCCTTTGCCTCTTGGAAGGCTAATCCAACTGAAGGCAATCTCAGTTCCTTCCACCAAGCTCGGAACAAGTGTGTGTCTACCCGCAGGAGTGCCAGGAAGCACTATCTCTCCTCACTCAAGAATGAACTCTCAAACCTGTCTCCTTCCTCCAAATCCTGGTGGCGTCTGGTCAAATCCGTTTCTGGTGTTTGTTCCCCCTCCATCCCCTCCCTTACCTCAAATGGCCACACAGTTGACATCGCACGTGACAAAGCCGAATGCCTCAACTCTGTGTTCGCCTCAAAATCCTTAGTCCCAAACCCATCTCTCTCTGTTCCCACCTTTCCCAGTCGAACCCAATTGCTCCTGGACTCTGTGTCCTTCTCTCCTGACAAGGTGGAGGAGTTTTTGTCAAACCTCGACTCTGATTCTGCAACTGGACCAGACGGCATCAGCCCACGGGTCCTAAAATCCTGCTCTGCCGCTCTATCTCACCCTCTCTCTGTTCTTTTCACCCTATCTTTTGCTCAAGGTCATCTGCCAGCATCCTGGAAATCAGCTAACATTACCGCTTTACACAAAAAAGGTGCAAAAACAGATCCTTGCAACTACAGACCAACCAGCCTGCTCCCAATTATCAGCAAAGTAATGGAATCCATCATTGCTTCGGATATGAAATCTTTCCTCTTCTCCAATGGCTTGATCTCTGATCATCAATTTGGTTTCAGACCAGGTCACTCTACTCTGGACATGCTGCTTCTGCTGTCTCAACAATGGATGGAGGTCCTCAATGCCAAACAGGAAATCCGAGCTGTCTCCCTTGACATATCACGGGCCTTTGATACGGTCTGGCACCCAGCTCTGCTCACCAAACTCTCCTCCTATGGTATCCATGGAAATCTCCATGCATGGCTTGCGGACTTCCTCTCTGGTCGTAGTCAACGTGTGGCGCTGAATGGATTTCTCTCATCTCCCCTTCCTGTTCAGGCTGGAGTTCCCCAAGGAAGTGTGCTGGGCCCTGTGCTTTTTCTGGTCTTTATCAATGATCTCTCCGACTCTCTGGAAAATCCTCTCTATCTCTTTGCTGATGACTCCACTCTCTGCCGCTCCATTCCTCTTCCCTCAGATCGGCAGTCTGCAGCCTCCTCACTCTCTGAAGACCTGGACAAAATCACAGACTGGTCAAACAAGTGGAACATGTCTTTCAATCCTGACAAATCTCACTCTCTTACTATGTCTCTCCGAAAAGATCGACTGGTCAACCCTCCCATCTACTTTCTCAACAATCCTCTCCAAGAAGTTATGTCGCTCAAGCTTTTGGGTCTCACTATCTGCCATGATCTTTCTTGGGAAAACCACATTTCCAAGCTGGCCTCCAAAGCCAGTCGCCGACTGGGCATCCTCCGTCGTGCGAAATCCTTCCTCGGCACACCTGAGCTCCTCACCACATACAAGGCTTTCATCCGCAGCTCAATGGAATACTGTTCTCCCCTATGGGCTGGTGCTCCTGCCTCACACCTGGCTCGGCTTCACGCTGTTGAATCCAAAGCTTTCAAAATCATTGGAATCTCCCGCGATGAAGCTATCTCTGAGGGCCTTTCACTCACTCACCGCAGGCAGGTAGGTGGTCTTTCTGTCTTCTACCGACTCCTCTCCGGCCTTGCTCCCCCAGCTCTCTCTGTGCTCTGTCCCCCAAATATTCCTACAGGTCGCACAAGATCTGCCAGCAACCCTCTGATGGTTAAACTGCCGAAATCTCGGCTCTCTGCTCACCTTCACTCTTTCATTCCTCTTTTCTCCCGCCTCTGGAACAAACTCCCACACTCCCTGCAATCCCTCTCCTCCCTCCAGGTCTTTAAAACAGCTGTTCACCACCATCTCTTATCTTCCCCCATCCAAAACCTTGATCTTTTCTACCCCCACTAATTCACCCCAGATCCACCTTGTTTGAAATTCCAACTTCTTTCCTGGAAATCCTGGCAGTGTCCATATGTTTCTACCTCTCCCACCCCCCCCCCCCCCCTTTCACATGCCTCCCCCCCAAAGCCCTCTCCCTCCCACAGATCTCTCGATGTCTCCATGTCTCTCGGTCCCTGCTCTCAAATGTTGTGTTTGTGTCCTTCCCCCTCTCTCCCCATCTTGTCTACCGCTCCCGATGTTATTACCTTCGCAAAAGCGGAAGGTTATGTTTTGATCGCTGTGTATTTATTTGTATGTCTGTGTGTGTGTGTGTATGTTATTCGCATAACTCAAAAAGTATTCAACCGAATTGCATGAAATTTGGTGGGATGATTGGTTATTATACGGGACACATTTGATTAGATTTTGGGAGCAATCGGGTCAAAGGTCAAGGTCAAGGTCACGAAAAGGTCAAAATCGTATTTTTACCAAGTACAGAACAGTAGCTGCGGCGAAGGTATGCGCTCTACCGAGTGCCCGTTCTAGTTACCTTCGCAAAAGCGGAAGGTTATGTTTTGATCGCTGTGTATTTATTTGTATGTCTGTGTGTGTGTGTGTATGTTATTCGCATAACTCAAAAAGTATTCAACCGAATTGCATGAAATTTGGTGGGATGATTGGTTATTATACGGGACACATTTGATTAGATTTTGGGAGCAATCGGGTCAAAGGTCAAGGTCAAGGTCACGAAAAGGTCAAAATCGTATTTTTACCAAGTACAGAACAGTAGCTGCGGCGAAGGTATGCGCTCTACCGAGTGCCCGTTCTAGTTTGTTTTATGTGTCTGTTTGTCTTTCTGTGTGATTAATGTTCGCTCTTTCACGAGCCTCGATCTTGTATACAAAAAATAATAATAACTAGAACGGGCACTCGGTAGAGCGCATACCTTCGCCGCAGCTACTGTTCTGTACTTGGCATGGGAGTGTAGGGAACAGAACAGTGAACAGTTTGGTGCTGATTTCATGCAAATCGGATAAGAATTGACCGAGTTATGACAAACAAGATCGGGCATTGAATTCTGAACATTTTGGCATTAGTTGCATGCCAATTGGATAAAAATTGACCGCGCTATGGTAAAAATACGATTTTGACCTTTTCGTGACCTTGACCTTGACCTTTGACCCGATTGCTCCCAAAATCTAATCAAATGTGTCCCGTATAATAACCAATCATCCCACCAAATTTCATGCAATTCGGTTGAATACTTTTTGAGTTATGCGAATAACATACACACACACACACACACACACAGACATACAAATAAATACACAGCGATCAAAACATAACCTTCCGCTTTTGCGAAGGTAATAATAATAATAATAAATAAATAAATAAAAATAAAAAAAAAGGTCGATTTTTTCAGAAACGATGAGTGCCTGGGAGCATCGCCTGACCTCAACGCCTGTGAACATTTTGGGGCGATACTCAAGGACAGAGTTGAACAACGCCTCCAGAACACCAGGGAAGGGCTTCTCACTGCTTTGACTCACGTCCTCGAAGAAATGGAGTTAGATCATGACTTGTTTGTGTCTCTCTTGGAATCCTACCCCGCGCGTTTGGAGGCAGTTCGGTCGGCGGGCGGTGGGCACACCAAATATTGAAGCAAAGCTTTGAAACTGTGCACATGAGATGTCGAATAATAAAGCTTTTTCCCCCTATTCGTGGTTTCTCCCTACCTCTCCTACGTTGGGCTGGGCAGGGGGTGGGGGGGCTAAGGTGTTGGGACACCCTGTATGAGCCACAACCTCAACAATATATTTTGCATTTTCTTGTGTCAGCAAAACTCTTCCTTTATTTTCATGAAATCTTCCACAAGAACCTGTACTCCGCGATTATCTGTCACAATCAGAAGCCTTCTTCTTCCACATGCAGCAGGTAGCTGAGGGTGGCATCATTTGCTGGGGGCAAGGATGTGCTGCTGATGCAGTGCCACCTTTGGAATTAGAGCAGGAATTTGGAATTGGCCCAGGGTGCTGGTGATAGCTAGCTCACCTACTCTTGGTGAAGGCCACTACAATATAGAGGTGGAGTTGCTTTGACGTCCACAACCCAATGTCAGAAGATTGTACGTCCAGTTTAACATCCTTCCGAAGGACAAGACCAATTGAAGAATGGCCCTGCATGCAAATCTCCAGGATGTCTGTTTTAGCCAGGTCGAGATTCAAACCCAGGCTACACAGTTCAGAGGCAATTGTGTGGATACCTGTGGGCTATTGTGGTAGCACAATGAAAAGCCTGCCATTGTTATTGGAGGAAATGTGAAGTCTTTCACCAAATTGTCTCCAACTGACATTGAATGTTTCTTGGAGCGTGCTCCCTCGCAGCAGCAATACTAAGAGAGTTTGTGACGAACATGATCAAACCACATGTTATCGACCATTCTTTCGAGATTTGAGTACCGTCCGCCAGGTCATCTTAATTTTCAACAGTTGTGTTTTTTTTCCAGTGTTTTCTCTTGTATAATTTGAATATCAAAACAGAGGATATAATGTGCCACAGCTGCAACACCTTTTTTGGGTGGGAGTACAATAATTTTCTCGTCCACTCTCTCAAGTGCAACAATTTGGATTATTTCATATGTAAGCAGCTCACAAGATGGAATTAAGGGCTCACGTGATGTGAAACCCTTCCTATATTTGGTACTTTCTCCATATTGGATTACATGCATGCACGTTTTCTCAAAAAAAAACCTCTAGATTCACTGACTTTTTAGATACTGAGTCTAGCCTCATGGAGGCTAGAACACAGAATGGGCCAGGATTTAACAAAACGAAAAAAACAGCAGAAAGAGGAGGGAGGGAGTGGGCAAACACACCAACAGCAGGGTAGAGGGACAAAAGAGAGGGAGAGTTGGAGGAATAAAAAAACATGGAGAAGAAAGAGAGCAAGGGGAGGAGGACACAGTGGGCTGAACTAGCTGGATGGACACAGCTACAAACTCTCAATGAGAGAAGTGGAAGGGAAAATGGAGAAGAAGCAGAAATTGAACAGAAATAAATAAACAAGAAGACGTCATGCGGGGCATGATACTTGCAAACCCCCCCCCCCCCCCTCCCCAAGAAAAAAAATTCCATTGATACAGCAAATTGTCCATTTCATCAAGATTAAAATTGACAATCTTGATCAAAGCTTGGATCAATAGGAAGAAAATTGACGATTTTTCAGATGAAAAATGATAATTTTGGAAGGTTGACCTTGAGTTTACCTTTGCCCTTTTGACCTCCAAATATCGTTTGTTTCCTTATTTAGTGACTCAATGTGCAAATGCTGTTCAATTTTCAAGTCAATTCTATGAAAATTGAGGATTTTAGAAATGTGGCCTATGTTGACCTTTTGGCCTATGTTGACCTCAAATATACTTGGTGGTTGAATTCAGTGACCAGATATGCAAGTCCTCTTCAAATTTCAAGTCAATTGGATGAAAATTGAGGATTTTAGAAATTTGGCCTATGTTGACCTTTTGGCCCATGATGACCTCAAAAATACTTGGTGGTTGAATTCAGTGACCAGATATACAAGTCCTCTTCAAATTTCAAGTCAATTCTATGAAAATTGAGGATTTTAGAAATATGGCCTATGTTGACCTTTTGGCCCATGGTGACCTCAAAAATACTTGGTGGTTGAATTCAGTAACCAGATATGCAAGTCCTCTTCAAATTTCAAGTCAATTAGATGAAAATTTAAGATTTTAGAAATGTGGCATATGTTGACCTTTTGGCCTATGTTGACCTCAAATATACTTGGTGGTTGAATTCAGTGACCAGATATGCAAGTCCTCTTCAAATTTCAAGTCAATTGGATGAAAATTGAGGATTTTAGAAATTTGGCCTATGTTGACCTTTTGGCCTATGTTGACCTTTTGACCTATGGTGACCTCATAAATACTTGGTGGTTGAATTCAGTGACCAATTATGCAAGTCCTCTTCAAATTTCAAGTCAATTGGATGAAAATTGAGGATTTTAGAAATTTGGCCAATGTTGACCTTTTGGCCTATGTTGACCTCAAAGCTACTTGGTGGTTGAATTCAGTGATCAGATATGCAAGTCCTCTTCAAATTTCAAGTCAATCGGATGAAAATTGAGGATTTTAGAAATGTAGCAAAGTTGGTGACCTTTGGCCTATGTTAACCTTTTGACCTATTGACCCCAAAACCAATAGGCTTCTGGCTTTTGACCAACTCTACGATTTGGTGAAGTTTCGTGAAGATCGGTTGAAAATTGTGACCGGTAGGCCGGTGACAAACAAACAGACAGACAGACAGACAGGCAGACAGAACCACAAACACAACCGACCAATATACTTGAAAAATCTTCGATTTTGCAAGTAATAAAGAAACGCAAAAGAATGAGGAGGAAACTTGTCATCTAAAGTCACTTTAGAGTAAAACTCGAGAGTAATTATGATGTTCTTGGCTCGGATTGGCATTGCTCCATATTTGAAGAGGTGGATTTTATTTCCATAGTCTTTTTTTCTGGGTGAAGGTGAGAAGGCAATTGGTATGGTAGATAATATGTAGAATCTGATACTGACTTTCAGGTCTCAAGATTCTGATCTTGTATATACACACGAGGGCCATGCCAAAAGTCATGAGCACGTTTATTGTACAGTAAAAACATGTAAGAAAACTGATATTGTCAATAGCAACCGGACATACCACATTACTTAATCTGCAAAATGTCCAGAACCATCTGCCAGCACTGTACGAGCTTAAAAAATCCAGCTGCGGTAGAAGTTCGTTCCAATACTTCACAACCAGCTATGCACGGCTATCTGGACTACTCATCGTTTTCATAGTGCTAGCCTCATGTGATTTTTCAAGGACCCGAACAGATGGTAACCCGAGGGGGCCAAGTCCAGATTGTACGGTGGGGGTAAGGGAGCACTTCCCAGCCATTGCTTGAGATTTCCTCCAATGCCAGACGCGTAGTGCGAGGTCTAGCATTGTCATGGTGAAAGATGGCAGCTTTTCCAATCGAACGCTTTTCCTGAAGTGCACGTTTCAGTTTCTTGAGCGTCTGAACGTAGCGAGCTGCATTGATGGTTTCCCCTTTGGGCAGGAAAACAACCAGTATGCATCCCTCGGCATCCCAGAAGACGATTCCCATAACTTTGCTGGTGGATGATATTCTGTTGGCCTTCTTCTCTTTTTTGGACATGTGAAGTGATGCCGTTCCATACTTTGCTGCTTGGTTTCTGGGTCAAAATGGTGGAACCAGCTTTCATCACCAGTCATGATATGGAACAGGAAGACATTGCCCTCAGCATCATGTTGTTGAAGCAACTGTGATGGTGATGACACATCCATGCATGTGTTTTTGTGTTCCTCCGTAAGCAAACGGGGAACCCAACAGGAACAAGCTTTCCGATATCCCAAGGTCGCTATCATCTCCTGTATGGCATGGTGCCAAGCTGCGCTTCAATCTCCCTCGGTCCTCACTGATGAGCACATAAACTTTCTGCTAGTTGTGTTCAGTTGTGGCGCTTCGTGGCCGACCACACCTTTATTTCCATCTTTGTAGTGTTTCACCCACCTTTTGACACTACTAGCGCCCATGCAGGCATCACCGTACACCTGACTCAATCGGCCGTATATATCTGCAGGTGAGTTGTTCTCCTTCACGAGGAATTCAATCACTGTACATTGGCAAAACGATATGTCGTTTACAGCCATTTTGTCACAATGGATTGTGGAAACACCGGTGGTGAGCATGCACCAAGCCTGTGTTTATATTGGAGTAGATGGATGGATAGATGTTGCTAATAACTCATGTTCTACTATATTCGGCAGAAATGTGTGGAATCCATTGATGCTCATGACTTTTGGTATGGCCCTCGTACATTGCGAACCATGGTGTCTGTTCGTGCATTTGTCTGTCTCCTGTTTATAGCGGCAACTTCCTGCGCTATGCTTGAAATATTGCCGATTGGTTAATTTGCCTTTGCATTTTACTTTTCCTGATGCAATATAGTCAGTCACTTTATTGTCCCTTCCAGTAATCTTTGAAATCAACCTGAACAATCAGGATTAAATTAGATTTAATGTAGATCTTCATGCAGTAACATACAATTTAAAATAGCTATATGTTGCCCTCTTTTTACACAAACTCAACCTCCGCCACCTGATGTTGCACCACCATTTCAGGGTGGGCGGTATAGGTAGCTCAGAGCTTTGGTTCTTAGTTTAACTTAGTTTCTTAGTTCTTAGGTTCTTAGTTTCTTAGTTCAAGGTCATCTGCCATCTGCTTGGAAATCAGCCAACATCACTGCTTTGCACAAAAAAGGTGCAAAAACAGATCCTAGCAACTACAGACCAATCAGCCTTCTCCCAATTATCACCAAAGTCATGGAATCCATCATTGCTTCGGATATGAAATCTTTCCTCTTCTCCAATGGCTTGATCTCTGATCATCAATTTGGTTTCAGACCTGGTCACTCTACTCTGGACATGCTGCTTCTGCTTTCTCAACAATGGATGGAGGTCCTCAATGCCAAACAGGAAAGTAGAGCTGTCTCCCTTGACATTTCACGTGCCTTCGATACGGTCTGGCACCCCGCTCTGCTCACCAAACTCTCCTCCTTTGGTATCCATGGAAATCTCCACGCATGGCTGGCGGACTTCCTCTCTAGTCATAGTCAACGTGTGGCCCTGAATGGGTTTCTCTCATCTCCTCTTCCTGTTCAGGCTGGAGTTCCCCAAGGCAGTGTTCTGGGCCCTGTGCTTTTTCTGGTCTTCATCAATGATCTCTCTGACTCTTGAAAATCCTCTCTATCTCTTTGCTGACGACTCTACTCTCTGTCGCTCCATTCCTCATCCCTCAGATCGGCAGTCTGCAGCCTCCTCTCTCTGCAGACCTGGACAAAATCACAGACTGGGCAAACAAGTGGAACATGTCTTTCAATCCTGACAAATCTCACACTCTTACGATGTCTCTCCGAAAAGACCGACTGGACAACCCTCCCATCCACTTTCTGAATAATCTTCTCCAAGAAGTTCTGTCACTCAAGCTTTTGGGTCTCACTTTCTGCCATGATATTTCCTGGGAAAACCACATTTCAAATCTGGCCTCCAAAGCCAGTCGCCGACTGGGCATCCTCCGTCGTGTGAAGTCCTTCCTTGGTACACCTGAGCTCCTCACCACTTACAAGGCTTTCATCCGCAGCTCAATGGAATACTGCTCTCCCCTCTGGTCTGGTGCTCCTGCCTCACACCTAGCTCGTCTTCACGCTGTTGAAACCAAAGCGTTCAGAATCATTGGAATCTCCCGCGATGAAGCTAACTCCAAGGGCCTTTCACTCACTCACCGCAGGCAGGTTGGTGGCCTTTCCGTCTTCTACCGACTCCTCTCTGGCCTTGCCCCCCCAGCTCTCTCTGGGCTCTGTCCCCCAAATATTCCTACAGGTCGCACAACATCTGCCTGCAATCCTCTTATGGTTAAACTGCCAAAATCCAGACTTTCTGCTCACCTTCACTCCTTCATTCCTCTTTTCTCCCGCCTCTGGAACAAACTCCCTCACTGTCTTAAATCCCACTCCACCCTCCAGATCTTTAAAACAGCTGTTCACCACCATCTCTTATCTTCCCCCATCCAAAACCTTGATCTTTTCTACCCCCGCTAATTTCACCCAAAATCCTACACTTTTTTTTTTTTTTTTTTGAAATACCAACTTCTGTCCTGGAAGTCTTTGGTCCCCTTGTGTTTTATACCTCTCCCTCCCCCCCCTTCCCACGCCTCCTCCTCCCAAGCCCTCTCCCTCCCACACTTCTCCCTGCTCTCAAATGTTGTGTTTGTGTGCTTCCCCTTCTCTCCCCATCTTGTCTTCCGCTCCCTCTTTTTATATATTTTGTTTGTCTGGTTGATTTGTTTGTGAAATAAATGTTAGCTCTTTCACGAGCCTCGATTCAGTATACAAAAAAAAAAACCAAGAGTGGAACAAAATGAACCTTTTTCATCGTCAATGAAATAATTTAAATTGATTGATTAACTTAAACTTTTCCCATCACTCGGGACGGGTACTTTTGCTAGCATACAGTGTGCTGGTGCTGCTGAAGCAATTTATTGGAAAGGTTGGTTTGCCCTTTCCTCCCCAGCAGTCGTCAAGGCAGGAATTAGTAATTTGTTCAGGGTGCCGGCGATAGTTCACTAACTCTTGGCGAAGGACACCGTGGGATCTTTTACATCCACCAACTAATGCTGGCAGACGAGACGCCTAGCTTAACGTCCGTCCGAGGGACCAGACACACATTTATGAATCACCCACTGATGAAACCCTAACCCTAACAACCCTAACAACCCTAACCCTAACAACCCTAACAACCCTAACCCTAACCTTAACAACTCTAACCCTAACCCTAACCCTAACAACCCTAATAACCCTTACCCTAACCCTAACCCTAATCCTAACCAGTGGCGTGAACATTGCTCTATGTCTGGAAGGTTGGCGATTCGAATTCCGGCCGAGTCATACGAAAGCCTTTAAAATGGTAGAAACTCTCTTTGGCAGCAAAATAAAAATAATAAAAAGATCACCTGTAGAAGCAGCAAAACATCAACCTATCCGATCTTGTGACAGGCTGATAGGATAGCCTAGAGGTACGCACACTTGCCTCGAAGCTGTATATTTGCTGTACCTCTAAGCTGTACCTATCCAAGATCGGATAGGTTGATGTTTTGCTGCTTCTACAGGTGATATTTTTATTATTTTTATTTTGCTGCCAAAGAGAGTTTCTACCATTTTAAAGGCTTTCGTATGACTCGGCCGGAATTCGAATCGCCAACCTTCCAGACATAGAGCAATGTTTACACCATCGAGTCTCGTAAACATATCCTGTAAAGGGTTTTCCTCAATGCTACATCGGTTCAACAACCATTTGGTAAACATTAGATCAGATGTCACAATATAGAGGTGGTGTATTTATCGATTTTGCGATGTCAATTATGCTCCATCACTTGTGTTGAATCATTGATTAATTTATGCGGTTGCCAAGTCTCTCGCTGTACTCCTGAAGTGCACTGGGGTCTTTCCTTTCAACGAGAGTAAAAGTAAGGAGTGAAAACTTGTCTACAACCCGGGCGTGTTTTGCAGAATAGCATGTAGCCATCAATATTTAAAATGCCATCATTTACCCTCAGCACTATGTGTGGAAATGCCAGGAGCGATGTGAGGAATGGAGAGAGGCTGTCTGCCTCGCTGCCGAATGCCGTGACATTTTCTATGCTCCAGATCATTCTCTTTGAGGTTTTTCCAAGAGTCCATCACGCAGGCCCCCACCGGAAGACGTTGCTGGAAGTTTCCGGCTACGGATCATACATCGGCCTCAAACCTGACACCGGTCAGCCACGATGGGTCCTGCAGGTGGACCGAATGGGGAAAGTCAGCCGATTATGACCGGAAATTGAGAAACATGTTGCTCATGTGTTACCGAATTTTTAGAATGTTTCTCACCTTCTCGTGGTGTCCTCGTCGTCGTGCCAATCGTAATTTCGATAGGCATACACAGAATTGGTATTTTCCAAGATGGCGTCTGGTAAGCAGTCCTGTTGATGCACAAGCATTGGGCTTGTTTGATGGTGATGAAATCCTTTAATATTGTTGCTGCAATGGAGTAAATGAAAAGGGCAAAAGGACAACTCGAAACAAGACGGATGTATATATGATCATCTCCCTTTGGGGTGAAAAAGTTATATATTGGCCTACTGGGTTATTGATTAAAGTCGGGTATCATTTGATCCCTGAATCCCTGGATGAAGATGGAGGGTAATGTACCCCCACTGCTTTCATTAATTTACACCAAGTTTTGTTTCCATAAAGAGAGCTATTTCCTTTTTCTCTGCCTCTCCCCCGGGTGTTCTGCCATTGTACCATTTTCCGGAAGCAAGTCTCAGCATGTAGTGGTGATGAGCGTGGGGAGGAGACCGACGAAATGACAATTAAAAACGCGTTCAATAAAGTAAGAAAAATGATCCTTCCCGTGTTGAAGGGTGAAGGGGGCATGGGGGTGACTTGTGATGGAGGGTTCTGCAAGTGTGCAAGAAAGGCTTTCTGATGAACCCCATGTAGCATTGCTCATGCTGGCTTTGTTACGCACATGGTCGGGGTACAAGGGCAGGACCATTCTCAATTTTTTCCAAATGCAATGGTTTGGTCGATAACAGTGGTCGATAAATAGATTGTTTAGAAATTGAGAGAGCTTAGGCAATGATTATTATGTGGCCATTATTTCCTGCGACGACGTGTTGCAAACTTGGAACGAAACATAGTACTTATTTGTTTCCATCGGAAGGACCTCAAGCCGGTGGACCCCTCTGCCAGCACTGTTCATTTGGTGGACGCTAAAGATACTCCGGTGTCATCAGAGGTATCACCGGTGCCACAAATTCCAAATTCCTGCCAGTTTCATTCGAACGTCAGGCTTGGCCAACCGGTTGGTGAAAGACTTGAGCCAAAACCATTCCTCGCCGACTATACAAGGTCAGCAATGATGGGTCTGTTGAAGAAATAGTATAGATTAGTGATCCAGTTAATACGCAACGGTTTGAAAAAGGAAGGGAAATTTATTTATATAATAAAGCAGGTGCATCTGTCTGTCTGTCCATCCCCAAACGACTTGCCCAGTTTTGGGGTTAGCCCCACCAAACTTTCTGTGGACCCTTTTGGGGTGCCAGCAGGTGTCCTTAGGTAGGTGGGAGGTTTCATAAATTTCTCAATACAATTTTGATTTTTTTGAGTTTCCACCCATACGAAACTGCTATCTCTCCACATGTAAACTCATTCATGGGTTCGGCATTCACAGTTTCGCCATTCACCGCATGTGGAAACATTCCCTGGTTCGGTGAACCATCATCAGTGTTATAAGCTTCATCATCATCATTAAAGGTACATTGATTTTACACAGTACTACTTCAGTACTACTCTTAGTTTTGGTGTCAGCCCCCACCAAATTTTCAGTGCAGTTTTTAGGGTCCCCGTTTAGGATATAAGAAAAAGACACCCGAGACCTTCGGGATCCGTGTCAATCCTTTATTTTCCACAAGGGCAACTCCACTCCCGCTCTTCACTTCCGGTTGCAACCGGATCAGGAAACTCGAGATGCAACATATTTGCATACTTAAGGCAAAATGATGTCGCTACACCTGCACCTGTCCCATAGTGGGTGAGAGTTTTCATACAATTTCTCAAAATATTTTTTTTGAGATTTCGGTGACCACCTGTGGGTAGCCTAGGTACCTCGCTACTTTTAATAGATAAATACCTTGCAGTCGCAAAGCGAAAAGCAGGTTTCGGCATTCGGTTGCGCACATGCGTACGTGTCTGCATTTTAAAAATTAATTTTCTCAGCAACCGTTGGTCCGATTGACACTAAATTTTACCATAGGAGCGACCCTGCCTTTCATAATTATGACATCATAGGTCACGTGGTTCGGACACCATTTTGGAAAAATGTCGCACCTCTATCTAAAACAGCTCCATGGAAAAAATTGAAACATGGCTCATTGTCAAGTACTCCCCATGGGGATAAGATATGTTAATGATGATGTCATTATTGTCAAGATGCCTTGGTTATGACATCATAATTCAACAAGTACAATGCTTGATCCCATTAGTAAGACATATTTTCTCTGCAACTGTTGGTCTGATGGACACAAAATTTTCACCACAGGAGCACCTCCTCCTGTAGAATATTTCAATGATAATTATGACGTCATAGGTCATGTGGTACAGGCGCCATCTTGGGAAGAAAAAAAACATTGCACCTTTATATCTCCGAAACCGCTCCATGGACAAAATTGAAACGTGGCTCATTGTAAATAACTTTGCATGTGGAATAAGTGCTGTTAACAATGGCGTCATTGGTGCCTTAATTATGACATCATAATTCGATAGGGACAACGCTTAGTCTGTTCAGTTTGAAATTTATTGAGCATGACCTACATAACAATTTTATGAGAGAATATAAATTGATGATGTCATCACTCACGTGGTTTGGCCGCCATATTGGATCAAAGAAAAAAAACCCACTCAAAAATAGAAGAGTTGGCTCGCACCAAGTTGATAGCGCAGGGTAAGTATTCTATGAATACCATGTAGTTTATTATATATATATATATATATATATATATATATATATATATATATATATATATATATATATATATATATATATACGTATATATATATATATATATCTATATATACGTATATATATATATATATATATATATATATATATATATATATATATATATATATATATATATATATATATATATCTCTATATAAAGGAGGAGTGTCTGTGTGTGTGAGTGTGTGTGTGTGTATATGTGTGTCTGTCTGGATGTCCGCTTATAACTCAAGAACTACACATCGGAGAAAAGTTTTAGACACAGATTCGGAATCAGCATAAAATCCTGGTGGTTATAGGCTACGTTTTATTTTAATATCAATGGTTTAAAAAAGCCGCGCCACCTGCAATTCCATGGTGGTTTGTGGCGGCGCTAGACGTTCGGGGTGTATTGCAATGGTTTGTCGGGTTTGGCTGTGGGTCCAGAATAGCTCCCATTTCCTCATGTTCTTCCACTTTTATTTTGATTCTTCTGTTACAACGCCTTCCTTATGTACCTTATATCCCCCCGACGAGGCCTCTACATAATTTCATGCGGCAGAATTTCGTGCATTTTGAGTGAAAGAAGTGAGACGAAGTTGTAGGAGGAAGAAGAGGCGTGGCCACTGTGGAGGGCCTCGATCGTGAGTGGAAATGGCGGGAATTGCGTTTGTATCGCAAAGTAAAGGATCTGCATTCATTTCTGAACTTGCATTGGTGGATTGTTATACATCTGCATTATTTTTCATAAAAAAACTTTATGTTGAACTTGAAGGCTCCAAGCACGGACTATATATATAGCCCTCATTGAGGTAAAAATAAAAGTAAAAATCCTGCTATCGCTTGCCAAGCTAGCCGTTCCCCCCCCCTCCCCCCTCCCCTCTCCTCCTCAACCCTCCCCTCTCCTCCTCCCCCTCCCTCCTCTTCTCCCCTCTCCTCCTCCCCCTCCCTCCTCTTCTCCCCTCCCCCCTCTTCTCCCCTCTCCCCCTCTTCTCCCCTTCCCACCCTCTCCTCTCCTCCCCACCCTCTCCTCCCCTCCCCCCTCGTTCCCCTCCCCTTCCCCCCCGTTCCCCTCCCCTCCCCCCCGTTCCCCTCCCCTGTTCCCCTCCCCCACCCCCGTTCCCCTCCCCTCCCCCCCGTTCCCCTCCCCTCCCCCCCGTTCCCCTCCCCTCCCCCCCGTTCCCCTCCCATCCCCCCCCGTTCCCCTCCCCTCCCCCCCGTTCCCCTCCCCCCCGTTCCCTTCCCCCCCCGTTCCCCTCCCCCCCCCGTTCCCCTCCCCTTCCTCTTCCCCCCCTTCCCCCACCCGGCAATGCCGGGTACTTCCCATGGCCAGCTGTACGTGGGCTGCTCGAGGGTTGGAAAACCAAGCAATCTTTATGTCTTGGCACCAAGTAAGAAAATCAGAAATGTTGTATACCAAGAGGTTTTGAGAAATTGAAAATTGACAAAACGCCATGTAGGAAATGTACTGTGATATTGCTCTAAAATATACATGTTCTTTTCATCATATATTTGTATTATTCTTATTCAACCCGGGCGAAGCCCCCCCTCCCCCTTCCCCTCCACTCCCCCCTCCCCCTCCACTCCCCCTCCACTCCCCCCTCCCCTCACCCCTCCCCTCACCTCCCCCCTCCCCCTTCCTCTCCCCCCTCCCCTCCCCCCTCCCCCACCCCTCCCCTCCCCCCTCCCCCTCACCTCCCCCCTCCCCCTCACCTCCCCCCTCCCCCATCCCCGTCCACTCCCCCTCCCCCTCCCCCCTCACGTCCCCCCTCCCCTCTCCTCCTCTCCCTCCCTCCTCTTCACCCCTCTCCTCCTCCCCCTCCCTCCTCTTCTCTTCTCCCCTCCCCCCCTCTTCTCCCCTCCCCCCTCTTCTCCCCTCCCCACCCTCTCCTCCCCTCCCCCCCCGTTCCCCTCCCCTCCCCTTCCTCCTCTCCTCCCTTGCCCCGCCCGGCAATGCCGGGTACTTCCCATGGCCAGCTGTACGTGGGCTGCTCGAGGGTTGGAAAACCAAGCAATCTTTATGTCTTGGCACCAAGTAAGAAAACCAGAAATGTTGTACACCAAGAGGTTTTGAGAAATTGAAAATTGACAAAACGTCATGAAGGAAATGTACTGTGATATTGCTCTAAAACATACATGTTCTTTTCATCATATATTTGTCTTATTCTTATTCAACCCGGGTGAAGCCCCCCTCCCCCTCCCACTCCCCTTCCCCCTCACCCCTCCCCCTCCCTCCCCCCTCACCCCCTCCTCCTCCCTCCCCCCTCCCTCCCCTCCCCCTCCCCCCTTCCCCTCCACTCCCCCCTCCCCTCCCCCTCCCCCTCAACTCCCCCCTCCCCCCTCCCCCTCCCCTCATCCCCTCCCCCTCCCCCCTCCCTCCCCCCTCCCCCTCCCTCCCTCCTCCCTCCCCCCTCCCTCCCCCTCCCTCCCCCGCCTCCCCTCCCCCTCCTCTCCTCCCCCTCCCCCTCCCTCCCCCTCCCCTCCTCCCTCCCCCTCCCCCCTTCCCCTACCTCCTCTTCTCCCCTCCCCCCCTCTTCTCCCCTCCCCCCCTCTTCTCCCCTCCCCCCCTCTTCTCCCCTCCCCCCCCATTCCCCTCCCCTCCTGTTCCCCTCCCCTCCCGTTCCCCTCCCCTCCCCTTCCTCCTCCCCTGTGATATTGTGATATTGCTCTAAAATATACATGTTCTTTTCATCATATATTTGTATTATTCTTATTCAACCCGGGCGAAGCCGGGTACCTCAGCTAGTATATATATATATATATATATATATATATATATATATATATATATATATATATATATATATATATATATATATATATATATATATATTGTTGCGGATATGGGATTTGGCCTCCATCCATATCCGCTTGTAAATATTCCCCTATTTCCCCAATACTTCCCAACTATCCCCAATCCCCCATTCCCTAGTCCCATTGTCTGTAAACAACACTCTGTAGCCCCGACCTTCCCCTATTTCCCCCATTAAATGTCGCATCCAGGTTCACCGCATCTCACATAGACAACTATAGGACATCTTGCTAGTTATTCTTAGTCTATGTCAGTTAAGGACTCGTTTCCATTAATTCTGACTCTTCGTTGCACCAGAATGTGATTGTATGGCACCGTTAGAAAGTTTAGGACCTCCCAATACCTCCCCGCAGCTCTTCCTCATGGTACAACAACAACTACAACAACAGCGGCGGCGGCGCGGGGAGTATGCATCCTCACTCCGGCTTGGTTAGCCGCCATTGAACATGTGCTCCGACGGGGTTACCACGCAGGGGCTCGCTGTCAGCTCCTCGTCAAGGGCGGAGCCCGGTAACCCCCCGCACCCAATGGAAGCGGCGGACCGATTCCATCTGGGGCGGAGACAACGAGCCGAGGGCGTGTCACTCCCCGCTGAACATGCGCAGGAAGAGGGAGGTGACGTCAGATGCGCCCACACCACGGAGAGAGAAGACGCCACCTCCAAGCGCTGAATACCTCCCCGCATCTCTGGACTGGACCGAGCTGTATCCTGTCCCTGAGCCAAGGTGCACCTTGAGCTATCGACTGCCTGCCCTTCCTTGCCATCAATCCCTGTGTAAGTCAGTCTTGTCCCGTTTGTCTGTGGTCTGTCGGGGATAAGATAAGACTGTGTCTAAGTGCCCATCTTTTCTGTGCTTTACCTCTTACCGTGTAATCTACCCGTTTCTGCATCACCAATATTATATCCTCCTCCGGAGGTCTTGAGAACTGTACCCCTTGTGTCGTTGCATTTATCCCAGCCGTTGTGTCCTTTCCTTCATTGATTTAGCATAGCGCGACTTGGTCAACGTCGAGTGGAATCGGGCGGGATAGGGTTCTAATCGGGGAGTAACTGTGCGGACGCGGTAATACCAAACCGCTCAGTAAACTAACATCTAAAACCGCGTCTGTAACAATATATATATATATATATATATATATATATATATATATATATATATATATATATATATATATATATTGTAACGAATTTGAGAAGTGTAACGGTTTTGAGAAGTGTAACAATTTTGAGAAAGTGTAACGAATGTGAAAAGTATGGTTTTGTTGTGTGTAACACCCTCGTAATGTAAATAATGGTCGCAGCCCGTCCTCCTAGTTAATTCCATGAAACATACACACAGGCCACGATATATCTTTTTAAATAGTTTATTTCCTTATTCTATGTAGGCTAAATATGTGTTTCCCACTAGATTGACTCTGCATTGTATCAAACGAAATATGCGTAGACCCCTTTCAATTTCCCCAATCATCTCCGCTCTCCAAAGTTCCTTTCAAAAGCGGTGCGAGTGGTGTTCAATCCCGCAAGCCGCCATTGCCCATGTGCTAATCTCGGAGAAGAGGGGGGTAGGAGCCACCAACTCACAGGCGTGGCACGTCGTCATGATCAAAGGGGGAATCGGACAGCCCTAACTGCCAACCAGCACCGCGGTGAGCGACCCGGTAGGCGTGCCCTCGCAGCCGGCGGCTTGATTCCGCCCCGAGTAATAAAAGCGACTGGAAGGGACTGCTTCGGGAGATGAGAGAAGAGATGAGAGGAGAGATGAGCTGTGAGATGAGCTGTGAGCTGTGAGATGAGAGCTGAGAGACGCTCCAAACCAAAAAGGAGAGGTACTTGGAGATGAAACGAGCTTTGGAGAGACGCGCTGAGAGGAGGGAGACGGCTCCACCAGAAGGAGAGGAGCAGGTGTGACCGAGCCAGCCCGTGACGTCCACAGCATCAGCAGCGTCGACGCGACCGAGGGTTTTCCCGCCAAAAACGCGAAGAATTGGGAGCTGCTACCTCCAGCCCTGCCGGTCGCAGGGACCTGACCCTGCCTCCCTCTCCAGCAACCCACCTCCGCCATTCCTGCCTGCAATTTCCCCCGTGTAAGTGTGAACGTCGTCTGTCCTAATCGTTGTCCTGGGGTTAAGTAAATTGACTAGTATAAGCTAACGATTCACTGTGTGACTGCTTCTTCCATCCATTGCTTGTAAATAACTTTGATCGCTCCTTCTTTTTGCTTGTGTGTATAATAAATCCTGTTATTCCTCCGTACTCTGTCTTCTTCTCTCTTCCTCTTTACATTCGGTCGCTTTAGAGGTTTCCCGATTGAATACCTGTGGCGCGATTGGTCAACGTTGGGGGAGTCGGGCTAATCGGGGATCCTGTAACGGTCGCGGTTGACCATCCGCTTGGCCCAAA
The DNA here is from genome assembly GCF_964187855.1 of Myxine glutinosa. NCBI lineage: Eukaryota > Metazoa > Chordata > Myxini > Myxiniformes > Myxinidae > Myxine > Myxine glutinosa. The sequence continues at coordinate 78,079,480 of NC_136270.1, forward strand.
GTAACATCTTGTCCGCGACCCGTAACAATTGGTGTCTAGGAGTGGGATACGAGGCCCGAACCAAATTTTTAAAACGTGTAAAAATAAAATTTGGTCAAAATTACGAGCTGCCGAAATTGTGTTGTTTTATAAAACCCGAATTTTGAGATCGCGCCATGGACAATCAAGGCGATCGGATGTCGGTGGGGGAGATAGACGGGTTAGGGGTAACCCAGGACCTCGGGGAAATGTATGTGGAGGAAAGGGAGGAGGAGAGCAATGGCAATGTGGTTGAGGGAGTATCAGGCGCACAAAATGGCGGCCTCGCGCACGAGGTTACGGGCGCGCAAAATGGCGCCTCACACATGGCCATGCCCCCGCAACCGTAGCAGCGCCGCTGGTGGATTTGAACCTTTTTTTTATACAAATGAAGGCCCTTATGGCCCAGAATAGTGAACGGTTAGAACAAAGGATGGGGGCCAATAGCCAACGGTTAGAACAAAGGATGGGGTCCAATAGCGAGAAATTGAGGGAGGACATGGGGTCCAATAGCGAGAAATTGAGGGAGGACATGGGGTCCAATAGCGAGAAATTGAGGGAGGACATGGGGTCCAATAGCAAGAAATTGAGGGAGGACATGGGGTTCAATAGCGAGAAATTGAGGGAGGACATGGGGGCCCAGATCGGAGGGTTAGGGAGTAGAATAGAGGGATTAGAATTTTTTTTTGAGGGATTAGACAATAATTTTAAGGGATTAGAAAAAAAAATTTGAGGGGTTAGACAATGGGATAAAAGAGGTGAAAAATGGGTTAATGGGGTTAGAAAATAGGATGGAAGACAAATTGCGGGAAATAGGGGAACAATCTGCCCGGGAAATCAAACGAATGGGGAACCAGATAGAGGAGGTGCAAATCGGGTTAGAAAGTAAACTGGATGCTCAGAGGGATGAATTGGGACAGATGAGGGTGGCATCTACAAAAGAGAAGGAGGAGATGAAAGAGGAGATACGACGAGGTGTAAGTGAGGAGGTCTCGGGGGTACGTGAGGAGGTAAAGCGAGGCGAAAAGCGTATAGAGAAAGAGGTGATAAATAATACGGCGAGGTTACAAGGGGGAATAGAAGATCTGACGGAGTAGGTGGAACAGCTGACGGAGGGACAGACGGAGTTAGTGGAGCAGGTTCAAAGGAACACTGCGGTACTAGGAGGGTTAAAGGCGACACAAAAAGAAATTATAAATGACTTGATAGCGACACAGAGGCAATGTCAGATGGTACGTGAGGGACTGACAATGAGGTTGGACGAGGTGACAGAGGTAATGGAGACAAAGGACCGGCAGGTGAGGATGCACATAGAGACGGTCACGGTAGCCTTAGAGGACGAACTTGAGGAGACGCAACCGGGAAATAAAAGAGGTGAAGCAAAAATTAGAAGAAGTGGAAGACGAGGTGAGTGAAATTAAGAAGGGACGGACAGAAACTAAGAGGGAGATAAAGGAGGAAGTAATGGAATATGTACAAGGTCGGTGCTCAACTCATGATGTGATTCTCACAAACAAATAAAGAGGTTGCACGTGGCAAAGGAGGTGCGGAGACGAGGTGCCAAGGTGAGTGGCGATATAATCGGAAATGTACATGATGTGAGGAAAGCTTCAGTCGGCTTGGGGGTTGATGTGGACCCAGGTGTTCGTGAGAGGCCGTTGGTGAAGTGTGCGACAGGTCTGGTGTGCGAAAAAAGAGGTGTGCGAGAATGTCCGACTCTGGGGTGTGTGAGGAAAAAGTGCGCGCCGACCAGTGAGTGTGCTGTCGAGAGTGAGTTGGTTGTAGCGCGTGTGCGAGGGAGCACATGGAAGCGCGTAGTGAGGAGTGTTACAGAGGATGTAACGGAAGCATGCACGCCTGTGATGAGTGTTACAAAGGATGTAACGGGAGAGTGTGCGCAAGAGGATGCGCGAGAAAGGTGTGTAATGGACGGGTGCATGGGGAAAGAGCATGCTGTCAAGAGTAAGGGGGAATGCACGCCTGTGGTGAGTGTTACAGAGGATGTAACGAGAAAGTGTACGCCTGTGGTGAGTGTTACAGAGGATGTAACGGGAGAGTGTGCGCAAGAGTGTGCGTGAGAAAGGTGTGTAACGGACGGGTGCATGAGGAAAGAGTGTGCTGTCGAGAGTAAGGGTGAGTGCGTTGTCAAGAGTGGAGGTGAGAGTAGTGAGAGTGACACGGAGCGTGAGTTGGTTGTGACAGGTGAGCGAGGATGTACACCTGGAATGGAAGGATGCACACCTGGAATGGTAGAGCGTGTATGGGAATGCACGCTGGAATTGGTCGTGAGGCACGTGGTTGGGTGTGCGAGTGAGAGCACACCTGTGATAGTCACAGAGGAGGTGACCGAGGAAGGGGCGCGAAGAGGTGTGTTGGTGAGGTGTGCGAGCGACGAATGCGTGCAAAGGTGTTCGGCGGTCAGGTGTGTGACCAAGTCTGTGAGTGGAATGAGTGTACCTGGGTGTGTAAGAGAAGGTGCAATGACGAGCAGGGAAACGGCTGGATGTATGAGCAAGAAAGGGGTAGTGTATGCGTGTAAGCAAGCAGGTGAGGCATCGACGGTAACCGGGTTAGCGGTTAGAGCGACTTATAGCCGAATCGGGCCCTCGGTGCGTGCCGGGCTTCGCGTGCCGCGAGAACCAGCGGGGATCCGAGCCACGGCGGGTTCAAAAGGACCGCCGTACGCGATCCACGCTGGGCCGTGCTGGGAACGGCCACGTCCGTGCTCCACCAGGCGGAGCGGGCAGTCCGATTTATAAGGGTCGTCATGGCGACCACTTCTTGTTGAGACGTGCCGGCAGGTCGAGATCAGGACATTGGATGGCTCCACGCCGAGGTGGTGCGTGGGATCTCGGCCCGGGTAAGCCCCCGTCCCTGCCCCGAATGCGGGACGTATCCAGCCGCTGGCACAAAACAACCCGCATTCATTGCTCGGCTGTACGAAGCCGAGCTTTAGAAGGGAATTGGCGCACCGAGAGGATCTAATAAGTAGACGGGTGATGAGGATAGTGTTTTGGACCCAAAATTAGAAAAAGGCAAAATTTGATGATTGGTACAGTGATTGGCAGATGATTGGCAAATTTTTGATTTGTTGGATTTGGTGTGCAAAATTGATAGTGGGAACGTCCCCCATGTGGAGGGATGGCAACTCTGTCATCCCTCACAGCGGGGGGCAAAGGAGCACTAGGTTTAAGGGGTTGATGGCAGTGAAAACTAGCCCGGGTGGGTTAGGATATTGTGTGTAGGGACCTAGAAAATGACATTAGGTAACGTTAAGGTTAGTTAGTGACAAGGATACCTGTAGTGGGGACGCAGGTAGATTAGTGTGGATGATAATGACGTGGTAACGAATTTGAGAAGTGTAACGGTTTTGAGAAGTGTAACAATTTTGAGAAAGTGTAACGAATGTGAAAAGTATGGTTTTGTTGTGTGTAACACCCTCGTAATGTAAATAATGGTCGCAGCCCGTCCTCCTAGTTAATTCCATGAAACTTACACACAGGCCACGATATATCTTTTTAAATAGTTTATTTCCTTATTCTATGTAGGCTAAATATGTGTTTCCCACTAGATTGACTCTGCATTGTATCAAACGAAATAAGCGTAGACCCCTTTCAATTTCCCCAATCATCTCCGCTCTCCAAAGTTCCTTTCAAAAGCGGTGCGAGTGGTGTTCAATCCCGCAAGCCGCCATTGCCCATGTGCTAATCTCGGAGAAGAGGGGGGTAGGAGCCGCCAACTCACAGGCGTGGCACGTCGTCATGATCAAAGGGGGAATCGGACAGCCCTAACTGCCAACCAGCACCGCGGTGAGCGACCCGGTAGGCGTGCCCTCGCAGCCGGCGGCTTGATTCCGCCCCGAGTAATAAAAGCGACTGGAAGGGACTGCTTCGGGAGATGAGAGAAGAGATGAGAGGAGAGATGAGCTGTGAGATGAGCTGTGAGCTGTGAGATGAGAGCTGAGAGATGCTCCAAACCAAAAAGGAGAGGTACTTGGAGATGAAACGAGCTTTGGAGAGACGCGCTGAGAGGAGGGAGACGGCTCCACCAGAAGGAGAGGAGCAGGTGTGACCGAGCCAGCGCGTGACGTCCACAGCATCAGCAGCGTCGACGCGACCGAGGGTTTTCCCGCCAAAAACGCGAAGAATTGGGAGCTGCTACCTCCAGCCCTGCCGGTCGCAGGGACCTGACCCTGCCTCCCTCTCCAGCAACCCACCTCCGCCATTCCTGCCTGCAATTTCTCCCGTGTAAGTGTGAACGTCGTCTGTCCTAATCGTTGTCCTGGGGTTAAGTAAATTGACTAGTATAAGCTAACGATTCACTGTGTGACTGCTTCTTCCATCCATTGCTTGTAAATAACTTTGATCGCTCCTTCTTTTTGCTTGTGTGTATAATAAATCCTGTTATTCCTCCGTACTCTGTCTTCTTCTCTCTTCCTCTTTACATTCGGTCGCTTTAGAGGTTTCCCGATTGAATACCTGTGGCGCGATTGGTCAACGTTGGGGGAGTCGGGCTAATCGGGGATCCTGTAACGGTCGCGGTTGACCATCCGCTCGGCCCAAAGTAACATCTTGTCCGCGACCCGTAACAATATATATATATATATATATATATACATATATATATATATATATATATATATATATATATATATATATATATATATATATATATTGTAACGATTTTGAGAAGTGTGTAACGAATTTGAGAAGTGTAACGGTTTTTTGAGAAGTGTAACAATTTTGGAGGAAGTGTAACGAATGTGAAAACGTTACAATGTGAACGTTACAAACGTACGGTACCACCCTGTTAATGTAAATAATGGTCGCAGTCAGCGTCCTAGTTAATTGCATGGAATATACACGCAGGTCACGATATATCTTTTAAATAGTGTATTTCCTTATTCCATGTAGGCTAAGTATGTGTTTTCCCACTAGATTGACTTTGCATTGTATCAAACAAAATAAGCGTAGGCCCTTCCAATTTCCCCAAAACCTCCCTTCCATTTGCCTTCCGCATTTTGGTCGGTTTTTCTCTTCAACCACCATTGGCCACGAGGTAAGGTTGGAGAAGAAAGGCGTGTCTCCACCTCGTCAGAAGAGGGAAAGAGTGAACCGGCCCTAACAGCCAATCAACACCGCGGTGAGTGACCCGGTAGGCGTGCCCTCGGAGTCGGCGGCTTGATTTCGCCCGAGGTGATAAAAGCGCCTGCAGGGGACTGCTTGGAGAGATGAGCTTGAGCTGGAGAGGAGCAACGAGGCTGCACCAAAGAGAGGCGGTGAGATGCGAAACGCTCCAAGCCAAAGAGGAGAGGTACTCGGCAAGGAGACCAGCTTTGGAGAGGAGCGCTGAAAGGAGGGAGACGGCCCCGCCCCAAGAAGAGGAGCAGGTGTGCCGAACCAGCGCGTGGCGTCTCCCGCAGTGGATACGCGACGGAGGGTTTCCCGCCAAAACCGCGAGGAATTGCGACCGGCGGCCTCCCGACCTTGCCTCCATCTCAAGCCTTACCTGCCTGAACCACCCCTGTGTAAGTGTGAACGTCCTGTCCTGCTCGTTGTCTTGGGGCTAAGTAAAAACGAATAGTGTAAGTTAAGGATTCGCTGTGTCACTGTTTCTTCCATCCTTTGCTTGTGTGTGTATAATAAATCTGTTCTTCCTCCGTATTCTTCTTCTTCTTTTTCATTCTCTTGCGATCGCTTTAGAGATTTCCCGATTGAATATCCGTGGGGCGATCTGGTCAACGTCGGGTGAAATCGGGTTTTAATCGGGGAGTAACTGTTCGGACGCGGTTAAATACACCACCGCTCGGTCAATATAACATCTAAAAGCCGCGTCTGTAACAATATATATATATATTGTTACTGATCGTGGTTTAGATGTTATGATGGGCCGAGCGGATGGTCCAACCGCGACCGTTACAGGATCCCCGACTCACCCGATTCACCCAGAACTTTGGCCGTATCGCACCGCAGCTGCCCAATCTGGGAAAAGACTAAAACGACGAAATGCAAAGAGGAAAAGGAATAAAATGAGAAGACGGACAGAAGAGTAATTGGATTTATTGTACACACACAAGCAAAAAGGAGCAATCAAGTTTATTTACAACACATAAGACGCAGGTGACACAGTGCAAATACTAGCTTATACAGACTTAATTAACCCAGGGACAGAACAAACAAAACAAACTCACGTACACAAGAAGGGTGGAAAGGCAGGAGGTGGATGGCTGGAGGGAGAGGAAGGTCCAAGGGGGTCCTGCAGCACGATCGGCGCGTTTAGCCGCCGCCGTTCCTTCACGGCCTTGCTCAAAACCGCCGTCCAGGCCCCAAGGGGCTGTTGTGGCTGCTGTGGACGTCGCGTGCTTTCCCAGGACTTGTCTGACTGGTGTGGTCCAACCCTCAACTCTTTCTTGGTCCACTCACTCCTCACCACCGACTCCTCACCGCAACCAACGCAACCACTGACCACCACCGACTCCTCACCGCAACCAACGCAACCAACTGACCACCGACTCCACTGACTGACTCTGACTCTGGTTGACTCCCTGACTCCCTCTCACTCCTTCAACGCTTCTTGCGCGCGCGCCTTTATAGCGCATCCAGCGATCAAGCCGCCGGCCTTCAGGACACGCCCATCGGTGTGCTCACCTCGGCCCTGATTGGTCGGCACGGCCCTCTAGCTCCGCCCTTGATGACGATGGGCGGGCACGCCTTTCTTCCCCGACCCGAGCCTCGTGGCCAATGGTGGTTTTGGAGGGGAGGTAATTGGCAATCGAGGCTCGGCAATGACGAAAGGGGATGTGAAGGAAATGGGGATTTTGGGGATGGGAATGAAAGGGGATCTATTCTCTTTCACTGGTGCAATGGAGTACTTCAATTAATGGGAGACACAGCCTTACTCTAAAACACAGAATAAGATATAACTATCAAACAGGGGTATTCTATTATTTGGCTGACGTGTATGCTTGTGGACTAATTATGGGATGCCCTTTCACCTTTACACAGCTCCGGAGGCAGGGGGGTGCAGAATAAACAATAATAATAATTTACACAATCAAAAAAATATACAGTTCTCATATCCGCAACAATATATATATATATATATATATATATATATATATATATATATATATATATATATATATATATATATATTGTCATGGTTTTTAGAACCTTCACTAGTAAATTTTAGTAAATGTTTCCCTTATAAATGTTCCCCTGTAAATATCCCCATCAATTGGCTTGTTAAAGATCGCACCCTAGTTAGTCCATGTACAACACGTAGCGAACCATAGGACCTCTCCGTAGTTATTTCATTATTATGTGTCTCAGTTAAGGATCTGTTCCCAATAGTTGAATCTGCGTTGCATTAATCAAATAAGATAGGCCCCTTTCAATTTCCCCAATCGTCTCGCCCGCGCTTCAAAGTAGCAGTCGGGCGGCGTTCGCTGCTTCTTGCCTTGATTCGGTTGTTGGCCCCAAACCGCCATTGCGCGGAAGGGGGCAGGACCACAAGAACAAGGTGTGGCACGTCGACGCACCATCAGAGGTGGAGCCAGCGAGCCCTTACCAGCCAACCAGGGCTGACGAAATACCATCACGGGCGTGGCTCTATGAAGCGCGCATTTGATCTGGAAGCGCGTAATATAAGCACCAGCGCGAGCCTTTTGAGAGAGTCGACTTGGGTTGGAGATGGCGCTTGGTGGGGTCTGGCTGAGAGAGACGAAGCTGCGCAGAGCTCTCTGACGAGCTGCTTCGAAAAGCCCCTCCCGTGTGAACGAATATATGCAGCTGCCGCCGGGTTTTCGCCTCGAGCTCGGAGCGTGGACTGGAGCCAAGCTCGACGCTGCGCACCGGCCCGGACCTTCCTACCCTGTCACCTGCATGGACCCTTCTCCTTCTTCCAGTCATTCCTGCCTGCCATTCCTTGTCATGTGAGTCTGTTTGTTTGTCCTGGGGAATAATATAAGACTGTTTAAGGCTGCCCTGTGTATCTTCTTCTTCTTCGTTCTGTATATTACTTTCGTTTCTTCTTTGGTTTTGGTTTTGTAAATAATTAATAAATGTCTGTTATTTCTTACCCTTTTGGTTTCATTCTCCCCCGATCGCTTTTGTCCTTTCTTTCGATTGAGTACCTGTGGCACGATTTGGCCAACGCGCAGAATCGGGTTAGTCAATTGCTAACGGCTCGAATCGCGGATTGCTAAACTGCTCGGCAAATACCATCTTGTCCGTGGTTCGAGCGGTACTTGTCTCCCGGCTTTGCAGAGGGATTGGTAATGGTATTCGGGAGAACACCTTGACCAATAACCCTGACCAATTTCACTCCGCAAAAGAGCGTTATAAGTACCAGGACTAGAGACGGCCAGCTTAACAGGCCAAGGGGATTAACCCCCCTTGCTAAGGGGAGTGCCGTCTCTGAGATCCGTAACAATATATATATATATATATATATATATATATATATATATATATATATATATATATATATATATATTTAATTTAACTAAGGAAGCACACTAACCCTATGACATGACGCTGACATCATGTGCATAAATTATACCAAGCATGCCTTGCTTCCTAGTCAAGTTAGAGGGTTTAACCTGTGTATATTAACAGCTTAGTTTGGTCACAAATAATCAATTTGCAGTATGTTGTCTTGATGAGGCTCAATAAGTCCTCGTCGGGATGGCATGGTGTTGAAGTCATGGGGACTCACTCCTATGGAGGAGGGGTCCAATTGTATGACCATGCATTGTGGCCCTTTTGAGTCAGGATGCATGTGTTTGAATGACCATGTGCTTCAGCCTTGGGGTTGAGGCGCATGTGTAATGTTATTGGGACAGCCTTGTTGACGTTGTGCCTTGGCCATGGGGTCAAGGTGCACGTCAAAGGCTGTTCAAATGTTTGACTTTTTACCTTTTTTCATCGTAAAAAAGGCAGGCCTTCGAGCGGGCCCTAAAAGCTCAATAAGCCCTCGTCGGGATGGCATGGTGTTGAAGTCATAGGGACTCACTCCTATGGAGGAGGGGTCCAATTGTATGACCATGCATTGTGGCCCTTTTGAGTCAGGATGCATGTGTTTGAATGACCATGTGCTTCAGCCTTGGGGTTGAGGTGCATGTGTAATGTTATTGGGACAGCCTTGTTGACGTTGTGCCTTGGCCATGGGGTCAAGGTGCACGTCCAAGGCTGTTCAAATGTTTGACTTTTTACCTTTTTTCATCGTAAAAAAGGCAGGCCTTCGAGCGGGCCCTAAAAGCTCAATAAGCCCTCGTCGGGATGGCATTGTGTTGAAGTCATGGGGACTCACTCCTATGGAGGAGGGGTCCAATTGTATGACCATGCATTGTGGCCCTTTTGAGTCAGGATGCATGTGTTTGAATGACCATGTGCTTCAGCCTTTGCGTTGAGGTGCATGTGTAATATTATTGGGACAGCCTTGATATACGGTGTGCCTTGGCCGTGGGGTCAAGGTGCACGTCCAAGGCTGTTCAAATGTTTGATTTTTTTACCTTTTTTTATTCTAAAAAAGGCAGGCCTCATAAGAGGAAAAATAAGCCGTCGTCGGGACGGCATTGTGTTGAAGTTGTGGGGACTCACTCCTATGGAGGAGGGGTCCAATTGTATGACCATGCTTTCTAGCCTTTCGGGTTCAGGATGCGTGTGTTTTGATTGACCATGTGCTTCAGCCTGTGGGCTGAGGTGTATGTGTATGCCAATGGGACAGTCTTGATAGACGGTGTGCCTTGGCCGTGGGGTCATGGTGCACGTTCAAGGCTGTTTAAATGTTTGATTTTTTAAAACCTTTTTATCATAAAAAGGCAGGCCTCACAACAAGGGCGAAAACTAGATCGACATCTCTGCCTTTGTTTATTTATGACCATGGAGCTTTAATCCCAGTCTATAAAGACTTGATTACCACGCGGTGCCTCCTAGTTTGGAGGTGATGTGTTGGTATAATTTATGTGCATGTCGTCAGCATCCTGTCATAGGGTTAGTATGCTTCCTTAGTTAAATTTTATGTTCCTGACTGCAAACCTCCTAATTGTCGAGGAGCAGGTCAGAGACAATGTGTCAGCGTGGCAGGCTACACTTGTTGCTAACAGGTTGTGCCACAATTGCTGGGGTGAGACTCAATCTGTGTCTTGCTTCCCAGTCAAGTTAGGGGGTTCAACCTGTGTGTGTGTATATATATATATCACTCGATGTCAGAGACTGGAAGACAGTTGTCAGAAACACCTACTTGAGGTTGTTTCTGCCAAAGGGGGTAATGCCACCTATTAGAGCCAAGGGTGTACTTACTTTTCCACATGCGAAATTTGCATTTATGTTTATTTAAATTATACAATGGACTACAAAATGTAAATGTTTCATGATATTTGTTATATTATATCACCTTTATCTATCAATATTGTTGAAATGAAGATCAAATAGCTGTATGTTGAAATATGTTGAAAAAGTCAAAACTTTACATGGGGTGTACTTACTTTTTCACGTGACTGGATATATTAGCTGCCTCCGCCTCACCACACGTTGTTATGGAGGAACGGGCTTATTTTAGCTGATGATAATGACTGTACCTGAGTTGCTGTGTTGTCATGATTTACACCAATCATAGTACAAACAATTGTTTTGCACAAATTTATTTGTTGTGTTTGTGATATTACATTTTTATAAGCAATTTCGGTTGAATTTTTTTTTTTTCAAAAAAATAACCCCTCAGCACATACATAGGGGAGGGGTAGGTGCAGACTAGAAGTGTGGGATGATTACACCTAACCACCACTTAATTCAAAACACCTTACCACCACGTAATTAAAACACCTCACCACCACATAATTCAAATCACCTCACCACCATGTAATTAAAAACACCTCACCACCACATAATTCAAACTACCTCACTGCCACGTAATTAATAACACCTCACCACCACGTAATTAAAAACACCTCACCACCACATAATTCAAACCACCTCACCACCACGTAATTAAAAACACCTCACCACCACGTAATTCAAAACACCTCACCACTACGTAATGAAAAGAACATCTCACTACCACATAATTCAAACCACCTCACCACCATGTAATTAAGAACACATCACCACCATGTAATTCAAAACACCTCACCACCATGTAATTAAAAACACCTCACCACCACATAATTCGAAACACCTCACCACCTCATAATTCAAAACACCTCACCACCACATAATTCAAAACACCTCACAACCACATAATTCAAAACACACCACCATGTAATTCAAAACACCTCACCACCACAGAATTCAAAATGCCTCACCACCACGAAATTAAGAACACCTCACCACCATGTAATTCAAAAAAACTCACCACCATGTAATTCAAAACACCTCACAACAACGTAATTACACACCTCACCACCACGTAATTCAAAACCCCTCACCACCACGTAATTCAAAATACCTCACCATCAGGTAATTTGAAACACCTCACCACCACGTAATTCAAAACACTTCACCACCACGTAATTCAAATATCCTCATCACCACGTAATTCAAAACACGTCACCACCATGTAATTGCAGGTAATCCAAAACACCTCACCACCATGTAATTCAAAACACCTCACCACCATGTAATTGCATGTAATTCAAAACACCTCACCACCATGTAATTCAAAACACCTCACCACCATGTAATTCAAAACACATCACCACCATGTAATTCAAAACACCCTCGGCACCATGTAATTCAAAACATCTCACCACCATGTAATTCAAAACACCTCAGCACCACGTAATTCAAAACACCTCGGCACCATGTAATTCAAAACACCTCACCACCACGTAATTCAAAACATCTCACAGCCACTTTATTAAAAACACCTCACCACCACGCAATTCAAAACACCTCACCACCACGTGATTCAAAACACCTCACCACCACGTAATTCAAAACACCTCACCACCACGTAATTCAAAACACCTCACCACCACGTAATTCAAAACACCTCACCACCACGTGATTCAAAACACCTGACCAACACGTTGTTAAAAACACTTCACATCCACGGAAACAAAAGTTTGAAGTAGTTCAGTGACAACACAGACACTGCGCAGATATGTAGATATATAGATAGATGACATGCTGTTTTGTCATGGTTTACACCAATCATAATACAAACAATTATTTTGCACAAATGTATTTGTAATATACGTGATATTACATTTTATAAACAATTTAAGTTGAAGATTTAAGTTAAAAAAAAAAGTTTTTCCAAAAAAATTTCAAAACAACAAATATTTTTTTCAAACATTTTCTAAAAAAATACCCTTAGGACATACACGTGTGAGAGATTGGTGCACACCAGAATTTTGGAACGATTTATATATGTATATCAATATCCAGTTTTTGATGTGGGCAGCCTATGTAGGAATATGGTAAAAAATATATCATAAAAACGATGTTTAATGCAAACCCTGAGTCACTTTTCAAGCAACCTATAATGTGTCTAAACATCAATATACGTTTATACTTCAATGACGTCATGTTGCTGAGTCGATTTTATGGCGAAAAAGAGTGTATATATCAACCTCATCATGCGTATAATGTATTTGATTTTGCGCGACAGAGCGCCATCTGTACAACGTGAAATCTCATCTGGGGAATCATTCGTGACTTGCGGACATGACAATGCCTCGCACCAGTGGTATGTGATAAACTGACATGGTATGTATTCGATTGCCATGAATAAATATACTAATAACGAACGCAAAACCACCTAGCAAGTTCGTAGAATACCTTACCCTGCGCAGTCTTGAGTTGTGATGCAAAATGTGATGCAAAATGTTGCAATATTTTGTCCAAGTACTGCAAAACGGAAGGATCTTGAAAGTGCCAAAAAGGTGATTGGTGTTCCAAGGTGTTCAAGTATATGTCAATTTAAATAAAGAAAATTATTTTAAAGGGAGGCAGGTAGAGGGTGCTTCTGGTTCTTCCGGTATTTTGTATTTCGTATTCTCCCTTTCTCTCCTTCCAGCTCGTCCTGAGCTCTCAGTTACTGGATCATTGGGCCAAGCTCCATTTCCTCGGGTGGCGCGAATGGGTGGTGACAATGGCTAATATGTCGGGGGAAGAGGATGACGATGCATCTTCATCAGTTAGCAGAGTCACCAGAAGGTCAGCCGTGAAGAGGGTTAGGTCCCGGCAGGATAGTAGTGACGAACATGACTTTCCCAGAGCAGGCAAGGCCTCAGTTAATCTTGATGATCAGAATGTCAAATTCCCAATCATAATATCAGCTCTGGATGGTTCAAATCCCATATGTTCTGACAGCCCAATCAAAATGGCTTCACTAATCAAGAAAGGATTTGGTGACGTTAGTAGTGCCAAAAAGCTTAGATCCGGGGACTTGATATTTCATTGTAAATCGGTATCCCAATGCGTAAAAGCTCTGAGAGCTTCTCTTTTTGGTGGCAGTCCACATCCTGCCTCGTTCCCAGGTCTAGGAGGGAGGGCTGAGGTGTTATTTATGGGATTGCTCCCTTTATTCTCAACACAATAATTTGCCATACATCTGGCTGACATAGTTGTTGTTATTGCTCGTCGGCTCACCACTGTTATGGATGGGGCAAAGGTTGAAACATCATCGGTGGTTTTGTCCTTTGCTATCCTCGAACTTCCCCCCAAACAGTTGTTTTTTTTTGTATACAAGATCGAGGCTCGTGTGAGACGACACGATCAATGACATCAATGACAAAAAAAAAACGGACACACAAAGCATACAATAAAGGGAGAGGGAGACAAGATGGGGAGAGAGAGGGAAGCACACAAGTACAAAAGCAGAGAACAGGGACATCGGGAGATCTGTAGGAGGGAGAGGGCTTGGGGGGAGGAGGCATGGGAAGGGGGCGGGGGGTGGGGTGGGAGAGGTATAAAACAAATGAACACTGCTAGGACTTCCAGGAAAGAAGTCGGTATTTCAAAAAAACGTGGATCTGGGGTGAATTAACGGGGGTAGAAAAGATCAAGGATTTGGATGGGGGAAGCTAAGAGATTCTGGTGAACAGCTGTTTTAAAGACCTGGAGGGAGGAGTGGGAAGAGAGTGAGGGAGTTTGTTCCAGAGGCTGGAGTAAAGAGGAATGAAAGAGTGAAGATGAATAGAGAGTCTTGAGTTTGGCAGTTTAACCATAAGAGGGTTGCTGGCAGATCTTGTGCGACCTGTAGGAATATTTTGGGGGGACAGAGCACAGACAGAGCTAGAGGAGCAAGGCCAGAGAGGAGTCGGTAGAAGACAGAAAGACCACCAACCTGCCTGCGGTGAGTGAAAGGCCCTCGGAGTTAGCTTCATTGCGGGATATTCCAATGATTCTGAAAGCTTTGGTTTCAACAGCGTGAAGCCGAGCTAGGTGTGAGGCATGAGCACCAACCCAGAGGGGTGGACAGTATTCCATTGAGCTGCGGATGAAAGCCTTGTATGTGGTGAGGAGCTCAGGTGTGCCAAGGAAGGACTTCACACAATGGAGGATGCCCAGTTGCTCGGATATCAAGCCTTTACTGTTCAAGAATATGTCCCTCCCCTATTAGGATGGTATAAGTGTCAAAAGTTTGGTCACACCACTCCATTTTGTCGAGATAAACGACATTGTGGCAAATGTTATGGTGACGATGAACATGGTAGCTGCATATAGAGGTTGCCCTGGATTTCAAAGGGCCATCTATATTTTAAAATGTCAAAACAGGATAGAGGCTATCCTATGCAGAGTCCGTACTTAAGGTTCACAAGGCCAAGGCTCCAACAAAATTTGTCAACTCCGCCCTCCTTAAAACTGTAGCCGACGAGAAAATTTCAATAACATCGGTGGTAGTCCAGATTGAGACCAAAGACCAAGAATGCCAAACTTAGGGCTCAATAATCAGCATTGATATGGACATCACCAAAATGGGGTTTGTTGGCTTCACTATGGAAGTAGTTAATTGCACAGCCAAAGTTAAAAAGAGAATTGAGAAAATCAACATAATCTCCTCTGCAGCACTAAAACATTTGGGTTGGGAGGGGATTTCATCAAAGGAGATCACCAGATTATTCGGTAAGTTAGGTAATAAAAGCAGCAGGGAAGATCCTTAACAGTCACAGGATTCCTCCATGGAATAATGAAAGTAACGCAATGGAATACAAAAAGCTTAGCAGCTCACAGGGCCGAATTTAAAAAGTTCATCAGTGGTATGTTAACTTAACCAGACATCATGTGTGGAAAAGAAACCTGCCTTAAAAGTCCCAAACAATTGCAGATCCCTGGCAATGTCCTCATCCATAGGGACAGAGTTTGATAGAATGGAGGAGGATGCAGGATTTTTGTTAAGCGAGGAAATTTCCTTTGAGCAAATAGAATGTCCTGCCGATTTAGAACTGAATATTATCAAAACTAGTGAGGTACCCGTGCTACGCACGGGTGGGAGGCCAGACGCAAAGAGACAATGCAGAAACGGCGAATGCTAAACCATGAAACCAATAAATTCCACATTCCTGTAGCACCTTCAGTCGCACGTCAGACATGGACAGCAAGTTCGCGGAGGACTGCCATGAAAAACGTACCCATTGGCAAACAAACGGGTACGTTTTTTCCTTACCCAGTCAATGGCGAATATGCATATGGCGATCCGCGAATTCACGTTTAGAAAGTAGAAACTGTCACTGCATTTCATCATTCACTTGAACTCGATATCTCTTTTTTCATTCTGAACAGCATAACACCAATCACAAATGAAATAACATTAATATAAAAAATAAACTTTTAACAACATTCGTGCCAATTTTTTTTTTTTAAATCCTGATGTGAAGTTCTGTACTGTTGGGTGAATACAATTACGAATTCAAAATCGTAATTGTATTCACTCATTCCAATCATCAATTGATACTTTAACAAAACTATTAACACGATTAACGTTTCACGATTTAACATTACGATTGAATGACGGTTGTATTGGGATATTATCAAACCCACGCATTGCCGTAATCTGTCCACTTCCGCATTCGCGGCAGGTTCATAATTCTCATCAAAATCGAAACAGTATTTGTAGAATTTCAATAAAAGCCACATCACTGTTCATATCAGTAAATATTATTCCATCCTGTTTGGAAAAACTGTAAAATTGGAAAATTTGGAAAGATTGGAAAAACAATATAGCCTATTTTACTCCCGGGGGTCCCAGGAATACCCATCCTAAATATCGTTGCGATCGGTTGAGCCTTTTGCGGTACCATCGAACGGACAGATGGACATTTGGTGAATTATAGTAAGATTAATGGCCCGAGGAAAGGTTTAACAATCATAAACCTTTCCAATCCCTGCAAATTACTGAGTCTCATTGTGCTTGAGGAGGTGTTTAGCAGGTGTGAAGGGGTTGTTCTCTGGTGTGGCGACCTAATCCGCCATAACTCTCTTTGGGGCTCCAATTTCACAGACAAAAATGGAAAATGTATCGAAAGCATTATTGAAGAGTTTGATTTGGTGTCTTTAAATGATGGCAGTGGGACGTATCAATCCATCCATGGGAAAGACTTCCCCACTGGATCTCACCTTCATCTCCTTATCGACAGCAGAAAGATGCAAGTGGTGGGTTTACAATGATAATTTGGGGAGTGATCACTTCCCAGTGACCACAAACCTCCTAATGGAAAGAGACATCGAAGATTCTCTGGGTCTCGGAATTTCTCCAAGGCCGACTAGGTTTCCTTTTCTTGTCGCTGTTTTGAGGTGGTGAGGAATGAGCTTGCAAATGAAAGTACCGACAATTTCAACAGCTCTCTGGTCCAAGCCATAAATTATATTGCCTATGAAACAATCCCTATCTGCAGAGGCAGGAAAAATAAAATTCCTTGGTGGAGTGTCAAGTGCAGACAGGTCATTTGGGAAAGGTGGGATGCCCTCAAGAAATTAAGGAAATCCTCCCAGATTGATGATGCCATTGAATACAAGAAGCGTGTCAGCGGGTTATTAAACAAGCAAAGATGGCCTCATGGCAAAAATTTTGTTCTTTCCTGAACCCAGACACCCCTCTTCAATCCATTTGAAGAAGAGCGTAATGTATGAAAGGAATCAAAGATGGAGGAAGGATCATGTAACCCTATGCTTGTAACCATAAATAAACACTCCTCCTCAAACATGGAAAAGGCGAGGGCCCTAGGCAACTACTTCTTTGACCTGATTGGAGAAAATAACACTGACAGTGGGTCCAAATTGTCCAAACTACAATCTGTGACACAACATAGAGACATCCCCAATGACTGTCATCTCTTTACTTCTCTGCTCAATCTCAACTTTTCTATCTGGGAAATCAAGCAAGCTATCCAAAGGATAAGAACACTGGCACTGGCCCTGACCTCCTAACCTTCCTCATGTTCAAACATATGGGTGATAAGGTGTTGGGCGTGTTTCTTGAATGATCTAATAGGTGTGTCTTCAGGGGAACTATTTCATGATTGAAAACAATTCATTAGTCATTCCGATTCCTAATGCCAGAAAAGTTCCAAAAATCCATCCTCCAATTGCCCTTTTCCTTCGTTCAGTTGTAAGCAAACTAATGGAGAAGACGGTGAACAATTGTCTAGTTTTCTTCTTGGAAAGGAATAATTTGCGACACGAATTCCAGAGCAGATTCAGTAAGGGTTGTTCTGCTATGGACAATATTATCCCACTGGCGAATGAGGTTAGGAGATCCCTTAATAATCAGGAGTCACTCCTCAGCATTTTCCTTGACATTCCTAAAGCTTATGGCATGGTCAGGACAGAAGGCCTCCATTACAAGTTGCACTATCTCTGAATTAGAGGCAAAATATTCAGGTGGATTCAGGACTTTCTGTCCAACAGGTAATTTCAGGTAATAGTGGACCAGGTCCTTTCACCAATTTGTCAATGGAAAGAAAGCATGCCCTAAGGTAGTTGTCGAAGCCCCAACTTCTTTACTATTATGATTAATGATGTGTCCTCTCTCTCTCAGGGCTTCACGGCAGGATACTACTGTTTGTGGACGACATAGCTCTGTGGGTCTGGAGTAAAAACCTAGCTTTCTAAGCAAGAAAGTTCAGGCAGATATTGGCTTGATGGAGCAATGGGCCCAGATATTGGGGGTTTAAGTTCTCTGGCGCCATGTCGAAATTTGTCATTTTTTTCTTGTAAGAAAATGGTTCAGGAACATCAATATCAGTCAATGGTCCTTCCTCAAAGCATCCTCTGAGATGTCCTTTCTTGGTATTGTTTCTGATAAGGGGTTAACTTGGAGCTCTCGTATTAATAATCTGGCCGTCAAATGAGCCAATGGCCTAAATTTAATTGGAAGTCTCTCTGGTACATCCTTGGTTGCTCACCAGAAAAGCCTCTCTGCTCCTATACAAAGCCCTTATTCACTTCCATCTTGACTACGTAAGTCAGGTCTTTTCGGATATATAACAAACCAGCCAGAAAAAAATCTGAATCAATTCAAGCTCAAGCTTTGCGTGTCTGTTTGGGTGATTTTGCTGGTACGCCAGTCGAGTGGCACAGACTGGCGAGATGCCCCTGACGCCCCACTGGGAAATATCTTGGTTGAAATTCTGGGTTAAAACCATATATTCTGGGGCAAATCACACAGCTAAAGCCATTTTCACAGATTAATTTTATTGGGAATACGATACGCCAGGCAAAAATCGTAACCCTCCTCCATTCGGTCTAGCCTGTAGAAGGGCAGCAAAACAGATGGGTCTTTACTCCCTACCCATAAATCCTGTTTTAAAAGTATCAACCTGCCCCTCCTGGATGTCATGCCCCAAGTCCAACTCAATGTATAGGGGAAAACTGATAAGGACAACCCATCACTATCTTGCAACCAGGAAATTGAGTTTATCCACGCGGTATGGAGTCAATCGCTCCACGTCTATACAGATGGTTCTGAAGTCCCGTCCCTTGGTAGAACAGCTGCCGCAATATGACTCCCCAATGTTAAGGTTATAAAGGCCAAGAGGCTTTCCGACCATCTCTCTGTGTTCTCGGCTAAACTCTTTGCCATCGTATTAGTGCTGGAATGGATATATACTTGATTTTAATCCACTCAGTGACATTATTTTTTCTGATTTTCTTTCTGTACTAAAGGCAGTGGAATCCCTCCAGGATGGATGTAGATATGACTTGCTTCTCGAGGTATTGCATCTGATCAACATTGCCAATTGGAGGGGTTCGGTGGTCAACCTGTGTTGGATCCCTGCTCATGTGGGCCTTGGGGAAAACGAAGCCCACGACCTGGTGGCTAAGTGTGCCCTTAAACTCAAATGCGTTACCCAACTCACTCTGAGCCCGTCATAAATTGCGAGCCTGACCAAGGACCAGATTGGAAAAATATGGCAATTCCAGCAGGACACCACCACTAAGTGAAGGTTCCGTTACAGGGTTGACCTGGTGGTGGATCCCCAAGTAGGTACTTTGAGCTTTCTCGCAGAGACCAGGTAGCTCTCTCCAGGCTAAGAATTGGACACTGCCATCTTAACTCGTTCCTCCAAAGGATAGGATGTCACTCTGCTGGAACCTGTGACACTTGTAGAGTACATGTGGATCTGTTTCATTAATTTTTGTAATGCCCCCAATATGAAGGACCCAGATCACGTCTACTTCAAAGCATTAAAGAGGTGAGGATTGGCGTAGCAGATCTGCGAAACATTTTAGACCATTTGAACCAGAGGCATCCCCGACTCTGCAGAGTTGTTATACCTTAAAAAAGGTAGTTAAAAAGGGTAAAGAGTTTAAGATAAAATGAGTGATTAATTATTGTAAGTACTGCACATTCAATTAGTTTTAGAACTAAGGCTTTACTGGGGAGGGGTAAAGCGACTTTCAGGCCACCTTGTAAAATGGCATGTGCTGATGGTGAACCTACACAAGCACCTGGACAGCAGAGAATAGTGGTTTTTGGTGCAGACAGCTGGTGTAGGAGAAAATGAGCAAAAAGGAGCGAAACGTAGAGAAACCTTTATATATATTTATACGTATATATATATATATATATATATATATATATATATACATATATATATATATATATACATATATACGTATATGTATATATATACTCGTAAATATTCGTAAGCATTTTCCGAAGCCCGCTTGGCGTCATGATGTCATAAGCATGCGGAACCAGATTTGGTGGCATAAAAGTTCGAGCATTAGCTCTGAGTCTGGGAGGTCGGCGGTTCGAACTTCGGCCAAGTCATAACGAAGACTTAAAAAATTGCTTAACACTCGGCGTTTAAAAAGGATGGAGCATGAAAAAAACATCCATAGGTTGGAAACCTTTGCACAAGATGCATTGCTCCCCATTACCAGTAATAACCTGGTACGCATTTTGCCAACTTTGGAAGGATAACAGGCTGAGTCAACCCACCTGGTATAAATTCAACAAATAACAGAGGCTCGAATTCAGCAACCTAATATCTCAAGCCCTCCACCTTAACCGTTAAGCCAACACCAGGCATGCACAGGCTTTGATGGGCCTAATGGCTCCTCCTGCATTGAATAAGGGAACTCGTATTCGGATTCGGATTCTCATGTTTGATGAATTCGGATTGTCGCCGACTCTTCATGAAGGACACCATGGGATCTTTCAGTCCACCACCTCATGCTGGCAGATGGGACACCTGGCTTAACGTCCATCCAAGGGACAGCACACACATTGACCTTACCTGTGAAATACCGGGATGACAGTTTATAGCTCGGACGGAATTCGAACCCAGGCTAGACAGCTGAGAGGTGAGCATGCAAACCTATACCTGCTGGATTGCCAACCTGCCACATGTAGAGCAGTAGAATTTTTTTTTTTTTTTGGGGAATGTGAGAATGTGACAGTTGATGGTTTCTGCTAAACCACTTGTGTCACCATCCTAAATCTTGCTGATACGAGCCCCCATAACCAGTAATCACGTGTTATTATTTTCAGCAGAAAATGTCTTTTACTCAACTAATGGCAGAAAAAAAAGAACACAAAACGTGAGAGTGAGAAAGCTTTCTGTAAAAGGCTTGGCTGTTAATGTAACCCCAGCACATCACAAGTACAATGAAATCTAGCCAACAGCTTTGAGACACAACCCACGCGTGGGTGACAAATTGGATAATTTAAGCTATCATTTAAGCCATAACAGGGCTGTTGCTTCTCATTTCTCAGCGGATGTGGCTAGCCTCGACACACAGAGTGGCAATTACTTTAAAAGACGGGGCAAGGAGTGGCAAGAGGTACAGAGTGGGATATACGGATGGAAGAGAGAGGGCAGAGAGCTGGAGAGAGATCTGAAAAAGTCCTTCAGCTTATTGTTCAATCATCATCCAAATCATTAGCCGGATATAGTCCATGATCGAGGTGTTGACTTCTCAATCCCAGAACCTCTTCAACCTGAAAGAGGGAGTAAGAACTAGAATGGCACTCGGTAGAGAGTATACCTCCCCCAGGCTCAACAGTTTACGTTTTGTATCCCACTGATCGGTTATATCTGGATTCGAACCTGAACCAAAATCTAATCGGCTTGTTCTTCATGCCTAACCAACTCATCCAACAAGTTTCGACCGAATCCGTCCATAGCTTTTTGAGATATCGTGCTAGATGTCAGTTTTAGCCCGACCACTCAATGGTGAAGAATCACTTCAAAACATTCTCTGATTCAGATCCGGATTCGAATCTTCACCGAAATTGAATCGACTACTCCTTGTCACATACTCGACCTCTCAACCAAGTTTCCTCCGAATATATCCACAACTTTTTGAGATATCGTGCTATATATTGTTTTTGGCCCCATATCTCTCAATGATGATGAATCACTCAAAAAAATGATCGGATCCAGATTCAAATCTTCACCAAAAGTTAATAAAACTTTCCTTGTCACACACAACCTTTCCGCCAAATTTCGTCCGAATCCGTCCACGACGTTTTGAGATATCTTGTTCACAAACAGACAGAGAAACAAGAAAGACGTCGTGCAGAGTGTGGTACTTGCAAAATCCAAACCCCTCCTCCAAAAGTTTCCATGGATACATCAAATTGTCCATTTCATTAAGATTTTAATTGACGATCTTAATCAAAGCAAGGTTCAATTGGATGAACATTGATGATTTTTCAGATAAAATTTTTGAAGTTTGTCCTTGAGTTGACCTTTGACCTTTTTGACCTTAAAAATAGTTGGTTTCCCAATTCAGTGATGCACGATGTAATTGCTGTTTAATGTTCAAGCTAATCCGATGAAAATTGACCATTTTTCAGATAAAAATGGATTTTAGAAGATTGATTTCGAGTTGACCTTTGAACTTTTGACCTTAAAAATACTTGGCTTCCCAATTCAGTGAGGTACTATGCAATTGCTGTTTAATTCTCATGTTAAGCGGATGAAAATGGATTATTTTTCTGATGAAAATTGCTGATTTTAGAAGTTTGACCTGAAGGTGACCTTTGACTTTTGACCTCAAAATCAAAATGCTTCTTCCTTGTGACCAACTCTACCATTTGGTGAAGTTTCGTGGAGATCAGTTGAAAAATTGTGACCTGCAGGCGATTGGCATACAAACAAACACACAGAATAACGCACAAGACCAACCAATATACTTGGAAAATATTCGATTTTGCAAGTAACAATAAGGGTTATGACGGGAGCCTGACAGGTATAACGAAAATAGAGAGAACTTCGACCTTTGAACAAGGTCATTTTGATGATATCTTTCCCACCAGGGGCCAAGGAACGATTTCTATCAATGAAACATTAAGCCTATGATTTGTTTATTTTTGAGGGTTTATTTCCAAAATAATATGTTACAAAACGTAACAGTAATGTTTAGTGTTTTATGCAAATGACGCCATTGTCACGTGACTTCTTCTTCTTCTTTTTTGTATACTGAATCGAGGCTCGTGAAAGAGCTAACATTTATTTCACAAACAAATCAACCAGACAAACAAAATACATAAAAAGAGGGAGCGGCAGACAAGATGGGGATAGACAGGGAAGCACACAAACATAACATTTGAGAGCAGGGACATGTGTGGGAGGGAGAGGGCTTGGGGGGGAGGAGGCGTGGGAAGGGGGGGGGGGTGGGAGAAGTATAAAACACAAGGACACCAAGGACTTCCAGGACAGAAGTTGGTATTTCAAAAAAGTGGATTTGGGGTGAAATTAGCGGGGGTAGAAAAGATCAAGGTTTTGGATTGGGGAAGATAAGAGATGGTGGTGAACAGCTGTTTTAAAGACCTGGAGGGTGGAGTGGGATTGAAGAGAGTGCGGGAGTTTGTTCCAGAGGCGGAAGAAATGAGGAATGAAGGAGTGAAGGTGAGCAGAGAGTCTTGATTTTGGCAGTTTGACCATAAGAGGGTTGCAGGCAGATCTTGTGCGACCTGTAGGAATATTTGGGGGACAGAGCCCAGAGAGAGCTGGGGGGGCAAGGCCAGAGAGGAGTCGGTAGAAGACGGAAAGACCACCAACCTGCCTGCGGTGAGTGAGTGAAAGGCCCTTGGAGTTAGCTTCATCGCCGGAGATTCCAATGATTCTGAATGCTTTGGTTTCAACAGCGTGAAGACGATCTAGGTGTGAGGCAGGAGCACCAGCCCAGAGGGGAGAGCAGTATTCCATTGAGCTGCAGATGAAAGCCTTGTATGAAATCAAAAGGCCTTTTTGACTATGAATGAAAAAACTACATGAAATGAAAAAAACTACCATATGAATAAAAGAAAGCCTTTTTGACATAAATAGTGAAATATCATTGACGGTCTCACTTTTTTCCCTTTTATTTGGAATCCTCTAGTAAAGTTTGACAAAATCAGCTGAAAGCGTTCGCGAGTTATCGCAATCACAAACAAACAAACAAACAAATGAAAAATCACTCATAGAGCAACACTTGGCAAAAAAGAGAACAAAGTAGAATGCACTCGGTAGAGCATCCTTTTGACCTCAAAAGTAATTGGTGGTTGAATTCTGTGTCCTGATATGAAAATCATCTTCAAATTTTAAGTTAATCGGATGAAAATTGACAATTTTATAAATTTGGCCTATGTTGACCCTTTGGCCTATGTTGACCTCAAATATAATTGGTGGAAATTTTCAATAAGCTGGTATGAAAATCCTATTCGATTTTCAAGTCATTCAGATGAAAATTAATGATTTTAGAAATTCAAAAAGGTTGTTGACCTTTTGTCCTATGTTGATCTCAAAAATAGTTGGTGGTTGAATAAATTTAGCTGATATGCAAATCCTATTCAGATTTGAAGTCAATTGGATGAAAATTGAGGATTTTTTTTTTTTTTTTTTTTTTTTTTGGTATACAACATCGAGGCTCGTGAAAGAGCGAACATTAATCACACAGAAAGACAAACCGACACATAAAACATATAACATCGGGAGCGGTAGACAAGATGGGGAGAGAGGGGGAAGGACACAAACACAACATTTGAGAGCAGGGACCAAGAGACATGGAGACATCGAGAGATCTGAGAGAGGGCGAGGGCTTTGGGGGGGGGGGGGGGCATGGGAAGGGGGCGGTGGGAGAGGTATAAAACATATGGACACTGCCAGGACTTCCAGGAAAGAAGTTGGAATTTCAAACAAGGTGGATCTGGGGTGAATTAGCGGGGGTAGAAAAGATCAAGGTTTTGGATGGGGGAAGATAAGAGATGGTGGTGAACAGCTGTTTTAAAGACCTGGAGGGAGGAGTGGGATTGAAGGGAGTGAGGGAGTTTGTTCCAGAGGCGGGAGAAAAGAGGAATGAAAGAGTGAAGGTGAGCAGAGAGCCGAGATTTCGGCAGTTTAACCATCAGAGTGTTGCTGGCAGATCTTGTGCGACCTGTAGGAATATTTGGGGGACAGAGCACAGAGAGAGCTGGGGGTGCAAGGCCGGAGAGGAGTCGGTAGAAGACAGAAAGACCACCTACCTGCCTGCGGTGAGTGAGTGAAAGGCCCTCAGAGATAGCTTCATCGCGGGAGATTCCAATAATTCTGAAAGCTTTGGTTTCAACAGCGTGAAGCCGAGCTAGGTGTGAGGCAGGAGCACCGGCCCATAGGGGAGAACAGTATTCCATTGAGCTGCGGATGAAAGCCTTGTATGTGGTGAGGAGCTCAGGTGTGCCGAGGAAGGACTTCGCACGACGGAGGATGCCCAGTCGGCGACTGGCTTTGGAGGCCAGCTTGGAAATGTGGTTTTCCCAAGAAAGATCATGGCAGATAGTGAGACCCAAAATCTTGAGCGACAGAACTTCTTGGAGAGGATTGTTGAGAAAGTAGATGGGAGGGTTGTCCAGTCGATCTTTTCGGAGAGACATAGTAAGAGTGTGAGATTTGTCAGGATTGAAAGACATGTTCCACTTGTTTGACCAGTCTGTGATTTTGTCCAGGTCTTCAGAGAGTGAGGAGGCAGCAGACTGCCGATCTGAGGGAAGAGTAATGGAGCGGCAGAGAGTGGAGTCATCAGCAAAGAGATAGAGAGGATTTTCGAGAGAGTCAGAGAGATCGTTGATGAAGACCAGAAAAAGCACGGGGCCCAGAACACTGCCTTGGGGAACTCCAGCCTGAACAGGAAGAGGAGATGAGAGAAACCCATTCAGGGCCACACGTTGACGACGACTAGAGAGGAAGTCCGCCAGCCATGCGTGGAGATTTCCATGGATACCAAAGGAGGAGAGTTTGGTGAGCAGAGCGGGGTGCCAGACCGTGTCGAAGGCACGTGATATGTCGAGGGAGACAGCTCTAATTTCCTGTTTGGCATTGAGGACCTCCATCCATTGTTGAGACAGCAGAAGCAGCATGTCCAGAGTAGAGTGACCTGGTCTGAAACCAAATTGATGATCAGAGATCAAGCCATTGGAGAAGAGGAAAGATTTCATATCCGAAGCAATGATGGATTCCATGACTTTGCTGATAATTGGGAGAAGGCTGATTGGTCTGTAGTTGCTAGGATCTGTTTTTGCACCTTATTTGTGCAAAGCGGTGATGTTGGCTGATTTCCAAGCAGATGGCAGTTGACCTTGAGCAAAAGAGAGGGTGAAGAGAACAGAGAGAGGGTGAGATAGAGCAGCAGAGCAGGATTTTAGGACCCGTGGGCTGATGCCGTCGGGTCCAGTTGCAGAATCAGAGTCGAGGGTTGACAGAAACTTTTCCACCTTGTCAGGAGGAAAGGACACGGAGTCCAGGAGCAGCAGGGTACGACTGGGTATGGTGGGTACAGAGAGGGATGGGTTTGGGACACAAGATTTAGAGGCAAACACAGAGTTGAGGCATTCAGCTTTTTCACGTGCGGAGTCAGCTGTGTAGCCGTTTGAGGTAAGGGAGGGGATGGAGGGGGAACAAACACCAGAAACGGATTTGACCAGACGCCACCAGGATTTGGAAGAGGGAGACAGATAAGAGAGTTCGGTCTTGAGAATGGAGAGATATTGTTTCCTGGCTCTCCTGAGGGTGGACACACACTTGTTTCGGGCTTTGTGAAAGGAAATGAGATTTCCTTCCGTTGGATTTGCTTTCCAGGAGACGAAGGCAAGTTGTTTCTGGGCAACAGCCTCACCACAAGATTCCGTGTACCATGGACGGGAGGAAGGGTATGACAACTGAAGACGAGATGGGATAAATCTGTGCATGAGAGAGAGCAATTTACTTTGGAAGAATTCCCAGGATGAGTTGATGTCAGAGGTGGTAGAGATGGGAGACCAGTCCAGATGATTGATGGCTGCTTGAAGACCGTGCCAGTTGGCCTGAGTGAAATGCCAGACTCGTCGACGCTGAGCAGGCTCCCTGAGGATGGTCAGAGAGATGTCCACTTTAACAAGGACATGATCAGATGATCCGATCGGAGCAGAAGAAGAGCAGCAGACATTTTCAGGGAAGTTAGTCATAACCAAGTCCAGAAGAGAAGATGTTCCGTTGACTGAGATCCGGGTCGGGAAATTGACAGATTGTGTCAGTCCCAGTGAGTCGCAGAAGTCCTTTGCTGAAGAGCCATGGCTGGTGAGAGAGGTACCCACACCCAGCCAACTGGCATGGTGACAATTGAAATCACCACATATGAGGAAGAGAGAGTTGGGATGAGTAGATATAAGTTGGTCCATATCATCAGACAGCGAGATGTAGATGGAGTCATCACTGTTTGGTGGACGGTACAACACACATATGAACAAGAGGTGGGAGCGAAGGGGAAGCCGTAGCCAGAGGTATTCCTGGGGGTGAGGTGGAGAGAGTGCAGTGCAGGGCGAGTGAGGAAGAGAGTTTTTGATAAAGATAGCAACCCCGCCTCCAGGACGAGGCTCAGGTCTATCATACCGGAGGAGGGAGTAGCCCGGGAGAGATACTATGGAATCAGAGACATCATAAAGGAGGAAAGTTTCTGTTAAGCAGATCACGTCTGGTTTGACAGAAGCAACCTGTATGGAGAGATCAGTTAAGTTTGAACGAAGGCCCCGGATGTTTGAGGTCCATACCGTTAATGAAGAGGAAGGGGGAGCATCAGATACAGAACAGGGGGGAGGAGGGGTAGGGTAAGATGTGGAAGAGGTGGAAGAGATAGGGAGAGCTGTTGAAGGTGTGTCAGAGATTTCAGAATAGCTCGGAGAAAGGGAAGGATGGGGCGGACAAAAGGTTTGATGGTGATTGGGTGAGCCACAATGAGGTGTTATTTGAGGAGGGGGAAGAGCGAGGCAGAAGGTTGGGGGAGATGGAGGTGAGAGTTTGAAGGGGGAAGAAGCGGGGAGGACGCTTTGAGGAGGGGGAGTGAGAGGGGGGAAATTGAGAAGCAATGAGGGTGGGGAGATTTGAAGGGGAGGGGTGAGGGGGGAGTTTGGGAGGGAAGGGACAAGGGGAGGGATTTGAAAGGGATGGGATATGGGGGAGATTTGGAGGGGAGGGGTGAGGCAGGAGTCTAGGAGGGGAGGGGCGAGGGGGCGTCTTGGCGGGGAGGGGTGAGGGGGTAGTTTAGGAGGGAGGGGGCAAGGGGGGAGATTTGAAAGGGATGGGTGATGGGGAAGATTTGGAGGGGAGGGGTGATGGGGAAGATTTGGAGGGGAGGGGTTATGGGGAAGATTTGGAGGGAAGGGGTGAGATTGGATTTTTGAAAGTGTACGATTTATGGGAAACGAACATTTATTGCAAAATGAGTTTCTTGTGACCTTCGAGTTAAAAATACGTTTAAGGACGCTGGATGGAGGATGGAGTGCAGGAGAGTTTAGGGAATGTAGAAAAAAGGCACTATAGGAGATGGATATTTTTTTTGGGATGAATTGATTTGGTGAGCAAGTCGAAAGCAGCCTTTTAAAGAAGAAGAAGAAAAAGGTGTTATAAAATATGACGGAATACATAACTTGAGGGGAAAGTGTAAACATTGAAGGTTAATGAGTGAAAACTATCTGGGGAAATTGGGGAGAAACACGTGGTCGAAGAACGAACGAACGAATAAGAATGAATAAACGAATGAGAACAGAGAAGGAAATGTTTTTTTTTGTTTTTTTTTTTTGTTTTTTTTTTTTTGAGTTGAGATTTACACAAGGAAGTAGGCTATGGGTGAAAAGCCTGGGAATACAGAGAACGAAAGTTATTGGATCACAAACGACGGACCGCTGAGAGAAAAACAAAGCCTCAAGGTTGTACAGTGCACACTGTACAAGGCCTCAAGACACGACACGGCAAACAGACGATCAATTTATGAAAGATAAACACCGAGAAACAACCAAAGTTGCACACAATAACTTCACACACCGAAAGATAAATACAGTTTCGACAAAATACAATTGTGAACAGACTTAACTTCGAAAAACGTGGAGACCGTGTGGAGCTTCGAAAATCCCTCCCACCGTCTCCGAGATCTCGCGAGATCTCAAAATTCTAGAAATTTGAAAGAAAAGTGGTTGACCTTTGGCCTATGTTGACCTTGTGACCTAAGTTGACCTCAAAAATAGTGGTTGGTTGAATTCAGTAAGCTGATATGAAAATCCTATTGAAATTTAAAATGAATCAGATGAAAATTGAGGATTTTAGAGATTTGAAAAATGTGGTTGACCTTTGGCCAAGTTGACCTTTTGACCCATTGACCTCAAAATATATAGGATTTTGTTGGACCACGAACTCTACCATTTGGTGAAGTTTCGTGAAGATCGGTTTAAAATTGTGACCTGTAGGCAAGTATAAGTGAGCGGACAGACAAACACACACACAAACCGGAGTGATCAACATACTTGCAAATTGTTTTTTTTTTTGTCAAGTAATAAACGAGACAGACTTACATAAGAATTGAATTTTTTGTCACAACAAACAAACAAACAGAGAGAGGTGAAAACATAACCTTGATCCACCTTTGGTGGCGGAGGTAAAGAGAGAGAGATATATTAGATATAGACGCCATTGCATCCATGTGTTTTGGTTAACGATACCAGTGAAACTTATAAAGGACACTGATTACCCCGCCATGAATGATAGAACCATGGGAGAAGGATTTGCGTCGATGCATCAAAGACCGATATAAAGATTGTGTGTTTGCAGGTGCTAAACAGGTGTACGGTTCGGCCAAAGGCACCAAGGACTCTTCCGCAAGACCCATACCCTCCCCAAAATACCAAGCTGCAATGGTGAGAAAGTAGGACCACTTCGAGTTTACTCATTTACTTGCAAGTGTAATCAAAGTAATGGCGAAGCAACCGCACAAGAACACATCCACATCGAGACTTGCAAACCGTTCCACATCTATCCATGGCTGCCAAGGCGGTATGGATAACTGTCAAGGTACCAGCTATAGATGCAAGAACCAGGAGGTTCAAGGATTAGAAGGACAGGCTTTATGTACTTTATGTTGTCGAAAGCATGATAATGCCTGATTCGGGTCCTGAGCGTATATATACACGCCGACACTTCACCCGGCCACCAATGAACGAGCAATGAAGTCTCCATCCAAAGAGACCCCGGGAGGAAAGTTTCGGGAAACCTGGGTAGTGAGTCCACCGCCGTCGGCTTCACCAAAGAGATGCAGACAAATTGGCAATGAATACCAAATTGCGTTTCTTGGAAAGCA
Organism: Myxine glutinosa; assembly: GCF_964187855.1. Taxonomy (NCBI): domain Eukaryota; kingdom Metazoa; phylum Chordata; class Myxini; order Myxiniformes; family Myxinidae; genus Myxine; species Myxine glutinosa. The sequence goes on from NC_136270.1 coordinate 78,109,515, forward strand.
AGAAACCAGTGTAAATAATGAATGTCCATCGCCCTGAATTCTTGCCAAGGGCCGGACAGTCATTTGAAATGTACAACTGATGTCCACCTTACCGAGGATGAGCGATCACCTTGGAGATGTCCTGCTCGGATGGCAAAGTATCTGAAGGCGATCGACGGTCCCAGGTGATGTTCCATGGAAGCGACTGCGCTTCTGTTTCTCCCTGCACTACATACGTCGTCGCTTTTGGTCTTCTGTTGCCCTTTCACACATGAATACAACTTGCAAGGCTGCATTGCGGGAAACGTGCCTGGCTCAGCAAAGCAATCTCGCTGCTGCGCTGGATTTACAAGCCTGGCACGTTGTGGATCGCTTGTGCAAAAGACAGCACTAATTAACTAAACCGTTTGTCAATTAACGAGTGCTGGGATTACACTGCGTGCACCCGTACACAGCCCGGAATGCCGAATGCCTTGACTTGGCAGAACAATTAAGTTATTCCCCCCCCCCCCCCCCCCCCGAACCAACACAGCTGCACGGTGTACGAGATTGAGATGAAACCTCACATTGTTATCCTAAACCTATAATTTATTATACGTTTCCGCCATTGCCCAAACAATCGCCTAAGAAGGGATTGATGGGCGGAACTTGGAGGGGCAGCCTGCTAACATTCCCATCTGAACCCTCTAGATCATCATACAAGGAATGCATGTACAAATCCCTTAAAAACACGAGTTACCTTTCAGGAGACTTCAACGCAGGAGGAAACCATTGGACCCATCAAATGCTGCACTATTACTACTGGCTTCTGGTTGTTTGTCGGTGCTCTATCTCTTAATGCTGAGTGGCAAGCAAGGAAGCAGCACATTTTAAAGCTTTGGTGTGACACAGCTGGGGTTTGATCCGCTGTTTGAACCACTGAACTCCCAAACTCAAAGCATATCTACAAATATTTGTCTTGCATATGATTTTTGTACGAGCTTCTCTTTTGAGGACTGTAACGAATTTTTGTTAATTTTTCTGAATCGTCGCTTTACTAGGACGCACACTCATCGATAAAAGCTCATGCTTTCCATGCACCAGGGACCAGGGTGACAGTTTATAGTCAGGTATGGAAACAAACCCAAACTGGACAGCTCGAAGGCAGGTGCACTTCCTCAAATCTATCTTTAGATATCATACGTATAGTTTAACTTGTACCTGCCTCCCACATCACCTCCTTCCCCCCCAATGTGGTCCCCTTACGTGCCCTGTCCCTTCGTTCCTCTTCCTCCTATCCGATCCATCTCTATTCCGTTTTTACCTGCAACATGTCACAGGTTTACAAGAGCTTTGAATTTGTGATGTTGTTGGGGTTATTGTTGGGGATCGGTCGATTTTTGAAATGTGCACTCACTGGTCGGACAGCAGCCGGGACACACCCACAAAATGTCATTTAACTCCACCCACCATAGTGTCAAAATTGAATTACTTAGCCGCCATCTTGTTTCCGGGCCTAGCACATAAGGCCTACTTTGGCGTCTGCTGATTATAGCCGGCGAAGCCGGTGTTGTCAATAAACGAGTACGTATTATGTTGAAAACCTGATTATGCCTTGGCTCGAGAATCCGAAGCGCAGTGGGCGCAGCCATCTTGCGGATGCGGAAGTATGCATAACAAATTTAAAACGTTCATTAGGAGTTTCTTTCACCCGTCGTCGTTTGATTCACAATCTTATGCACCTCCGATGTATTAATAAAATAATTTAAGACCAACATCGGCCCGCACGGGCCTGGTTATCTTCAACAAAACGCGTCACCAAACAACGGACCCAATGAGAGTCGAGCATTTGCAAAAATATGTCTAAAATGAAATCACTCACTGGATGGAGTGCTGGAGACAGCCATCGACCGGATGCGGAAGTTTGCATAAAACAATTGCGAAAAAGTTCAATCGGAGCTTGTTTCACCCGTCGTTCTTTGATTCATAATCTAATGAAACCTCTCATTAGTAATTAAAATACGTTAAGACCAACCTCGTTATCTTCAACGAAAATCGTCATCAAACACCAGAACCAATTATTATTACGCATTTCGGATGGTGAAAACGGCGTCAAATATTCTAAAATTGACGAAGAATTATTTTTTAGAAATCTCGCGGCCGTACGGGATAGTTTTTCACGGCCATAAATATGGTATAAGCGGTTTACATATTTAGTTTAGAAATACGGATAGTTTTTCACGGCCGGAAATATCCGAAGTTGAGATGGAATTCACCGAATTAATCACTGCAAGCTAACGTCTTCTGGTGGACGAAGCCGCCGTGCCCGGAGAGTCAGAGAACCAGCCCTGGCGCCTGACAGCGACTGAAGTTAGAAGACTACACACTTACTGTGAAAACGTATGTTAAGCCCAGTTAAAAATAGGCCTTAAGCTAGCACATCGTATAGTTACTTCCTTAAGCTTCTTGTGACATTTATTGTATTGTATGCAGGTATTGCCATCGGGGAGGACTGTCTGCTCTTCTCTTTTACCAAGTCTTACCAGGTACGATACCTACTACACCTACCTACTACCAACGACCTAACCTACTGATGCCATGGTGATGGGTAAAATAGTGGCAAGAGGTATGCAGGTATTGGGGAGGACTGTCTGCTCTTCTCTTTTACCAAGTCTTACCATGTACGGTACCTACTACACCTACCTACCTACCTACTACCAACTACCTAACCTACTGATGCCATGGTGATGGGTAAAATAGTGGCAAGAGGTATGCAGGTATTGGGGAGGACTGTCTGCTGTTCTCTTTTACCAAGTCTTACCAGGTACGGTACCTACTACACCTACCTACTACCAACTACCTACCTACCTACTACCAACTACCTACCTACCTACTACCAACTACCTAACCTACTGATGCCATGGTGATGGGTAAAATAGTGGCAAGAGGTTTTGGCTTCGCCGGCTCATTGCGGCTTTGCAGTCGGTACTAGTAGCCGGCGAAGCCGGTGTTGTCAATGAACGCGTACGTATTATGTTGAAAAAACAGATTATGCTGGATCCCTTGGCTTGGGATTTTCGAAGCTTTGACGCACCAAATTGCTCCATGGAGGCCGCCATCTTGCGGATGCGGAAGTACGACTGAAAAATTGCAAAAAAGTTCAATAGGAGTTTGTTTCACACGGCTTTTTTTGATTCACAATCTTATGCACCTCTAATTTGTAAAATATTTTTACGTTAAAAAGCCAGATTTTTCTGGATCCTTTGAGAATTTCGAAGCTTTGACGCACCAAATTGCTCCATGGGGGCCGCCCTCTTGCGGATGCGGAAGTATGAATAAAAAATTGAGAAAAAGTTCAATAGGAGTTTGTTTCACCCATCTTTTTTGGATTCACAATCTTACGCACCTCTAATTACCTTCGCAAAAGCGGAAGGTTATGTTTTGATCGCTGTGTATTTATTTGTATGTCTGTGTGTGTGTGTGTGTGTATGTTATTCGCATAACTCAAAAAGTATTCAACCGAATTGCATGAAATTTGGTGGGATGATTGGTTATTATACGGGACACATTTGATTAGATTTTGGGAGCAATCGGGTCAAAGGTCAGGGGGGTCACGACCTTGCAAAATGTGCGTTTTTTGTCATAACTCGGTCAATTCTTATCCGATTTGCATGAAATCAGCACCAAACTGTTCACTGTTCTGTTCCCTACACTCCCATGCCAAGTACAGAACAGTAGCTGCGGCGAAGGTATGCGCTCTACCGAGTGCCCGTTCTAGTTTGTAATTAAAATACTTTAAGACCAACCTCGTTCCCCGGGCCGCACGGGCCCTGGTTATCTTCAACAAAAATCTTCACCAAACACCGGAACCAATGAGATTCGAGCACTTGAAAAAATATTTCAAAAGAGCTTATTACCGGTTTCGGAGGCTGAAAACGGCGTCAAATATACTAAAATTGACGAAGAATTATTTTTTACAAATCTCGCGGCCGGAAATATCCGAAGTTGAGACGGAATTCACCAAATTAATCAAGAAGTAAATTTTATAAATTTTAATCTCATCCAGAATGCAAATCGTGTCGTTTTGAACTCGGTACGGTACCTACTACACCTACCTACTACCAACTACCTAACCTACTGATGCCATAGTGATGGGTAAAATAGTGAGTGGCAAGAGGCTTTGGCTTCGCCGGCTCATTGCGGCTTTGCAGTCGGGTACTCGTAATACTTTGCTTTCCAGCTTTGTTGCGTCAGATTTCCATTGGCTTTGTTTGGGTCGAGTGTTAAAATATTTGGAAAGTTTAATCCCTAAAAAATACCATTGTGTAATTTTTGAACGGTGCCATACGTGCGTTTCCCAATCGATCCGTTGCCGGATTTCTAAAGCCAATTCCGTCGCGCTTAATGACAAAGTCATGTACCTCGAATGACCACGTATAGGTTTTTTATGAACAAAAGGCTTATTACCACAGAAAGAGCGGGAGGTAGGAAACTTGCTGACTGAATACACTTTTGACATTCTTGAGGATCGAGCCTAGATATACTGTAATCGATATACCTGTTATATACCTGCTGCTCTTGTGGAGAGTGGGCGCATGAGTTTCCTGAAAGCAGACCCTGCTGTCTGTCAGACCTGTAAATGATCATTGAACCAAACGGTGACGACCCTCGGAGACCTTCAACAATAACGATGAGGGATTTGAGAGGCCAGAGGTGAAAATATCTCTATTTTGTGTCACAGGTTGTGACCACAGTGCAGCCATTCTTTCATTTTTAGGCCATGCCGCGCGGAGGTATTACTGTATGTTTTCGGGTTGTCCATCCGGCTGTCCGTTCCTCCGTCCGTCCATCCGTGATAGCTTTTCGTTAACACGATAACTTAAGAACAGCTAAATAGATCTAAGTAAAACTTGGTAAAAATGATGTAATAACGTGGGTGTGAGGTCAGAGTGCCATTCTAGTTCCTCCATAGTTTCCCATCGTATTTCTTTGCTCAGTTTTTTAAAAAATTCAATCATCTACTCCCATCCTACTTGCTTGTGTGAATATGTACATGCTCTTTCAGAATACATCCCAGAAGTACAATTTTAGAGAACCACTAGGGTGCTTTTCCTGGAGGTTAAACCAAAGATGAAATCGGGGCCAGGAGGTTAAGCAGCATTATTGCATTCTTAAAACCGATTTGATTCTCAACATCCCCATCGAACCGATTATTCTTTTTGCATTGATATTGTCGCCAAGGCTCAGAAGGGCAGTCAAGATGGCTTTGAGGTACGTACACTCGCCTCTAAGCTGTCTACCCTGGGCTCGAATCCCGACCGATGCTCTGCAACAGAGTATGGGACATCAGATTCAGAACAAGGCTCAGAAAAAATAATGTAAAGAACAAGCAATGAGAAGCATTTACAGGATCTTACAACCATTTTATTTGAAAAGAGCCAGTACATTCACATGGACAGTTGGACGTGTTTAATAAAGTACTGCAAGTTATTTGACATCACCTTATTCAATCCCAACTCCCCAACACCCTTCTGGATTGTTCCCTGAACCAAACCTTCCTACTTTCTCCATCTTTGCCACAGAAACAAACAAAGGTATTTGGTGCACAGGACTAGCTTTTGATCTCTCACCCCATAATCAACCAAAAACGATCCCCTCACCTCTACCTTATCAGTCACCTTTATCCCAATTGCGACATTGCTGGCTGCGTTACTATCATGAGCATATGTGCTCGCCTTTCCAAATATACAAGTTGTTAGGATACAAAGATGGGTCCATGCTTTTTCAGTCACCAAAATAACATTTTGAGGTTCCGGGAACATTGAGGCTAAAGACCTTCAGTGTGTAAGCGAATGGCACAATAACTGCACGGCACACGGCACATTTGATGCCTGAATGAATGGAAACATACCTCATCACACATAATGCTAAGGTACAGTGTATGTATATATATATATATATATATGTATATGTATATATATATATATATAATCACAGGAAAATAAGAATTGCACTCAACAGTTTGAGACAAGTTATTGGCACAGAACTTTTTTACACTAAGGGGCCAAAAAGGGGGGAAAAAGCATTTTCCTTGGAAAGATGAGGGAGTGAAATAGGCGTTCAGAATTGTCATCCTTAGGCCTCTTCACATCGCGGTCCACGATTGCACGGTGTCTGTCGTGTCAAGAAGCATTATCGCGACACGCGGATCGAGTCCAACTCCCTGACAGTCAAAGCGGGCCTCCGCTCAGAGTCATTGTGACGTGACCCTCCGCATGTCCCTGATGGTGTATGACAGGGCCTCTAAAGTTCTGGCCTCGGCAGATTCTGCCTTGTCTGCAGCATTCTCATCTCATACGTGTGCTTTACATGGTCACGGAGTAGTGCAGGCCATCAATCTTACCATCTGCATGAATGTTAATGGGTTCTTGTAACCATATGCATGACTACATCTTCCGGAACCCCCAGAATGTAAATCCATTTGTTTTAACAGAATATCTATCTCGTTGAGCCTTGAGGATCCAATTGTGGCAAACAAACAATAGCATTGTTCTTCAAACAATACCTTAACGTATCTGAGTACAATGCAAGGATTCAATCTATCTCCATTGGATTGAGGACTGGAGGTTTAAACTTAAACATAAACACACAAGGAGACCTGCAATTTGCAGGTGACAAATACCTGTCGGTTCACTGAGCTGCCCGATTACAAATTGTGGGAGATCAAATAAAAAGCTAAAATTGTCACCAGCTAAATGATTCTCACCTGCATCTTTAAAAAGTCTTTAACAGCTTTTGCACACATAAAGGTGATTATATGGAATAAAAGTTGTATTGCATTTTCCACTCAACTGGGAGTTGGATATTCCATGCACAGGAATTTGTTTGCCTGGACTCCTTCAGTTCTCATTATTTCAATTTCTTAACAAATATCTATTTCGTTATCTGTGAGCATTTCTGATAGATAGCCGAGGGGTATGCACACTTTGAGCTGTCTAACCTGGGTTTGAACTCCCACCAAGTTATAAACTGTCATCCTAGTGTTTCATGGGCAGGGCGAGGCATCGATATGTGTGCCATCTCTTGGACCTGTCAAAATGGAAGACCTGTCAAAGTGGAGGACCTGTCAGCCAGCACGCATCCTCAGTGGACCTTAAAGATCCCACGGTGTCATTCACAAATACTAGGTGAGTCCTCGCCAGTACCCTGAACGAATTGCATATTCCCGCCAAAATCAGCTCTAGTCTTGGTTAGCTCTGGCCAGACGATGTATATCAAAGGAGACCCTTACAAAGAACTTCAATGGTTGTTTGTCCGTCCTCCATCCTTTTTAAATGCTGAGCATCGAGCAAGGAAGCAGCACGTACCATTTTGGCTGTGGGATGACTTGATCCACGGACTTCAAGACTCAGAGCAGATGCCCTACCATCACTCCACCAAGTGTTGTTGAACAAATCGTCCTCCAAAGATGTATAAGACTTGAGTCCGTGAAATACTTAGGTCAAAAACGTTCACCGGACCACTCAAAGGTGGGAATAATTGGGGCCATTGAAGGAGTAGTACATGGTGGAATGGTGGTGTGTGCTCACTCTCGGCGTACTCGCATGTTAAGGGTGGGGCACACAATCAAAAACAAGCAACTGACAACCACTGCACCCCGTACCCATCTGTGCCCACCCCCTAATGCCCCCCCGAATCCCTCCCCCCACACTTCTCCACCCACAAGACAGTTTTGGCCTGAAATAAAGTCGTGAAACAAAACAAACTTTTCTCCATCTTTGGAGGGGGGATTTGAATGAAGTTTTCTGCAAATGAAATTTTATATATATTTTTTCTTCTATGTCAGGTGCGTGTGTATGCGCGCGTGCGTACGTGTGTTTACCTGCGTGCATAGCGCAAAGCAGGCTTAGGCAATTGGTTCGCTCTGTCTGTCTGACACACGTCAGTCTATGGTAGAGAAAGTACTTGATTTCAATTGGATTGTATATTTTGAACACTAGAACCCGAAGGGGAACACAAACCTGTAGTTTAGTAGTACTTTGGCTCTGAATTTGGCAAGTTGTACGGAGCCTCGTCCATGCGAACTCGTGGTAAAGCAATTGCTTCAGTTTGGCAGTGAAACAAAAATTGAAAATGATTCCAAACAGGAAACTTACTGTTTTTAGGGATGTCATTAAGGACGCAAACAACAAGCACGAATTACGAAATTTTTTCATCGAATAACTATTTTAGCAACAGGTATGGATAATTTTACTCGAGTCGAAGAGAGATCCAAAGCACATGGACGAGGTTGAACATAAACTACATGACACGTAAGACAAGAACTGTAGAAGACATGAGTGTCGTTTTATATGAATTGCAAAGACATCATTAGATAATGGACAAAGCAACACAGTACATGGAATTCCAAGCTGAGTTAAGTTCCTAATGAGTTCATAATGAGTTAGTGCCCAGATGGAAATGTCAACCAGGTCAACTTTTTCTTTTAACTTTCTCCAATTCCCCCAAACCTCCATCCACTTCCTCTTTCACCTCTGTGTATGTAATATGTAGACAGACCCGAATGTGAATAACCCTCCATGTTTTTTAACTCTTCCACATTGTTCTGCGACGACTAACACCAATGGTAATATAATTGGGTTCAGAGCGATTTTATTTCCATAACTGTCATCCACGTACGCATGGCGGCTTCCAGTCCATCCTCTCCAATACACATGTGTGAGTTCCAAGTCGCTGACGTCACGCAACTGCCATATGTCATTCTTCATGGAGGTTCTGACGTCACTCACCTGCCATATGTCATTCTTTATGTAGGCGTTGGCGTTCCCTGGGTATCATTGCACACACTGAGCTTTACCATGTGTGAGCTCTTTACATGACTTGCACGCAAAAACATATAGTACGTATAACCTAACAGTGGCGCATTGGTCAGAGCACCCCCATCTGAGTCTGGCAACATGGAGGTTCAAACCCAGAGCAGTCATACCAAAAAAATCCTCAAAATGGGACGGGCTGTTTCCTTGCTTGATGCTCAGCATTTAAAAAGGATGGAACACAGACAAACAACAATAAGTTGGCAATACTAGGCCGACCGCAGGCTTTGATGGGCCCAATGCCCTCCTGCGTTGAAGTCCTTTCCACGATATAAGGGACTTCGTATTATATTATGATTGGTCTCACCAGGATTGGTAAGGGGTTTTGGATATTGCATGAAGGGCTCCGACAATCAATTGAAATTATGCTTCGAACAATAATTATCTCACGTCTGTGTTTTTCACGTCACAAGTAACTATATAAATAAGCATCCGATATTAATGGTGTGAGTGGTTGCACCACCATTACCGCAGTACATGAAACAGAGAGGTTGCGGGTTTTGTGATGGTGATGAATGCGAAATAGATGTTTGGTAGCGATAGAGTATAGGCAAACAAATGTGAAGCGGTTAGGAAATCGTGGATTAGGTCGCAGTCACAAAGGACAGATCTAGGAAAAGGAAAATCTTCATTTCCAGGAGATACCGATGGCCGATACGGATTTGGGCCGCAGTCAGAGATCGTCGGATTCGGCGGAAGATGCAGATTACTAACCGCATGGCTTTGTCCATTGATGGTTGCATGCAGACAAATCGAAGGTACAGGTATTTTAACACCTGTGTGCTATGGATTTATTAATCTGTTTGAACCGAAGAATATGCGTCATGATGTAACACTTCTTTTTGAATCTGAACTCATTTAAGGGCAATGTTGGTAAATAGAACTACATCAATTAGGTGGTGGTGGTGGTGGTGGCGGTGATCACTCAACTGTAGATTAGACCTTCCTAGCTTGATTGTCGCTGCAAAAAGGGCTGGAAGGAGGATGTCCTGCGGAGCTTTGTGGTTTCTGGATGAATTTGATGGTTTCGACGGCATGGTCATTGTATAGCAGGCCTCCACTGGTGAATTAAGTTATGGAGCGTACTGGACGAAAACACTCATAAGTAGGTGAGACTATTCGAGGCACTCCCACTCCAGTCCCACAACACTCCCCTTCCCATCCATCTCCACGACTCGGACCTTCCCATCTCCATGACTCGGACCTTCCCATCACCACGACTCGGACCTTCCCATCTCCACGACTCGGACCTACACATCTCCATGACTCGGACCTTCCCATCTCCACAACTCGGACCTTCCCATCCCCACGACTCGGACCTTCCGATCTCCACGACTCAGACCTTCCCATCTCCACGACTCAGACCTTCCCATCTCCACGACTCAGACCTTCCCATCTCCACGACTCGGACCTACCCATCTCCATGACTCGGACCTTCCCATCTCCACAACTCGGACCTTCCCATCCCCACGACTCGGACCTTCCCATCTCCACGACTCAGACCTTCCCATCTCCACGACTCAGACCTTCCCATCTCCACGACTCAGACCTTCCCATCTCCACGACTCGGACCTTCCCATCTCCACGACTCAGACATTCCCATCTCCACGACTCAGACCTTCCCATCTCCATGACTCGGACCTACCCATCTCCATGACTCGGACCTTCCCATCTCCACAAATCAGACCTTCCCATCCCCACGACTCGGACCTTCCCATCTCCACGACTCAGACCCTTCCCATCTCCACGACGAGGCCACCTTCAGCACCACAACATTCGTTTTTGAAACCAGCAACGTTTTCTCTTTTGTTTATCTGTAAATAAAGCCCAGAAGCTAATGTTGCTACATATGTATTTTGCTGATGTGAAGTTGCCACTGCAATATTTAAATTGCACAAACAAAATTTAAGTTAACTTTTCAGCTCTCCGAGTCATATGGGCAGAAACACAGAAGTTTCCTTGGAATCCTCAGGTTGTCTGTGACACTTTAAGGGTTTCATGGTTCTCTTCACGTCGTATGAAAAAGAATATCGACACAGGGAACGAAAGATATAACTTTTTTTTGAGAAAGATTCCTAAATGTTGCTCTTCTTCAATTTGTTCCTCTAAACTTTACCGGAGTTGTAGAGAGATGTAATTGCTTGGTCTCATCGCTGTACTAATAGGACGTTAAGGCAGTGCCAAAAGGTCCAGTTAACATGGAATTGGACTTTTATATCATCATTAGTGTCACCGCGCTTGCAACAGATGGTTCCGGCTTGGCTCAACTAGCTGAGCTTCGCTGTTGTAATGTTGTGGTTGCAGGTTTATAGGATATCCACCTCACTGTGAAGGCAACTGCAAGTCACCTGGTGTGTTTCATTACCTAGGAAGCTCGTTTTGGCTCGAAGGGACTGGCACTCAGACCTGCCACTGGGTAGATAACCGCTATGGCTTGCAGTATGACACACTGGCAATGAATGATACGTCAGTTCTCCGAAAGTGTTTCATCCCGTATTGTCAAAGCGTTTACTTTGTCCACTTTTGGAATTGCAATCACTATGAGGTTAATGTGAAGACCATTCACTTGCGAACTCATTAGACGTTTAACCTGCTGTCATTACCTGCCTTTTGCCCCTTTTTCAAGATAATCCATCACTACATCATCGAAGGTTAGTTATCCGATGAGCTGAGCAATATGGTAAACCTCCCTTAGCCAGTCCCGTTCCTTCTGGATTTGGCACCAGTAGTTTGTGAAACTCTTCTTGGAACAAAGCTTATGATATAACAAACCCCATTTTAGGTTCCTTCTGCTTAACCTTTACTTCCAAGACCTTAATTTTGTTTGTCGCTGCTGAAATGAAAGTTCTTTGGGTGGGAAGGCTTATTTATAGCTGCTATAAATATGATTGATATTGAAGATGTAGCTCTCAATTTCTTAGCCGAGTTTCTGGGACACCTATGAGAAAGGTCACATCTCCAAGTATGTTGGTTTCACCACTAGTGTATTCCCCTAGTTGCTGAACAAATGGCTAGCACAATTCCTTGGGTACGACATGAAATTTACAACTTACATTACATATTAAATTGATTATCAAGTATGTTTTTTTCTCTACTTTTCTATCCTTCGATTGCTCAGTGGTTTAAAGATGGGTCCTGGAATCAGGTCCACCCGTTGTGCCACGTACTGTCCCATGTAGGTGAGCAGTCGAAGCTTGGCTAGTGGTCTGTCCATGAGTGGTGGTGCCCTTGACATTTCCCTTGGCTCGGCTCCAAAAGAAGAGAAGAAGTGAGCAAAGCAAGACTACAACGAGGAAAGAAGAACAGCCCATAGCCGCTGCCACCAGAGCCATTTGGAAGCTGAGTGGAAGTGCAGCTGTGGGTTGTGCAGGTGGTGGGAAGGCATCAGGGTAAGCCCCAAAGAATGGTGGTGGCAGTGAACTGTCGGACCCGTCATCATGTCTCGGTGGTGGTGGTCCATGTGCAGCGGTGGCTCCGCTCATAGCCATTACGGCACTATGAGGTCTCACCGAGAGGCGTACAGCACGTGACGCGTTGCCACCTGCATTACTTGCGACACACACGTATGCGCCAGCGTCGTACCTCTGAGCATGTCGCACTTCCAGTGTGCCATCATTATGCACCAATAGGCGTCCAGGCTGCCTTGGCTTTAACCGCAAGCCCCGAGGTCCAAGCCAAATCACTATAGGAGTTGGGTCTCCATCTGCCTCGCATGTAAGCCGGATGGTCTGCCCTTCAGACACTGTCATGGCTGCTGCGGTTCCAGAGATTCCGTCACCGTAGATTCGAGGTGCCTGGCACTCAAATTGTCCAGGCAGCAGGACGTCCGGGAAGGCTCGGAACTCCCAACCACGTACTGCCTCTGGTCCGGCGCAAGTCGGTTGCCGAGCGCCCAGGCCAAGGCGGCGTCTCCGACGTAGTAACCAGAGCAGGCGACAGTCACAGGATAATGGATTCCCATCAAGACGAAGCAGCGCGAGAGTTGCCACAGCATGGAAGGACCCTTCCTCGAGTGTGACCAACTGGTTGCCAGACAGGTCAAGCAGCCGAAGCTGGGGCAAGCCCCAGAATGCTTGCAGAGCGACTGTGGCCAAGTGTCCACCATCTGCCAACCGTAGCTCCTGTTAGGCACAGATTGGTGAAGGTTAAACATGTTTTATGTTTATAATTTCATCACCTTATTTCAAAAGAACGATACCATTCTTATTGAGATATTTCTGTAAAAGCGAGGTGAAGTTTTTCCACAATTTAAATTCACACTCAATGCTAACTTTATTAGTTAATTTCAATAATTCTCATTACATCAAGCCAAAGGTAAAGTGATTCTTTCACCTCGTGTTGATGTACGAGGTGTATTTTTGCATGTGTTGCGAGTGTTTTTCAGTTCACTGCTTTTTATCAATCCATCTGAATTGTTCAGACCTCATGACTTCTGTTATTACCTGCCTTTGAATTTGTTCAAGGTAGTGTACATTGCTCTAGCCAAGAACTTGATCAAGAATTATCAGGTATTGTAAAGGAAAATATAATGATTACATGGCGAGCAATGCACTTTGAACCTATGCACCATCCTATTATATGTAATACAAGCCAACTTTGGTCTGGTTTTCGCTTTACAATTTTTCACTTGCCTTTGGAAGTCAACATGGCTTTATACCAATCTATCCTGGATAACATATGTCTGTGTGTATATATTTATATATATATACAGTCACTTGAAAAAGTAAGTACACCCCATGTAAAGTTTTGACTTTTTCAACATATTTCAACATACAGCTATTTGATCTTCATTTCAACAATATTGATAGATAAAGGTGATATAATATAACAAATATCATGAAACATTTACATTTTGTAGTCCATTGTATAATTTAAATAAACATAAATGCAAATTTCGCATGTGGAAAAAGTAAGTACACCCTTGGCTCTAATAGGTGGTATTGCCCCCTTTGGCAGAAACAACTTCAAGTAGGCGTTTCTTATAACTGTCTACCAGTCTCTGACATCGACTGTGAGAAAATTTTGCCCACTCCTCCATGCAGAATTCTTTCAGCTGTGCGATGTTTGAGGGGTTTCTTGCATGCACAGCTCGTTTCAAATCCCTCCACAACATCTCGATGGGATTTAGATCCAGGCTTTGACTTGGCCATTCCAGAACCCTCCATTTCTTTCTTTTCAGCCATTCCTTGGTGGATTTACTGGTATGTGTAGGGTCATTGTCATGTTTGCAAGGTCCACCTTCGGTTGAGGTTCAACTTTCCGACAGATGGCCTCACATTATCCTCAAGCACCCTCTGGTACAATGAAGAGTTCATAGTGGATTCTATGATGGTGAGTTGCCCAGGCCCTGATGCAGCAAAGCTGCCCCAAACCATAATATTTCCACCACCGTGCTTTACAGTTGGTATCACGTTCTTGTGGTCAAATGCTGTCTTTGGTTTTCACCAAACATGTCTTCTGGTACTGTGGCCAAATAGCTCTACCTTTGACTCATCTGTCCAGAGCACATTGTTCCAGAAGTGCTGGTGTTTGCCTAGGTGTTCATTGGCAAACTTTAATCTTGCCCTGATGTTCTTTCTGTACAGCAAAGGTTTCCTCCTGGCACACCTCCCATGTAGATCAAATTTGTGCAGCCTCTTTCTAATGGTAGACTCGTGCACTTTGACATCAACAGTGGCAAGAGCTACCTGTAGGTCCCGTGATGACATTCTGGGGTTCTTAGAGACTTCTTTCAGCATCTTGCGGTCTGCTCTCGGGCTGAACTTGCTGGGGCGGCCTGGCCTGAACAAGTTGGCAGTTGTTTGGAATCTTCTCCACTTGTAGATGATCTTCCCGGCAGTCGAATGATTGATTTCAAATTGTTTGGAGATCTTTTTAAATCCCTTCCCAGACTCGTAGGCAACTGTAACCTTCTTTCTGAAGGCCTCAGAGAGCGCTTTTGATCTAGGCATGGTGACGCTGCACACTTCAACAACAAAGAGCAAACCAAACTAAATGTCAGGTTTAAATAAGACAGATTCCTCCAAGATCCTCTCTAACGATGTTCTAATCATTTGCACCTACGCTGGTGCACCTGATTATAATTTTAGGTATTTGAAGTAGTGATAAATGTAGGGGTGTACTTACTTTTTCCACATGTGAAATTTGTATTTATGTTTACTTAAATTATACAATGGACTACAAAATGTAAATGTTTCATGATATTTGTTATATTATATCATCTTTATCTATCAATATTGTTGAAATGAAGATCAAATAGCTGTATATTGAAATATGTTAAAAAAGTCAAAACTTTACATGGGGTGTACTTACTTTTTCACGTGACTGTATATGTGTGTGTGTGTGTGTGTGTGTGTGTGTGTGTGTGGTGTGTGTGTGTGTGTGTGTGTGTGTGTGTGTGTGTGTGTATTTTATACGACCTGTAAAATCATTATTTTATTTCAATTGAATTATATACTTGAACACTGCATGGGGTAAGGTGTTATATGAACTCTCTATTTTGTAACAGTGTTGAGGATGTGACAGAACCGATCTAAATTACATGGTTTAAAGTGAAGATTTGTGATGCTGTACTCCATAGTGGAGGTATATTCATACTTGTTTGCTTTAGTTATGTTTCATTGTGGCTTTGGTTTAGATGTGAGGAGTGACGCCTCCATCCCGATGTGGACTGTATGTTCCAGGCATTGTTGACTATGTCGACAGTCAGGGAGAATTTTATTAAATGCATGCAGGGGTTGTATGTTTGCATCCATGAACATTGCACACCTGAACTCATATCCACCTACAAGGCCTCCATGCATAACTTAATGGAATATTGCTCTCCTCTCTGGCCTGGCATCCCTGCCTCATACCTTGCTCAACTTGACCTCATGTCAACCCCCCTTCTGGTGAAACTTTCAAAATCCAGGCTCACTGCTCACCTCCACTCATTCGTTCCTCTTTTTCCCCCATGTGGAACAACCTCCACATTCTCTTCAATCCCATTCTCCCTACCAAGTCTTCAAGACAGCTGCGCACCCCCATCTCAGATAATCCCCCATCCAAAACCATGACCTTTTTACTCCCGTTAACCCATCCCCACACTCCAACTCATTCCAAATTTCCAGTTGTTTTTCCTTCCTAAGAGTTTGCTTATGTATCCATTTTGTCCACTACATGCATCCTCACCACACCCATTATTGTCCAAGCCTCCCTCTATCTTGTCCTTCAACCCTGCTGGTCCCCCCCCCCCCCTCCTCTCTCTACTGTTCCTTTTGTTCTGTTGTGTCCTCATCCGTTCTCCCTCTTGAACGAGCCGAGACTCATAAAAAACAAAAAGAATCATAGGTCCAGGTTATATTCTCTGTTCCATCTTGTGGAATGAAAAGTGCTTATTTATTTTGGGTCGAAGGAATGAAAAGATGCTCATTTCTTTTGGGTCAGTTGTATGTCTGCTTCAATGTTTGCAAGATAGCCGTACAACGTGTGGTGGCTGTTAAATTGTCAAAGTGGGTGGTGGGATGTCGTGTTGTACGTAGCATTATAATCGACCATTTAACCTGCCACATGCTGAGGCTTATAGACATTGGTAAACAGTAGCATACGTGGCAAGTTGAAGGTGACGAAAAACAGGTTGGTTCATATTTTTTTTAAAATAAATTTATTACACGTGATCGGAATCAATTTATTAGATATCCTCTGCATGAAATGTAGAGGAATACCTCTTGTTTTTCTTAGAGTTTTTCTTATTATTATTCTTCCCCCCTCCCCTATTTTTCACCTCCAAAAACGTAAAAATCAATGTTCTCAGCAACCGTTGGTCCGATCGACACGAAATATTCACCAAGTGATTGGCTAGACATGTAGAATTTTTTGCTGCTACTTATTACATCATATGTCACGTTTTTTTTTTGTTTGTTTTTTTTGGTATACAACATCGAGGCTCGTGTAAGAGCTAACATTAATCACATAAAAACAAACTGACACATAAAACATATGATAAAGGGAGCAGGAGACAAGATTGGGAGAGAGAGGGAAGCACACAAGTACAACAGTAGAGAACAGCGACATCGGGAGATCTGTGGGAGGGAGAGGGCTTCCGGGGAGGATGCATGGGAAGAGGGTGTGGGGGGGGGGGGGGGGGGGAGAGGTTAAAAAACACATGGACACTGCTCGGACTTTCAGGAAAGCAGTTTATATTTCAAAAAAGTGGATCTGGGGTGAATTAACGGGGGTAGAAAAGATCAAGGTTTTGGATGGGGGAAGATAAGAGATGGTGATGAGCAGCTGTTTTAAAGACCTGGAGGGAGGAGTGGGATTGAAAAGAGTGAGGGAGTTTGTTCCAGAGGCGGGAGAAAAGGGGAATGAAAGAGTGAAGGTGAGCAGAGAGTCTTGATGTTGGCAGTTTCACCATAAGAGGGTTGCTGGCAGATCTTGTGTGACCTGTAGGAATATTTGGGGGACAGAGCACAGACAGAGCTGGGGGAGCTAGGCCGGAGATGAGTTGGTAGAATACAGAAAGACCACCAACCCGTCTGCGTTGAGTGAGTGAAAGGCCCTCGGAGTTAGCTTCATCGCTGGAAATTCCAATGATTCTGAAAACTTTGGTTTCAACAGCGTGAAGCCGAGCTAGGTGTGAGGAAGGAGCACCAGCCCAGAGGAGAGAGCAGTATTCCATTGAGCTGCATATGAAAGCCTTGTATGTGGTGAGGAGCTCAGGTCTGCCAAGGAAGGACTTCGCACGATGGAGGATGCCGAGTCGGCGTCTGGCTTTGGAGGCCAGCTTGGAAATGTGGTTTTCCCAGGAAAGATAATTGCAGATCGTGAGACCCAAAAGCTTGGGTGACAGAACTTATTGGATAGGATTGTTCAGAAAGTAGATGGGAGGGTTGTCCAGTCGGTCTTTTTGGAGAGACATAGTAAGAGTGTGAAATTTGTCAGGATTGAAAGACATGTTCCACTTGCTTGACTAGTCTTTGATTTTGTCCAAGTCAGCAGAGAGTGAGCAGGCTGCAGATTACCGATCTGAGGGATGAGGTATCTGAGGGATGAGGAAGAGATAGAGAGGGATTTTCCTGAGAGTTGGAGAAACATTGATGAAGACCTGAAAAAGAACAGGGCCCAGAACACTGCCTTGGGGAACTCCAGGCTGAACAGGAAGGGGGCAGAGAGTGGAGCAAAGAGATAGAGAGGATTTTCCAGCGAGTCGGAGAGATCATTGATGAAGATCAGAAAAAGCACAGGGCCCAGAACACTGCCTTGGGGAACTCCAGCCTGAACAGGAAGGGGGAGATGAGAGAAATCCATTCAGGGCCACACGTTGACTACGACCAGAGAGCAAGTCCACAAGCCATGCGTGGAGATTTCCATGGATACCATAGGAGGAGAGTTTGGTGAGCAGAGCGGGGTGCCAGACCATATCGAAGGCACGTGATATGTCAAGGGAGACAGCTCTAATTGCCTGTTTGACATTGAGGACCTCCATCCATTGTTGAGACAGCAGAAGCAGCATGTCCAGAGCAGAGTGACCTGGTCTGAAACCAAGTTGATGATCTGAGATCAATCCATTGGAGAAGAGGAAGGATTTGATATCTGAAGCAATGATGGATTCCATGACTTTGCTGACACTTTGCTTTGTATGGGAACCATCTTGGAAAACACCTTCAACTTTGCCCCTCTATATCTCTGAAATGGCTCAATTGACAAAAATGAATCATGGCTCATTCTAAAGAACTCTGCAATGGGACCAAAAATGTGTTTATTTGGGATATTAAAAGTGCTAACGTTATGAGGTTAGAATTAGACAAATAGATCCCATGGTCCCACGAATATGATCTTTTTACATGGGCTTAGTTTAAAAAAAAATGAGGTTCAAAAAAATTTCGACGTCATACGTCACATGGTTCGGCCGCCATATTGGTTTTCACGAAAACCACCAAAACCTCTTTTCTCCCCCAATGGCTGAACAGATTGAGCCCCAACTTGGCATGCATAATCACATACCCATGACAAACAAAAAGTTCCAATGTGATGATGTCATATGTCACATGGTTTTGGAGTTATGATGTTTTTAAGTATCAATTTAAAAACCTATCTCCTCCATCATTTTTGAAGATATCGAGTGGAAACTTTACACAAATGTTCCCCATGTGGGGAAGTTAAAACGTTACTTGGGAAGTTGTGATGTCACATGGTTTGGCCGCAATAGAATAATTGAACAGAAATCTTAAAAAGCTTCTATCTCTTGAATCGCTGCATTGATTGACTTGAAACGTTAATGTAATGTAGCTGGTCATCAAGTGGAATGGGTGTTTAAAATTTCAACGTGATTGGTTGTACGGTCTGGAAGCTAGAAGTCTTTATTGTTGAAAGAAGAAGAAATGTAACACTTTTTCTTCTCAGGCCATGTAACTGATTGTGACACTGCCATTTTTCGGATTTATTTCCTTAAAAGTCATTTTCTCTGCAGTCATTGCACCGATTGACAGGGAATTTTCACCATTGGAGCACCCCGGCATGTAGAATCTTATAATGGTAATTATGACATCATAAGTCACATGGTGCAGGCAACATCTTGGAAAAACCGAAAAAATATTGCACCTCTATACTATATCTCCAAAAGCGCTGTGTAGAAAAGATTGAGACACATCTCATTGTAAAGAACTCTCCATGCAGAATAACATGCGAATGATGATGGCATAGGTGTTTCCATTATGACGTCATAATGCGACAAGTAAAAAACTTCATCCGATCAAGATGAAATTTCTTGAGCATCATCTAGGGATAAATTGATGGAGGAAAAAATAATGTGAAAGCGGGTTTGTATAAAAGCGGGAAGGCGGAGGAAAGCGGTCATCACTGCCAGCAGTTATAAAGTGGCAGTTCTAGTTTTATTTATTTATTGCAAGCAAATGGAAGTGAAGTGATACTGCGTGCGGAATCCTGCAGGGTTGTGACATAGCCTTCGGTGATGAAAATGTCATGACGTCACTCGGTCAATTGACTAGAGTGATGCCTTGCATCTCGGCTACAGGTTGCTAAAGGTCTATCGCACGGTCTACCATGTGTGTCAGTCAGTCTTTGCAAGAATTGATTGATTATACTGTTGTTCATCCAATACGGGTTTTGATGAGACTAAAATGGGTCTGTGGGTTTTCAGAAACAAAACTGGGACAAACCCGTGAAATGTGGGTCACTCTTCATCTAGGCATTAGCTTGCACAGTCTTATATGGTGGCTACAAAGATATCCACAATAAAGACCTCTTCTTTAACTATGAAACCTGTTGGCTTTCCTTGATGTCGTGATGCCTTGTTTTGTGTGATCTATGGCTATGGTTTAGCCTAAAACCTATAAGGTGGAAGGTAGTAAGTGCCATGTGCTGCATCTTCAATTTGGATATTCACTGTTCAAGAATGTCAATGTTGTGGTCTTCAAGGGTCTTTGGAGGAAATCGCACGTCGTGCATGAAACACCGTCAGTGGCAGTCTTCACAATGTACATCTGTTGGCAAAATATTGGTTCACGAGTTATCAAGTGACCACTATATTCGTCGTGTGTGTGTGTGTCTGTCTGTGTGTGTCTGTCTGTCTGTCTGTGTGTGTCTGCCCGCAGCATAACTACCCGATGATATCATCCGATCTTGATGAAACTTGGTTGGGAGGTTGATATCATGATCTAGTTGTGTCCTGCCGAGAGTGGGCGTATTGCGCCCATTGTGGGCGGAGCCACGCCCGAAAAAGATGTCTTCTTAGGGGGTAATCAAGTTCAAGCTACATCTTCTCCGAGGGGTTTGGTGGAATCTGACAGGGGTTTCGATATTTGGTTAGGCCAATGTCATGTGTCTAGCCCTACGGAGCTCGATTTTTCATATATATTTTTCATTTTAAAAATTATTATTATTATTATTATTTTTTTTCATTTCATTTTTCACCGAATTTTCGGTAACTGTTTAACTAACCTCATAACTGATTATACATTATTTTCTATCTCATTTCAAGGTCAGTAACCTTCGTTTTGACATTTCCGGGCCTGGCCTGTCCGGGCCTGTTTCGGTTACAGTCCGTCCTTTGTCATTGAATACCGCTCGCTCGTGAACCATCGTCGTCTCCTGACTTGTTATTGTTATTATTATTATCAATTTATCATTATTATTACTTTGCCACCGAAGGTCGACGTAGGTTATGTTTTCACCCTTGTCTGTTTGTCTATCTGTCTGTCTGTGAGCAGGATATCTCAAAAAGCTATGGACGGATTATCATAACACTTCGTGGATGGGTTGTTGGGTGACAAGAAGAAGCCGATTCGATTTTGGTTCAGGTCCGGATGCAGATCTAGCCTATCAGTTGGATACAAAACGTAAACTGTTCAGCCTGGCGGAACGATGCCATTCTCGTTGTTATTATGAAAGATTGAGATCATCATCATCATCATCATCATCATCATCATCATCATCATCATCATCATCATATTCTTTACCTTCCCATACTTTTTACAGAATTCCTATACTACCAAAACGTTTATTGGACAAAGTTTAGGTGGTTTGCCATTGCCTTCCAGGCAGACAGGGCAGGAATTTGAAATTCATTCATGGTGCCGGCGATAGCTTGCCTACTCCACACAAAGGACACAGTGGGATATTTAACATCCACCAACTAATAGCGGCAGATGGGACGGCCAGTTTAACGGCCGTCCGAGGGACAGGAACACACCAATGAATTGCCCTGCATGTGAAACACCAGGATGACAGTTTATAGCTGAGCTGAGATTCAAATGCAGGCTAGACAGCTCAGAGGTGAGTGTACATACCTGTAGGCTATCCTGCCAGCCCAATGAGATAATACAGACCCCTTAAGGACTTTCTAAATTAATTCCAAACTGCCCCAGGCTAAATGGGTTATGTTTGCCAATGTCTTACTGATCTATACTTGCAGAAGCCTGGAGAAGCGTGGTAAAAATAACACAATAAAAAAAGAGGAATCATTTTATTTTTCGCTGGTTGAAAGAGCACAAAATTGGAGCTTAGATATTTCTTAACAGCAAAGGAAATTATTTTGGGAGCAATTTAGGTAGCAGTCTGTTGCCTATAAACCGTCCACGTTCAATATTTTGTCTTGATTGAAAAAATTATAATTTTCCCTTAGGTTTGGATTAATTTGAAGCAACTTTTACTTAATAACTAGCAAAGATACGCGGTGTTGCCAGGTAACACAGTCGCTTCGCTGACTGAAATATTATGAGAAGGGGTGATAGGGAGGAGAGGAGGGGAAGGGAAGTAGGGAGGAGTGAGGAGTGGAGGGGAAGCGAGAGAGAGGAGGGGAGGAGAGGGGAGAGATAGGAGGGGAGGGGAGAGAGAGAGGTGGGGGAGGGGGAGTGGGGGAGAAGAGGGGAGGGGGTCGAGAGGAGGGGAAGGGGTGAGATGAGGAAGATGGGGGAGGAGGGGGTAGAGAGGAGGGCAAGGGGTGAAGTGAGGAAGATGGGGGAGGAGGGAGTAGTGTAGGGGGGAGGGAGGGAGGACAGGCAGGAGGGAGCAGGAGGATTGGTACGGGGAGAGCAGGAGGGAGCAGGGGTAGGTCGCGAGCAAGTTCACCCATCGCTTCACTGAATATTGAGGAGGGGAGATATTCTTCATTTCAAGTTTTATGGCATTTTCAGAGCGGCGAGGCTCTATATTAAGGAGAAAGAAGGAGCCTTTGGGTAATCTCTAGCTGAATTTCTTCATAATGCTTTCCGAGTTCAAAGAAGAAGAATCATCAGTGACTGAGTCTCTCCGTTATGCTCTCTGAGTTTGAAGAAGAAGAAGAATTATCAAGAGCTGGATTTCTCTGTAATGTTTTCCGACTTTGAAGAAAAAGGTGCTTGCTGCGTTTGAAGAAGATTTGGGCGGTGTATTTTGCCAAAAATGCAGGAATAATAAATGATCGTTTATGTTGATGTTTTGGGGCGAACCCCCGCTCTAGCAGGGAAAATGGCCTTAAAATGCCTGTTGTTGTTGTTGTTGTTGTGAGTATGTTGATGTTTTGTCAATCTTAGTAGCTGAGTTTCTCCATCATGCTTTGAAGAAGAATAAGTGCTGATGCTTTGTTCACACTGTTTCTCCGTGTTATGTTTGTTTACAATCACAAAAATGAAATTATGAAAAATGGGAATAAAGTTGAAGCAATTTGCAACTTCAATGTATTGACATATCGTCACATCCAAGTACAGACTTGGCATTTAATATGGAATATATATTTTTTCTTGACTTGGGTTTACTTTCTTAACTCAGTATATCAATCTGGTGAGTTTCTTTTACACTTTGGTGATTTATTTGTTAAAAGAACCATGTCACTGATTGTCTGTCGCAGCAAGAAGTCAATAACAGGATTATATCACAGGTGGTGTGGCAAAATGTACGGACAGGTGCATTTGATGATTGGCTTCACAGTCGGGTATACAAGGGTTGTTGCGTTCTGTATTAGTGGAAAACAACTGCTGCACGTTTCCAAAAGTTATTGCCACTTCCTCTGGAGATGGTCCGTCAACTCGACAATGCTGTTTGTCATGGAGTGGTGGCTTTACGAAATTACGGCATGAAACAGCGTGCTATTGCTCGGCAGTATCGTATTACTCAAGGTCAGGTGTCAAAGATCCTGAAACGAAATGCTCAGAGGGGTGTCCCTACTCCAATACCGAGGCCAGGACGTCCCCACAGAACCACAAGGAGGGATGATCGCCAGCTGCACCGGTTAGTCCGCAATGGCCGTACCAAGTCAGCTAATCGGCTTAAGGCTGAGTGGCAGCAACTGACAAATGTGCCTGTATCCAGAAGGCTAGTCAACCAACGACTGGTTCAAGCAGGCTATCGTGCCAGGCGTCCCCTGAGAAAGCCACGCCTGACCAGACAACACCGCCAGCGCCGATTGCAGTGGGACAGAGAGCACCGTCAATGGCAGCCAGGACACTGGAATCACGGGATCTTCAGTGACGAGTCTAGATTTCTGGTCTATCGTCAAGATGGCCGCGTCCGAGTGCGCAGACAAGTGCATGAAGCCTACAACAAAGATTGTATAGTGCAAGAGTCCAAGCTGGAGGTGGTGGGGTGACCGTTTGGGCTGCTTTTCATGCAGGGGGCAAAACTGACCTGGTTGTTCTGAATAGAAACCTGAATCAGTTCAAGTACAGGGCCATTCTGGAAGAAACATTGCTTCCATTTGCTCGTGCAGCCTTTCGAGGAAACTTTGTCTTCCAAGATGACAATGCACGGCCTCATCATGCTCGCATGATCCAACACTTTCTTGCTGACCGTGGTGTAGAGCATATGGAGTGGCCTGCCATGTCCCCGGATATGAATCCGATAGAGAACTTGTGGGCAAAATTAACGCGTCAAATCGACCACTTGGACCAGCAGCCGACCTCTGTGCGTGAATTGCAGCAGGCTATTGTCACTGCATGGCAAGCAATTCCTGTCCAAACCTTGGCAAATCTCGTGAACAGCATGCCTCAACATGTACGTGATCTTCTGAATGCTCGTGGGGGTTACACGAAGTACTGAACTGTAATTTTACTGTCCGTAATCCCAGTCGTAATTTAACATTTGTTTTTGTTAAAAAATTTTTTGGCTAATGTGCAAAATAAAGAGATACTTCTGGAAAACGTACAGAAGTTTAACACAGTACTGTCCATGAATTGAGTTCGATATCAGTTCACATCACTTTCAAGGATCAATTTATTTGTTTCGAAATGTCAAATGTGGTTTTTGTTTCTTTTAAAGGTCACATTAACAAAATCTAGAATAATTTCAACATAATTCCAATGAACTTTTGGTTCTAAGACATCTTGAAAAGTAAGTTCACCCCCACAAAAAAAATATTCCATATTAAATGCCAAGTCTGTATATTACGAAAGTGCATTGCTGTACAAGTATTGCAGATCCCAGTAGAGTGACATCCTATCCTATGAAAGTATGAATTAAGACGATAGTCCAGAAGGAGGGACACATCCCTGGACATCTCAACAGCATATACAAAGCACCGACAAATACAAGGCATACATACAAAGCGCCGACAAATACAAGGCATACATGCAAAGTGCCGACAAAAGGACAGTTATTTAAAATTAGACTTCAAATTATTAATCACATGTAGCACAGATCCAGGTAGAGTGACACCCTATCCTGTGAACGTATGAATTAAGATGACAGTGGAAAAGGAGGAAAGACAGCCTTGCTTACATAAATAAATACACTTAGTTATAAGAATCGCCAATTCTTAATTTTTTTCAGATTTAACTCCAGATTTCGATGCTCAGTTTACAGGATCAAATTCTGAAATCAAAATCCAGATTTCCATTATATGCTTTAATTTGTCCATGAGAGGTCATAGTGGTTGCAAGGCAAGGCACATTTGAATAGCCCGAAACAAAATGGTGGCTTAAGAACCAAGCGATGTGACAGAGGGCTGACCAAGACGTTGCACTGCCATTTTAGTAAGGCATATATATATATATACTAGCTTGGCTCGGCTCGCTGCGCTCGCCTCACCAAGCGTCGATACTGAGGAACGGGCTTATTTTAGCTGAGGCTAATGACTGTACCTGAGTTGCTGTGTTGTCATGATTTTCACCAATCATAATACAAACATGTATTTGTTGTGTTTGTGATATTACATTTTTATAGGCAATTTAGGTTGAAGATTTAGGTTGAAAAAATATATAAAATTCAAAAAAGAACCCCTCAGCACATACATATGGGAGGGGTAGGTGCAGACTGGAAGTTTGGGACGATTACACCTCACCACCACGTAATTCAAAACACCTCACCACCAAGTAATTCAAAACACTTCACCACCACATAATTCAAAACACCTCACCACCACATAATTCAAAATACCTCACCACCAAGTAATTCAAAACACCTCACCACCACATAATTCAAAATACCTCATCACCAACTAATTCTAAACACCTCACCACCACATAATTAAAAACACCTCACCACCACGTAATTATAAATACCTCACAACCAATTAATTCAAAACACCTCACCACCATGTGATTTAAAAACACCTCACCACCATGTGATTTAAAAACACCTCACCACCACGTCATTTAAAAACACCTCACCACCACGTCATTTAAAAACACCTCACCACCACATAATTCAAAATACCTCACCACCACGTGATTCAAAACCACCACAACGTTATTAAAAACACTTCACAACCACAGAAACAAAAGTTTGAGGGAGTCGTTAAGTGACAACACAGACACTGCCCAGATGTGTAGATATATAGATAAATAACTGTACCCGAGTTGCCGTTTTGTCATGGTTTAAACCAATCATAATTCAAACAATTATTTTGCACAAATGTATTTGTAATATACGTGATATCACATTTTCTAAACAATTGAAGTTGAAAAAAAAAAATTTCCCCAAAAAATTCCCCCCCCCCAAAAAAATAAATTTGGAAAAATTTTCAAAAACAAATACCCTTGGGACATACCGACGGGAGAGATATGTGCATTCCAGAAGTTTGGTACGATTTCACAAAAGTTTGAGAAAGTAGTTCAGTGACAACACAACACAACACAGGACAGACGCTGCACAAATATATATATATATATATATATATATATATATATATATATATATATATATATATATATATATATATATATATATATATTGTTGTTGAGTATCTCCGAAATTGTATTCAAAAAGGATGTTATAACACACCCAAACGCCCAACTTTCATCATTGCAATCTGTTGGTGGTCCAGGTGTATGTATGCAAAGTTTGGGGCTGCCGGGTTTCATGGTAGAGGAGGAGATGCACACACACACACACACACACACACACACACACACACACACACACACACACACACACCCTTTTATTATTATAGATAATGTTTTCTCTCCGATGAGTGTTTTTTGTGTTTCAGTATGGGATAGACAGGCAGAGAGGTGGCATTAGTGGGGGTTACGTTCCTGTAAAATGTCGAGAATGTTGAATCCGCGACTGTGGGGATATTCTTTCAATGAACAAGTACAAAAAGTTTTAATTAATACAAAAGCCGCGTCGATGTTACACAATGCCTAGATGCAGCTGTGCCTATAACGTCGATGTTATAGGCACAGGACATTCCTATTGATTCGATTACTTGATGTTATTTTTGTGCAAAGTGAAAGGATATCTCGGCAATTTCCCATGTGTGGCGACGAATTTTTAATATATCTCGGCATTTTCCCGTCTGTTATTTCAGGCGGTGTATGACTGACCATGCCGCGATTTAAAAAAAATATATCTCGGCAATTTCCCGTGTGTGGCGACACGTGAACGAAGCTATGCTCCTCTCTCCACATTATTGTGACGACGTATAAATTAAATATTTCATCGTGACGATTGTCATCAAATGGACGAATTTTTAATATATCTCGGCATTTTCCCGTCTGTTATTTCAGGCGGTGTATGACTGACCATGCCGCGATTAAAAAAAAATATATCTCGGCAATTTCCTGTGTGTGGCGACACGTGAACGAAGCTATGCTCCTCTCTCCACATTATTGTGACGACGTATAAATTAAATATTTCATCGTGACGATTGTCATCAAATGGACGAATTTTTAATATATCTCGGCATTTTCCCGTCTGTTATTTCGGGCGGTGTATGACTGACCATGCCGCGATTTAAACAAAATATATATATCTCGGCATTTTCCCGTCTGTTATTTTGGGCGGTGTATGACTGACCATGCCGCGATTTAAAAAAAAAAAATCTCAATGGACTTGAAGTTACAGGCCTTTGAGAATTCATTTCGTTCTATAAAGGGCAACTTTCATCGGATTTTCTTCCCGTTTTTTTTCAACCGAGTCTAAAACTATGTTAGCGACTGTGAAAAATGAAATGATATATCGAATTTGATTTGAAATAAAACTGTGTGAGAGAGGAAGACACCACGGGCCTACAAAACAGGCCTCAAAGCTATGCGAGTTAATAAAATGGTGGATATTTGTTTATATGAAGCCTCTCCCAGAATGTGTGGAGCTATGGTTCCCAGAATGGGTGGAGCTTTGAGGTTTTGTCTTCTCTGCAAGAACAAGAACAAGAAGAAGAACAACAACAGCAGAGGGCACTCTATGACCAGCGTCTGCGACGCGGCTAAAAAAGGGGGATAGGTTCCCAGCAGTTTGTGATTCATCAGGAAAAAACAAAAATCGTGTGAAAAACTGCGAATACGCGAACAAACCACGAATACGCTTGCGAAAAACCGCAAATGCCGAATGGTGTGGTGGGGGTGCTTTACGTGTGTGGAATATTATTTTAGCTGTAAGGTACACAGCTGGTTGGAAATGGCTTATGCATGGCTGGAAGTGGTTTTACACGTAATAATAATAATAATAATAATAATAATACATTTATATTATATAGCGCTTTTCAAGAAGCCCAAAGACGCCCAAAGCCCAAAGCCCAAAGACGTAATGTGTCGAAGATGCTTTTAGAAGTGATGTGCGTGGATGGTGGTATTTTCATAAGGGAAAATGTTGAAGATTTTACGACCATGAATGCACATGATTACAGTTTTCATGAAATGCTTACAAATAAAATTCCAAAAGGTTAGCTCACTCTTTTGCTGCAAGTATCATGCTACTTAATGGAAAATGAACTGTTTATGCTTCGTTCTTGTGTGATCGCCGAAGCGCGTCTTGAGCCCAGAATTAGTCGCCGTTTTAACTGCTCGGGGTTTAAGATTGAAGGATTATAGGGTATTCTGTATTGTATTATGAAGATAGACGTTCAGTTTAAATGTGCCTAATTTTAAACATACTTTAATTTTAAACATCACAGCCTTGTGGTAGAATTTCATTTTATTTTAGATTTAAAATAAAAGTTCATTTTTACTTACCTTCGATGAACCAGCCTCGCTTTTTATTTACTTTATTTTATTTATTTTATTTTAGATTTAAAATAAAAGTTCATTTTTACTTAGCTTAAATGAACCAGCCTCGCTTTTTATTTATTTTATTTTATTTATTTTAGATTCAAAATAAAAGTTCATTTTACTTACTTTCGATGAACCAGCCTCGCCTTTTTATTTATTTATTTTTATATATTTTATTCTAGATTTAAAATAAAAGTTCATTTTTACTTACCTTCGATGAACCAGCCTTGCCGTTTTATTTATTTATTTTTATATATTTTATTTTAGATTCAAAATAAAAGTTCATTTTTACTTACCTTCAATGAACCAGCCTTGCCGATCGGCGCAATATTTACACCACATTATAGTCAGGTTCACTATGTCAATAAATTATATTTCGTTCAAAATCATGGTAGATTAGCAAACCTATACATTTTTGGAAAGGTTATAGCATAAGGAAACTAAAAATCAATGTTTACGTTTGGAGAGAAACCTGTATGGCGGCCATTTTGGATTTTCAAAATGGCCACTGTAAAATACATATTTTGTTCTATTTCTGCCTCTAATTACCCTAAAAACTTTAAAATATATACTAAACCTATATTTTCAGGGACAAGGAATCCAATGAAAGTATCAAATTAGTGCTATGGGGAATGGTAAGACACGAATCAAAGGTTTTGAATTGCAAAATACTGTCTTTATATTCGCGATAAGTTGCATAATCAAATACATGTTATCATTTTGTACAGGCAGTTAATAACATCAAAATGTGTCACAATAATTCATATCACCAAACATACACAGGCAGTCAGCAAAATCATATATACACATGCAGTCAGTATAACTTCACATCTCCACAGGCAGTCAATGACAAAATATACACAGGCAGTCAATGGCATCAAACATACACGATTACAGAATATGCCATTTAGAGTTCGTCATCACTGTCCTGTGTGTCGTATCCGACAATATAGTCCGCATCGTTTTCACAGTCCGTTCCACACAAGCAAAGGTCGGTCAAATTGATTGGCAAATCGAATTGGTCGAATGGTCGAATGGTCGATCGAAACGATTGGTCGAATGGTCGAATGGTCGA
This sequence comes from Myxine glutinosa, assembly GCF_964187855.1. Classification (NCBI taxonomy): domain Eukaryota; kingdom Metazoa; phylum Chordata; class Myxini; order Myxiniformes; family Myxinidae; genus Myxine; species Myxine glutinosa. Next base: position 78,139,322 of record NC_136270.1, read on the forward strand.
ATTGGTCGAATGGAATTGGTCGATTGGTCGAATTGGTCGAATTGGTCGAATCGAATTGGTCGGAATTGGCAAATGTAAACATTGATTTTCAGATTTTCCATGTAATAACGTTTCCAAAAATGTATAGGTTTGCTAATCTACCATGATTTTGAACGAAAAAACATAGTGATCAGTCCGCAATGTATAGGTTTGCTAATCTACCATGATTTTGAATGAAAAAACATAGTGAACCTGACTATTACAGGGGATGTTTGATTATTGAGTATGTCCTTAGACTAAAGGAAAGTGTGTAGACTAAAGGAATCATGAGACTTAAAACTAAGCAATAAATATATAATTAAATAATCACTCGTTCCCAAACAAAAATAAATGATAAAATAATTATTTAAGAAACCAAGCAAACCCACTCCCCATGTCATATTCCATCTAGAATCTTCTTCCCCCTTCCCTCTCCTCCCCATGTAGAGAGTTTGCGATCGTCTGTGAACCAGGCCTTTTCCTTAAGCAGAAAATACTTACATAACAATATTAGCCCGAGGTCCCTACCCATAGGTGAAAAGAGATAATCAACCAAGTACCAAGTAAGTCCAAGGGCGGGTAGGAATATTTTTTGCCCGTGAAAAACCGCGAATACACGGAACTTGTGAATGCTGTGACCGCAAATGTCGAATATATATTCCGCAAATACACTATATATATATATATTGAAACTCTAGCTTGAAATATATATACATATATATGTATATATGTATATATATATATATATATATATATATATATATATATATATATATATATATATATATATATATATATAGACACTGCACAGATATATATATCTGCATTGCAATCTGTGCAGATATATATATATATCTGTGCAGTGTCTGTCTTGTGTTGTCTTGTCACTGAATTCCTCCCTCAAACTTTTGTGAAATCGTACCAAACTTCTGGTATGCACCTATCTCTCCCATCGGTATGTCCTAAGGGTATTTTTTTAGAAATAATTTCCTATTAATTAATTAATTTATTTTGGAATTGTTTTTGGAAATTTTTTTTTTTCAACTTCAGTTGTTTATAAAAGGTAATATCAGGTATATTACAAATACATTGTGCAAAATAATTGTTTGAATTATGATTGGTGTAAACCATAACAAAACGGCAACTCCGGTACGGTCATTTATCGATTTATCTACATATCTGGGCAGTGTCTGTGTTGTCACTTAACTACTCCCTCAAACTTTTGTTTCCGTGGTTGTAAAGTGTTTTTAATAACGTGGTGGTGTGGTATTTTTGAATTATGTGGTGGTGAGGTCTCGCGAGATCTCGCGAGATCTTGCGAGATCTTGTCGGAGCTGTCACGGTTTTTCGAAGCTGTTCCATGATCTTCACGCACGCTCGAAGTTAAGTAATTGTAATTGTAACAGTAAAGTAAATTGTAACAGTAAAGTAATTGTCACATTTGTATTTTTGTCGAAACTGCATTTATCTTACATGTGTGTACCTTTTGCGTGTCCCTCGGGAGATTTATCGGTGTTAATCTTTCATACCTGTATAAAATAGTCGAGTATTTCGTGCCACGCGGCCTAGTTGTTGAACCTTCCGACCTTGAAGCTTGGTTCTCTCCGGGCATCCAAAGCGGTTATTTTTTCATTCGTGTGTTTGTCAAATTTCAACTCGTTATTTTATCGTCCATGCGTTATTGTTTGTTTATAGTTAGTTTTGGTTTGAATTTCCTGTAACTCGTAATTAATTAATCGTGTTCTGCTCCTCATGTGCGGCCTTGTACCTCCGTCGGTGTTTGTTAACTTAAGTCCCCTACATCGTGTTTTGCTTGGCTCTTTGTTTTTTCCCTTCTACCCCGAACATAATACTCTTTGTCTAACGTTTTAAATCCCCACCCTCCCCCCCCACAAACCCCGTCCCCCTCTAAAAAAACCAAAAACATTTATTTTCCTTTCTCCACGCGTGCTGTTGTCTCATCCTGTACTTTCTGTCCAGGTGTGCCGTTCGCCCCGTCCCCATTATCTCCTTGCCATCCACCTTTTGCCCTGTTCACGTGACTCGTGGTGGTCCCTCTCGGCTCTCCCCCCATTGGTATTTTGTGCATATAAGATTGTTTACGGTTCTGTTTCAATATTATTTAAATATGTTTAACCTTTCCCCTTCAGTGTTTTATTCAGTGGTATATTACAACACGCTGTTTTTCTTCCTATTTAAAAGCCTTTTCTCAATTTCCTCTCCAACTCATTCCACGTCAAAAAAATAGAAATTCAATCTTTTATACATCTCCCTCACTACATGGTCTAAATTCACATTCATTCCACCCCTCCTCCATCGTTCTGAATCGGATTGCTAACTTGAAAATCACAACAAACCCAATTTGTTATCAATGTTCGTCTTTCATTAATCATCCACTTTCTAAACTCCCCTCTTACCCCTCCCCTCCAAATCCCCCCCTTGCACCTACACTCCTAAACTCCCCCATTGCCCCTCCACTCCTAAACTCCCCCCTTGCCCCTCCACTCCTGAACTCCCCCCTTGCTCTTCCCCTCCTAAACTCCCCCCTTGCCCCTCCCCTCCAAATCCCCTCCCTTGCCCCTCCACTCCTGAACTCCCCCCTTGCCCTTGCCCTCCTAAATTCCCCCTTGCCCCTCCCCTCCAAATCCCCCCTTGCCCCTACACTCCTAAACTCCCCCCTTGCCCCTCCACTCCTAAACTCCCCCCTTGCCCCTCCCCTCCTAAACTCCCCCCTTGCCCTTCCCCTCCTAAACTCCCCCCTCACTCCTCCCCTTCAAAACTCCCTCCCAACCCCTCCCATTCAAATCTCCCCCCATACCATTCCTCTCCAATTCTCCCTCCTCCCCTCCTCCTCAAAGCTGCCTCCTCCCCACTTCGTCTCCCTTCTACCTCATACCTCCACCCCCCCCCCAACCTTCTACTTTCCTCTGCCCCCCCCCCTCAAACAACCCCTCACTGTGCCTCATCCCTTCACCATCAAACCTTTCATCCTCCTCATCCTTCCCTTCCTTGGAACTCTTCTGTAATCTCTGACACAATATCAACTGCTCTCCCTACCTCCCCCTCTCATCCTTCATCTTACCCTACTCCTCCCCTCCCCTGTCCTGTACCCGATGCTCCCCCTCTCTCTTCATTAACGGTATGGACCTCAAACATCCGGGGCCTTCGCTCAAACCTGACTGATCTCTCCATACAGGTTGCTTCTGACAATCCAGACTTGATCTGCTTAACAGAGACTTTCCTCCTTCAAGATGTCTCTGATTCCTTAATATCTCTTCCTGGTTACTCCCTCCTCCGGTATGATAGACCTGAGCCTCGTCCTGGTGGTGGGGTGGCTATCTTTATCAAAAACTCTCTTCTTCACTCTCCTTGCACTGCCCTCTCTCCTCCTCACCCCCAGGAGTACCTCTGGCTACGGCTGCCTCTCCGCTCCCACCTTTTGTTCATATGTGTTCTGTACCATCCCCCAAACAGTGATGACTCCATTTACATTTCACTGTCTGACAACATGGACCAACTTCTATCCACTCATCCCAACTCTCTCTTCCTCATATGTGGTGACTTCAACTGTCATCATGCCACCTTGTTGGGTGTGGGTTCCTCTCTCACCAGTCATGGCACCTCAGCAAAGGACTTCTGTGACTCACTGGGATTGACACAATCTGTCAATTTCCCGACCCGGATCTCAGCCAATGGAGTATCTTCTCTTCTAGACTTGGTTATGACAAACTTCCCTGCTAATGTCTGCTGCTCTTCTTCTGCTCCAATCGGTTCTTCTGATCATGTGCTTGTCAAAGTGGACATCTCTCTGGCCATTCTCAGAGAGCCTCCTCAGCGTCGACGAGTCTGGCATTTCACTCAGGCCGACTGGGACGGTCTTCAAGCAGCCATCAATTGTCTGGATTGGTCTCCCATCTCCACTGCCTCTGACATCAATTCTTCCTGGGAATTCTTCCAAAGCAAACTGCTCTCTCTCATGCACAGATTTATCCCATCTCGTCTTCGGTTGTCTTACCCTTCCTCACGTCCATGGTACACTGAATATTGTGGTGAGGCAGTTGCCCTGAAACAACATGCCTTTGCCTCTTGGAAGGCTAATCCAACTGAAGGCAATCTCATTTCCTTCCAGCAAGCTCGGAACCAGTGTGTGTCTACCCTCAGGAGTGCCAGGAAGCACTATCTCTCCTCACTCAAGAATGAACTCTCAAATCTGTCTCCTTCCTCCAAATCCTGGTGGCGTCTGGTCAAATCCGTTTCAGGTGTTTGTTCCCCCACCATCCCCTCCCTTACCTCAAATGGCCACACAGTTGATATCGCACGTGACAAAGCCGAATGCCTCAACTCTGTGTTTGCCTCAAAATCTTTCGTCCCAAACCCATCTCTCTCTGTACCCATCTTTCCCAGTCGAACCCAACTGCTCCTGGACTCTGTGTCCTTCTCTCCTGACAAGGTGGAGGAGCTTTTGTCTAACCTCGACTCTGATTCTGCAACTGGACCAGACGGCATCAGCCCACAGGTCCTAAAATCCTGCTCTGCCACTCTATCTCACCCTCTCTCTGTTCTTTTCACCCTATCTTTTGCTCAAGGTCATCTGCCAGCATCCTGGAAATCAGCAAACATTACCGCTTTACACAAAAAAGGTGCAAAAACAGATCCTTGCAACTACAGACCAATCAGCCTGCTCCCAATTATTAGCAAAATCATGGAATCCATCATTGCTTCGGATATGAAATCTTTCCTCTTCTCCAATGGCTTGATCTCTGATCATCAATTTGGTTTCAGACCAGGTCACTCTACTCTGGACATGCTGCTTCTGCTGTCTCAACAATGGATGGAGGTCCTCAATGCCAAACAGGAAATCAGAGCTGTTTCCCTTGACATATCACGTGCCTTCGATACGGTCTGGCACCCAGCTCTACTCAGCAAACTCTCCTCCTATGGTATCCATGGAAATCTCCATGCATGGCTTGCGGACTTCCTCTCTGGTCGTAGTCAACGTGTGGCCCTGAATGGATTTCTTTCATCTCCCCTTCCTCTGCAGGCTGGAGTTCCCCAAGGCAGTGTGCTGGGCCCTGTGCTTTTTCTGGTCTTTATCAATGATCTCTCCGACTCTCTGGAAAATCCTCTCTATCTCTTCGCTGATGACTCCACTCTCTGCCGCTCCAATCCTCTTCCCTCAGATCGGCAGTCTGCAGCCTCCTCACTCTCTGAAGACCTGGACAAAATCACAGACTGGTCAAACAAGTGGAACATGTCTTTCAATCCTGACAAATCTCACACTCTTACTATGTCTCTCCGAAAAGATCGACTGGACAACCCTCCCATCTACTTTCTCAACAATCCTCTCCAAGAAGTTCTGTCGCTCAAGCTTTTGGGTCTCACTATCTGCCATGATCTTTCTTGGGAAAACCACATTTCCAAGCTGGCCTCCAAAGCCAGTCGCCGACTGGGCATCCTCCGTCGTGCGAAGTCCTTCCTAGGCACACCTGAGCTCCTCACCACATACAAGGCTTTCATCCGCAGCTCAATGTAATACTGCTCTCCCCTATGGGCTGGTGCTCCTGCCTCACACCTAGCTCGGCTTCACGCTGTTGAAACCAAAGCTTTCAGAATCATTGGAATCTCCCGCGATGAAGCTATGTCTGAGGGCCTTTCACTCACTCACCGCAGGCAGGTAGGTGGTCTTTCTGTCTTCTACCGACTCCTCTCCGGCCTTGCTCCCCCAGCTCTCTCTGTGCTCTGTCCCCCAAATATTCCTACAGGTCGCAGAAGATCTGCCAGCAACCCTCTGATGGTCAAACTGCCGAAATCTCGGCTCTCTGCTCACCTTCACTCTTTCATTCCTCTTTTCTTCCGCCTCTGGAACAAACTCCCACACTCCCTTCAATCCCACTCCTCCCTCCAGGTCTTTAAAACAGCTGTTCACCACCATCTCTTATCTTCCCCCATCCAAAACCTTGATCTTTTCTACCCCCACTAATTCACCCCAGCTCCACCTTGTTTGAAATTCCAACTTTTTTCCTGGAAGTCCTAGCAGTGTCCATATGTTTTATACCTCTCCCACCCCCCATTCCCATGCCCCCCCCCCAAAGCCCTCTCCCTCCCACAGATCTCTCGATGTCTCCATGTCTCTCGGTCCCTGCTCTCAAATGTTGTGTGTGTCCTTCCCCCTCTCTCCCCATCTTGTCTACCGCTCCCGATGTTATTTGTTTTATGTGTTGGTTTGTCTTTCTGTGTGATTAATGTTCGCTCTTTCACGAGCCTCGATCTTGTATCCCAAAAAAAGAAAAAGAAAAAGAAAAAAAAAGGTGTTTTTAAATGATGTGGTGGTGATGTGTTTTTAAATGACGTGGTGGTGAGGTATTTATAATTACGTGGTGGTGAGGTGTTTTTAATTATGTGGTGGTGAGGTGTTTTAAATTTGGTGGGGGTGACGTGTTTTAAATTATGTGGGGGTGAGGTATTTTAAATTACTTGGGGGTGAGGCGTTTTGAATTACGTGGTGGTGAGGTGTTTTGAATTACTTGGTGGTGAGGTGTTTTGAATTATGTGGTGGTGAGGTGTAATCGTCCCAAACTTCCAGTCTGCACCTACCCCTCCCATATGTATGTGCTGAGGGGTTCTTTTTTGAATTTTATATATTTTTTCAACCTAAATCTTCAACCTAAATTGCCTATAAAAATGTAATATGACAAACACTACAAATAAATTTGTGCAAAATAATTGTTTGTATTGTGATTGGTGTGAGTCATGACAACACAACAACTCAGGTACAGTCATTATCCTCAGCTAAAATAAGCCCGTTCCTCAGTGACGACGCGCGAGCCTCACCAACCTAGTATATATATATATATATATATATATATATATATAGTCATAACCAAACATAATTTACTCCATACAAACTGAAATACCATGAGGAAACTTAAGGTCATACTCCAAAGTATTTTTATGGCTATGGATTACATGAGTTCAGGCTTTACCTCCTCAACTACTTCCGTGAAGATGATGTTTTGTTATTACCCATCATGCATTTAACCATATTTTCATCTTCTTACAGAGTCACTTTCTGACAGTAAAACAGCAATTCATTTCAAATGTTATCTCAATATAAATTAGAACAAGAAAAGATCCATGCACTAATTCACGCCTTGACATGTGCTGCACCTGAAGGCGAGAGAGGCCTGCAAGACCACGTGGCTCCACTGTCTGGATCAGGTTCCCAGAAAGGTCTAGCCTTCGCAGGTAAACAAGGTGCCTCAGAGCGGTGTATGGTACATTTACCAGCCCGCATCCAGTTACAGCCAGTTCAGTCAAGTTGAGCCCATATAGACTGTCTGGCCCCAGTGACTCCAGTTCTGGCCACGTGGCTAATTCCAACCGCTGTAGGGCAATCATGCGGGAAAAGGAGTTCGGTGGGACGATGGTGGTAGGAAAGTTACGCAGACGTAGAGACAACAACTGGGGAACAGCGGCCAGTGCCTCACTTGGTACGCTCGTGAGATTACACCTCTCCAGCACCAATTCCTGTGTGGAGGAGTGTCGGGAAACATGTTAAAGACCCAATGTTTCGTTTTTTTTTTTCACTTCAATCAAAGGTTGTTGCATAATAATGACCACATAACATTCGAGGAATGAATAATCCTTACAGTTGCATCAAACAAAAGTCTGGCCTTGCTATAAGACTCATCAGTAAAGGTCCATGTAGATGTAACTAAGAGCTTGATGGGTTTTGGTAAATGAATCTCTGTGATCTTTGTTAATAATTTAAGTGTTTTCGCTAATTGATGTAATTGTTTGTTTCTATATCTTGTTTACGTTATTTGTCTTATCACACAACAAGTACACAATATTGCTGAAAGTATTGGGACAGCACGCTCTGCCTTGAAATAGACCGTCCCAGTCTGGCTGTGCATGTTTCCCACACGTAAAGCAGCAGGTGTATGTGTGAAGGCCTTTTCCCAGGTATTGAAATTCACTTATAATCAAGATGGATGAGATCAAAAGTGAACAACTGTTCAATGGCGAATGGTTATTGGATCATGTCAGAGGTTTGCACCTATTCCTTACAACAAGCGTTTCCAATTCAACTGTACATAAGGTATACAATAACCTTAAAAAATGGAGGACAGGGTCATGTGAAATGTTGAAAATAGACCCAGCAGGCCAAGAAAATTGGCAGATGAAGCCAGAAGGAAATGTAAACATAGAATAACGCAACATTAGGTGCTTATCAACCAAAATGTTGTATAAAGTGTTTATGACGGGATATGAAGAATCCTTGTTGCCAAAGGTGAACGAACACTCTATTAGGAATCGAACAAACAGTTGCTGTTAATAACCCTGAATTATAATTCATTTTTATCCAAATATAGTCTGCTGATGCAATTGATTTTCTTCTCTCTTCAACTATGCTCTCTCTTGTACAAGATTAGGCCTATAATCTCGATTTAGCATTACTTTGCTATTCAATAGTGAAAGTGAAAAGCATTTTGTGGTATTTGAGAGTAAATATATGTATATTTTTAAGCTATACCATTTTGGATAACGGTTGTCAGATACTAATACTTATAATTGTGACAAAAAATACCGTGTGTGTATGTCATGTGTGTGTATAATGTATATATATATATATATATAGGTGTGTGTGTGTATATATATATTATATATATACTGTATATGTGTGTTTGTCAATTAGATTCATGAACAGGATAAAAAAATCAAATTGATATATGTGGGAAAATTACATGCCCAGACCAGGAATCGAACCCAGGTCCTCTGAAAAAACCATACCAGTGATCTACCATTTGACCTACCCAGGTAACCCTGACTGAGCATGCTGCCAACCATAGGAGCACCAACGGCCTAAACACGAGAGGGTCTTCCTCCAATGGGGGAACAAATCCATGTCCTCTATTATAAACACCACTTGGGGCGTAGTGAAGCAATTAGATGAATGAGGAGGATTAAATAATTAAATTTAGATGGTAGAGCATAGGTGCGGTTTTCCAGAGGACCTGGGATCGATTCCTGGTCTGGGCATGTAATTTTCCCACATATATCAATTTAAATATACTAGGACGTGCCCGTACGTGGGTGCCCGTTCCTTGCCAAAAAAAAAAAAAAAAATGTCTTCGCCCATGCATGCATGGGCGTGCCCATGGGCCCATGGGCGTGCCCGTAAGTGCGTGATGTGACCGTACAATGAATGTATCGTCCCGACGCCGCAGCTCGGATGGCGCTGCAGTTAATCGGGCCTGTATCGGCAGAGTTATTATAAACGTGTACTACAATCGATCGTACCTTACAGCGTCTGCTCGCCACGTTCAGCATCAGTACGTCGTCACTATGACTATCCGTAAGTCCGGAAGTGACGTCCTCATTTGACTGTCCGGAAGGTCGCATATCGCAGTTACGATGAATCGCAAATTAGTTTTAATTAGTTTTAAAACATAGTTTAACGCCAACATAGTTTGCCAACGTGAAATAAATGAATACGCTCTCAAATGTGCCGTCCGAGGCAGAGTCTGTTCGGCACGTTCGGCACACGTGATAGCTCGCTGCTCTCTGATTGGTTGAATCGTTTTTTGGACATAGCTCGGTAACTACTTCTCCGATTAATATGAAACCTTGAAAAGGCACATCCTCAGGTCCCCAGCAATATACCTGGCAAGTTTAAAGTATATCGGACCCGTGGTTGTCGAGAAACAGCGGTCACAGACACACAGACATACACACAGACATACACACAGAGATTACTGGAATTATAGATACTAGGGCATGCCCGTACTATATATATATCTAAAATTATATCCCCCCCCCCCTCTATTTACATGAAATGGTTTGGTCCATTCGCAAAGCCAAAGCGAACGGCTTGCGAGTACGGTGGCAATCCCCCCCCTCTATTTACATGAAATGGTTTGGTCCATTCGCAAAGCCAAAGCGAACGGCTTGCGAGTACGGTGACAACCCCCCCCCCCTCTATTTACATGAAATGGTTTGGTCCAAAGCGAACGGCTTGCGAGTACGGTGACAATCCCCCCCTCTATTTACATGAAATGGTTTGGTCCAAAGCGAACGGCTTGCGGAGTTTGGTAAAGAAATCGCCATAGCTCGGTAACTACTTCTCCGATTAATATGAAACCTTGAAAAGGCACATCCTCGGGTCCCCAGCAATATACCTGGCAAGTTTAAAGTATATCGGACCTGTGGTTGTCGAGAAACAGCGGTCACAGACACACAGACATACACACACACATACACACACACATACACACACACACACACACACACAGAGATTACTGGAATTATAGATAGATATGTGTAGGTATAAAACATTCTTCAAACAAGAAATGCAACATTTCAAGAAATGCTCATTTTTTCTTTCCTTTTTCAATACACTAGCAAGTTGCCCGTGCCGGTATGGGATTCTGAACGGGATAGGGATGGAGGTGGCAAAAATACAAATGGCATCTCTGTTTACGAACGGGCAAGCTGGAAGCAACAATTGACATTTATTGGCACATCTGATGCAATTTAAAAGCTCGAATGGCGGCGAGGTTCTCCTTTTCAAACGGTTTGTTCGATATTTGTAGATGTTTTGTGCCGAGGGTCCGTAATAAAATATTGAATTGGTGTCAAAGGCGGTGACCAATTACAAATGAATAGTAGGATGCTTTATTTAGTAAGAGTGTTTTTTCTTACTAATACATGCTTATTTATTGAGAAATGAAAAATGTTTGCATGTTTTTAACTATTGTTGGTATCTCATTACACAACCATTTGAAGTATTTCATCTTTTATGGGGATTGTACCTATTGCCAGTGTGAGCTCAACCTTGGCATGTAAAGTTCTCACTGGAGCTGATTCTGGTTATGGTAAACTGCCTTGTGATGTCAGCAAGGTGTGCATCAGCATTAGGCATGCCATGTTTCATAGTGGGCATGTCAAAGGAGCAGTTATGTTTGCACTCCCATTGGGGATTGTCTATTGGTGATGAATGCCTTTCATAAATATAGTGGATCACAAATGCAAAACTGCAACGAGTATATCTAAAGAGTGAAACATTTAGCCATTTTCTGTTATTTTCACAATGTTCCAACAGATGGCAACAAAAAGCAGGAAGAGTCTGCATCAGTGTTCTGTTACTTTAAGAGATTACAAATGAGAAGTTTTCACCATGTTCTCAGCCAATGTCCCGAACTTAGAGATCACTAAGACATTAGACAAGTTGGATACAGTTATACTTTAAGTTAATTTGTTGTTTTGTCATACATGTGGCTCACCTGGAGATTGGTTAGACCAGCAAAAGCCCGGGGAGCGACATAGACTAACTCGTTATCACCAACATCCAGTCGTCGAAGTGCAGAGAGGCCTGCAAAGACATGATCCAGTAGAACGACCAACCGGTTGTCTCCAACATCAAGGTGTGTAAGATTGCCAAGACCAGCAAAAACTCCTCCGGGCAGAAGTTTCAGACGATTGCGACGAAGTCGGAGGCGCTGTAGACCAGGCAGATCTACAAAGATACCTGGTTCAAGTAGTGAGACACTATTATCACTTAAGTCCAGCTCTTCGAGCGAAGAAAGACCTGCTAGGTCACTCGTGGAAACAGTTCGAAGCTTGTTCTTGCTGAGATCCAAACGTCTGGTTTCGCTCGGAATGCCAGCTGGCACATTCTGGAGTTTTCGCCGATGGCAAACTACAGCGCGTTCTGCTGGCCAGCAATCACATCGTTGAGGGCAGGCAATAACTTGGGGGAATGGCAGGGAAGCAAGAACAACCATGGTGGCAAGCAGATTGTAGAGTGTTGGTGCAGCCATCTTACCCAACTATTTCTCCAAAAGTTTCTTCAAACAAAGTCGTGAAAAAGGCCAGACAGAAACCTAACAGACCAAAGCATGAGCACGAAGTCCCCTTTGCCAGCTATGAAACCTGTTTGCTGTCAGATACTTGGCCCATAAGCCAACTTCCTTTCAAGGGTTTTTGAAAATGGCTCTTGTTCCCTCGATTTGTTTAGCGAACGTCTGGAGCATACAAGGTGGAATGTTTATGACTTGCACTGAGAAAATCTGCACCAATCCATCCACTGCCTTCTCCAGGGAAGATGAAACACTTGGCAATGGGATGGATTAGCAGAGTGTCTGCCACGTTTAAAACCATCTGGTGCCTTGCTCAAAGTCCGGGTGGTCCAAAAGCATTGCTCACTGGTTGACACTACTGCTTGATCGACTTGATTTAGTAGAAGCAGCAGTGGTTTTGCTTGGGCCTGTCAAAATTTGCTCACGTCTCCTGTGTCAATCAGTTTGATGGGCACGGTGTGATGCACCAAGCAACATGGAACGGTGTTACGATTGTGGGCAATTGACTCTGGGGGCGAGTCAAAGAGGAAAGTATGAAACTTTGATTCCAAACTATAACATATGACGAATATCAGTAGAGCTTTGTAAGTACTACGGGAGCTGTGTGAAGGAAATCGAAATGTTCTCACACATTTAGCGAATGCAATTGGTAGTGGGAGAAGGAGAGGGAGGGCATCATTTTTCTTCTGTTTCGCTCCCTTCTCATATGACAGAAATTGGTTTGGTCGTCGTACCTTCCTAAATGCCCTTTTTGCTGCAGTCTGAAGTGTTACAAATGTGCCCCTGGCTACTATGTGCCAAGATGGATTATTATTTATTTTGTTGACAAAAGGCTAAAACACGTTACACAACTTGTAAGCTTTTTGAGTATATCCTGCCACTTGCCTTGGGCAAAACTCACTGATTCAAGTCGTCATGCTCGCTTGTACGCCATGCCAACATGTAGGCCGAAATAACTTTATACAAGCAAAACCGAGAAAAATGTCATAAAACTTTAAATGTGCTCTGCCTGGACGTGGATGTGCACAACGTGGAAATGTGTTCTTTCTTCTTCCCCCTGATTAGCGTGAAACAAATGGAATGTTTTCTCCTTACAGGATGCCCGAGTACCTTCTTTCCAAAATATTGGTCTAAATGTTCCTTTGGCAGCGACGCTTCTGTACCGGTGTCGGAGTTTTGCACATTATTGCTGCCGTGCCTGATAAACGCCGCAAAATGGCTGCGCTCGCTTAGTAGAATCGAACAGGACAATCTCCCTGCAGTGGTCCCTTGGCTGTAGGCAGATGAGTTTCGGAGACGGCCATCTGTTTACAGGGCCACAAGTGCACTTGGGAAGATTGGCATTAGTGAAGCCGTGGTTGATTTTCATTACCAGTTAGAGAGTAGCCCTGAGCCAAACGGATCACAGCTGCAAAGCAATCTGAACCTTGCTTTAAATTTGTTTATAGACCAACACCAGGCTAATATAATGTCCCCTCTAAAGAGCTTCCTTGTATTAAAATATCCTCATCCATGACAGCTCTTTGTTAAAGAGAGTACCAAATTACTGATGCCAACTCCACACTGCAGCGGACCAGACGTATGTAAGTTGTATGTTCTTATAAATCTGCGCTGATATTCACTGGTTCTGGCGGCTGTTTGAGCTCAACCTGACTGTGCTGAACCCTAACAGGAGCCCTGGGAGATTGACCGCTGCTATAATAACCTGTCAAGAGCATAAAAATCAGCAGTTTTCAGGTTAATTGGAGCAAAGGAAGAAGTCCATGATAATTTGGGAGGATTGAATGTAATATTCCGTATGCTGCTTTATAGTAGATAAACTTTGGGAAAGAATGGCAAGTTTGAATATAGTGAGAGAAGCATATGGTGTGATGTATTATCTCGTGCACTCTTATTGGTATTACAGAGTACTTGACACAGTGTGATTATGTCATGAAATTGGACCTTTTAAGAGTCCACTCGGCTTAAAGCAGTCTATGGTGTTGGCCGAACGCGCCACAATCTGGGAAGGCGGCACGGAGCCGAGTTACATAGCAGATTGGGCTGTCTTGCCCAGACGGTGGTGAGGGGTAAACTGGCAAGACTGTGTCTGGGTGCTGCTTGCCAACAACGCTGCTGCTGATTCAGCCAAGGCCTAGCTTGAGGTCCAATTGTCGCTCGTTTCCGCCTTCCCTGGGAGGTCCCGGCTCAGTGTTTTCCCAATAAACACAGGCTGTTGGCAGAACTATGGTTCACATTATCCCTGCATGTAACCCCATTGTCTTGTTCAACTGCGACTTGGCGCAGCAACTCTAGTCAAGCCTCCCCGCTGCCCTCTACCTCAGCCACAGGTGATTTTCTCTGGTTTTTATGAGCACGAAAAGCCTTTTGTTGTTGACATTTGTTTACAAAAAAAACCTGCATTCAATGAAGTCACTAAACTGGGAGGTAATAGTCTCAAGTTCAAAATGGCTGTGACTGTAAAAATGCAATATTCTTAGGTCTGCCGCTTGTCATAATACCAACTTTATGATATTCTCAGTGTATCTATTGCGCAATCCACGGTCATGGAGACAAGTCTTTGTCCAGTAAGTAAAACAACTCACTTTGGAAACTTCTAAGATGGAAATAATGAGATTATACTCAATAGTTAACACAGACTCCGGTGCTATTGCGTCCACGATACAACGTGCTTCACTGGCCGCGTTCCCCAGTTGCTGGAGGTGCAGCCTGAGGATAATCAGCATCTTGGGACTTGGGACTCCTGCAAAAAACCAATGCACACAGCATATTCTCAACCTTACATAGGAAGCAAAATGATGTTTATGTGGGGGCAGGGACAGGGAGGAGATAAACCTCATTGGATGGATGAATACACTTCAATGAGCAAAGTAAATGCTGTCTTTATTGCACCAACTCTGCCTTCCCACCAGGAAGGAAGATCAACAATGTGGCTGTAATTGCCCACCACACAGATGGAGGTCCTGTCCTCCTGATGAAAGGCCCCCGGGATTCCTGAAAACTGTTGTCGGCCTCCCATGCACAAACATAGCATGCTTGGCCCGATTCCATGCAATCTGAGAATCATGCCTGAAAGCTCATTCAGTTGAGCACCTGACATTCCCTTTTAATTTACGCAAGACTATGCGGAATTCATGAAGAGGTAGAAAACATTAAAAAAAAATAATAGTGGACCACTAATGACATGATATTTTAAATGCAGAGAAGTTGACGAATTGGCTCGGGGACCTTCTTAAACAGAAACAACAATTCAGCTCTGCGTCCAACACTTAGTTGCAAAGCTGACAGTTTTGTTTTGGGCATTAAAAAAAAAACTTCTCAGCATTTATTCATTATAATCTTTTGTTAATTGGCTCAGCTATATACTGATTAGCAGCAGGCTATTTGTCTGTTGCTGCGTTTCTGCTGTTTCTTTTGCAATAGTCTGCCTGCAAATTGGAACGGTTCATCCTACTTTGTCCTGGCATTAGCGTGATCGTGCGACCTTGTGCCCGGAGACACAGAGAAATCTGCTGATCCTCCAGGAATTGGGAGAGTTTGCAGCTTGGCAGGAATTGGATGGACACACGGATAGAGAGTGCTTGCCAATGTGGAAGAATACTTTAAATAATACTGTATTACAATAAATAAAATAATAAATAAATATATATATATATAGTAGCTATTTTTGGGATTGGTGCGGGTTAGGGTGTATAGTTCAGTATGGCGTTTTGTTTAGGATTCCGCATCGTAATGGGTGTAAATGTTTGTGTAGGTACTTTTATTCAATCGTAATCGACCTCGTTTGACCCATCTCTCTGTTTTCACAACCGATACGTCCTTTGCACCTCCCTGCACCTGATTCCTGCGATTCCATTAGATCCTTTAATTCAACAACGATCTCAGACACTGACCTCGCCCCACCACAATCCCTATTAATCAGACCATCGGTATTCATTTGTTTGAGGAATGATTATTACCCTGAATATATAATTTTTTGGTTCTGTACAATTATTATTTACCATCATTATAGCTTAATTGAAGCTGTGTAATATTTATTTATAGTGATTGTTATGGATTTCCGCTCTGCTTTTTCTATAACCAAAATGTTCTGGAGAGTTCGCAATACACGTGCCATCAATAAGATTTGCCCCACACTTAAGGTGGTAGGAGTAAATGATAGTTGATGCTTCTGAAGGTAACATTTGTATAGACCAGAAAATGAAAAATCAAAACATAGAAATAAAATGACACCCCCTACCTCCCCCCCCCCCCCCCAAAAAAAAATTCAACAAAAGCAGGTGATATGTATAGATAAGTGCTAATTACACCAAAATTCTGATTATAGAGTCGTTTTAGTGAAGGGGCATGTGTGCCAGCTTTGTGTGCCTCCCCTCCTACTTCCCTTACAAGGACCTTCGTCAACACACGAGGAGGCCACTAGGCCCAACAAGCCTGCAACAATGGTTCATTGTCCGTGTTCTGTCATTTTAAAATGCTGATCATCAAGCAAGGAAGCAACACGTACCCTATTTTTTTTAGTCTTGTGTTTGACTCGGCCTGGGTCTGGTTTTAATCGCCGACATCCCAGACTTAGAGTGGACGCTCTAACTAATATGCCACCCACCACCAATAAATTCATTGCCATGAAATGCAATTCCAATAATAAAGAAGGATTCACTTTTTAAACTAAAGGTCCCTGCAGTCATGTGGCGCTAACCCAATTTTGATATTACGTATTTAGCGAGGCAAGAAAATGCAAACAACATATTCATTTGAATATGGCTCTCTAATTGGGGAGTCATATTTAACCATTTGAAAGCCAAGTCAAAGATGAAACGGGCAAATGTTTGACTTATTAAGTTTATGCCTCGTATATGGATCATCCATACATTAAAGTAGCTGGATTTCGTTATCCATCCAACCGTCCCTCTGTTTGTCACGCTCTTTTGGCTGGGACATCATTACGGTGTTACATCTAGCGCTAGGCTAGGCCTCCACGGACGTGCATGCAATCCCGGTATCCAGCGCACTCAACCCGTCCCGTTGCTTATCTGATGGAAGTTGAACAACACAACACATATATCTGAGTGTTTGACAACCTTAGGTGACAGGCTGAATTCCAGATGCGAGGCATCGGATGATGGGTTTAGTAAGATGGTGATGTAGTAAGATGGTGTTACATCTGGGACGCTATTACGGAGTTACGTGGAGCTCTAGGCTAGGCCTTTACCATGGTGTATTGTTCATGTCTCAATGAGAAGCGGTGTATTATTTCAGGAACCACTTCTGATAGTGGCTAACAGGCTGTAACTAATTAGCCTACGTTTCTTAATTACATCGTTGTTGTAATAATCTTACTATAATTCACCAAATGTCCATCCGTCCGTCTGTCTGTCTGTCCGTTCGAAGGTACCGCAAAAACGGCTGAACCGATCGCAATGATATTTTGGGTGGGTAATCCGGGGATCTCTTGGAGTAAAATAGGGTATATTGTTTTCCCAATTTCAGCTTTGGCCTCCAGCATTTTCAGGTTTGGACTCCCGCATAACGTTATTTTCCCGGGTACCGCACAAACGGCTACACCGATCACTGCACAGCTGCGCTGCACAGCTGCACAAATCGCCTGCACAGCTGCACAAATCGCCTGCACAGATTGGCTGCACGGATCGGCTGCACCGATCGGCTGCACCGATCGGCTGCACTGATCGGACCTGGTGACCTCGGACAAAGATCTTTTATAAGGACATGGGTTGAATCCCTGCTTGAGAGAATACCAACCCTCTCCCCGCCATCACATCCGTCTCCACAACTCACAATCCCACGAGATATGTGGAAAGGACGACCCAAAACCAATTATCTTCTTTTTGATTCGTATATAAACATTGTTGTGAAAAACCAGTCGGGTCCACAACTTTAGTCCATCTGGTGGTTTAATTCCATTAAGACCATGACATCATTCTGTAATACAGGAAATGCAATAGGAATAAGGTTTGGCATCACATGGGTCCATCCATAACATTCAATGCAAGCAAGCTTAATATTCTATGCAGGTGTACCGTTAGCGAGTCCACTAGATGTAACATGTCACAGGAGAAGTCCCCCTGAGCACCGACCGCAGCGGGTCTTATAGCCGCGCCCCTAGCGGTGTCAGTGAGCAACGATCATCACCTGGGTTCAGCATTAGTACGAATATGATTTCACTACATTCTCCCCACTGTTAGAATTATACTGCAGAGCGGCTAGAATCGAGCGAGCGTCAGCATTAACAGGGTGTGGAACATGGTATCAGTCGACCCAACCGTACCGGTCTGGGCGGCGAATTTCTCTGCCAGCACGCGTCTGAAATTCCCCGGGTACGGCATCACGTATCCCAGAGACCCCGGCGTCGGAGGAGCTACCGGAGTCAGGTGACGAAGGGGGTACCGCCAAGCCTTCGGGCACGGGTAGATGCGGCGAGGGGAGGGTCGGCAGACTTTCAGCGACGGGAGCGTCGGAAGAGTCCATAGTCTCATAGATTGGTTCGATCGGTTCGTCCGAGTCCCTACAAGGGTCGGCGATCCCACATGGGGCAAGATGACGTACGGAGACAGTGGTCTCACGTCCATCAGCCGTCATCACATGAGCATGCTCAGGATTAGCCTGGAGTATCTGCACTTTGTCCACTAAGGGGTCGTACTTGCTCGTGCGAACCGCCCGTTTGAGGTAGGCCGGCCCGGGCTCAGCGAGCCAACTGGGTAAAGACCGTATACACCCCGTGCTCCTGGGGTGGTGGAAAAGTCGCTCGTGGGGAGTCTGGTTGGTGGCCGTACACAGTAGAGCCCTGATCGAGTTCAACGCCGCAGGTAGCGACCAAGCCCATTTATCGAGGCCCCGGCCGAGGGTCCAGAGGTTGAGCATGACGGCCCTCCATATAATCCCGTTGAAGCGTTCGATCTGCCCATTTGCCTGGGGTCTGTACGGCGTGGTGTAACTAGAAGCGATGTTATTTTGGAGCAGATAGCCTCGCACCTCCTGAGACAAGAAGACCGCACCCCGGTCAGTATGCACATAGGCCGGGTACCCAAACATAGAGAACAAGTTATGTAAGCATCGCATTACCGTGGCAGCAGTCATGTCCACGCACGTATAAGCGAAGGGGAATCACGAGTACTCATTGACGATAGTGAGCAGATAGCGAGAGTTACTCAACACCGGCAATGGGCCCTTGAAATCCATCGCCAAGTGTTCCCACGGCCTCGTAGCCCTAACCAGAGTCCCCATGGGTGGGTTATAGAAACGTGGTTTGATTTCCGCGCATATAGCGCAGTCGCGACACATACGGCGGATATCATCAATCGAGTATGGTAGATTGCCACGCCGCACAAAATGAGCGAAACGCGTTACGCCCGGATGCCCCGCAGTGGCATGCAGCACGCGTAGGCCCTCCAAAGTGGCGATACCCGCGCTCGTAGCCGGTCTCGATAAGGCGTCGGCGGCCTGGTTATCCTTCCCCGGGCGGTATTTGATAGTGTAGCAGAAGTCGGCAAGCTCTATATGCCAGCGAGTGATTTTCTCATTCTTAATGTGCTGGGCGTGTAATGTGTTATACATGAACGCAACACTTTGCTGGTCCGTGATGATTTGGAAACATCGCCCGAGTAAGTACGGGCGCCATCGCCGAATAGACTCGATGATCGCATACGCTTCCTTTTCGACAGACGAATGTCTCCGCTCAGCGGAGGTAAGTGTCCGTGAAAAGAAAGCCACCGGACGCCCTCCTTGGGAGAGGGTCGCCGCGATGGCCTGATCCGAGGCATCACTTTCGAGGATGAAAGATCTGCTCTCGTCGATCGTCGCCACAGCGGCACTGGCGATGTCGGCCTTAAGGCCTCCAAAGGCCGCCAATGCGGCCGGACACAGAGGGAATGTGTCGCAGGCCACAAGGGGGCGCAGTTTTGCAGAGAAATTGTGGACCCATTTGGAGTAATGGGCGAATAGCCCGAGAAGCGCTTCAGGGACGCCCGATCGCAGGGAGGCGCCATGTCGAGCAAAGGTCGCAGACGCTCCTTATCCAGAGCGACAGAACCATGGGTCACGGTGTACCCCAGAAGATCTATCTTGCGTAGAGAGTATTGACACTTATCCTCGTTCATGGTTAAGTGATACCTCTGCGCGACCTCGAGGAAGCGCTTCAGATTAGCATCATGGTGCCCTTGGTCATACACCACAAACCGTAAGATTGTCTAGGTAGACGAAAACATCGGTTAAGTTCTCCCTCGCAATGAGGTCATCCATGGCCCTCTGGAAACAGGAGACCCCGTTCGTTACCCCAAAAGGCAATCGAGTAAACTGGTACAACCGTTGCCCCAACTCAAATGCGGTATAGATACGATCTGCCCTAGAGATGGGGATCTGATGGTACGCACTACGGAGATCGAGAGTGCTGTAGACTGAGTACTGGGCCACCTGTCGCACCAGCACGTCCATCCCCGGAAGGGGGTAGGCATCCAGCTGTGTAAAGCGGTTAATCGTTTGGGAATAGTCGATTACCATGCGTCTGCGGTGTGCATCGCTTCGCACCACCAAGACCTGGGCTCGCCACGGCGACCGGCTAGGTTCTATGATACCGTCTTTCAAGAGCTGAGCCGTTTCGTCCGCAATGAATTGCATGTCTGCTCGAGAGTAGCGCCGTGATTTTACCGCGACAGGGGTACAGTCGGAGGTTAGATTGGGGAACAGCGAAAGCGGCTGGATTTCCATTTTCGCTAGGGCACACACAGCAAGCGCGTCAGCCCCCACAACAAGCATGTCAGGCCCACCAAACTCCATTTCCAGACGTCCATGTCGCTTAAGAAAATCGTGTCCTAACAGAATATCAGCACATAAAGCAGGTAAGACCATAAGGTGTACATCTGGGAAAACCCGTCCCTTTATCACGAGTTTCAATCGGCATTCCCCCTTCGTGCTGAGTCGAAGTCCCTGGGAAGCCATGAAGATCCGTCTCGTAGACCTCAAGACCTGCCAACCATGCCTGTGCAATAGTCGCTGGTCGATAAAACTATCCGTAGACCCTGTATCCACCAAGGCCCGCACACAATGGCCCTCGACCATGAGGGAAATAAGGGCTTGAGCCAGGCCGGACGAGCCTGCTGGGAGTGGGACCGAACCTCCCGAGTGGGTCGGCCGAGCCTCGCGGGCGGATCCTATGCCAGCGGCAGTTTTCCGGGCGTCAGAGGGTGCCCGTGGAGTCTCGTATAAGTTGTCAGGGTGTGTTCCCATGCAATCTGCAGTTTTGCGGTCGTTGCCGGAGTATTCGTTGTCCATGGGGAATCCGTTAAAGCCATCAGAGAGCTTTCCCATGCATTCCGGTGTTTTGCGATTCAAAATCGCCGTTTGATGTGTATGGGCCTCCGTAGTATTCAAAATCGCCGTTTGACGATTTTGACGGGTATAGGCCTCCGTAGTATTCGAAATCGCCGTTTGACGATTTTGACGGGTATAGGCCTCCGTAGTATTCGAAATCGCCATTTGACGGGTGAGGGCCACCGTAGTTGGTACCGAACTCGTGTCGCCTCCAGTGGACGCTGTACGCTCTTGAGAGACATGACGAGAACGTACTGCTGGGGCTTGGCGAGGCTCCAAAGCCCCTCGCGTGGCCCGGAGTCTGGTCAAGGACGCATGGGCCATGCCCGATTGAGGATGAGACTGTTGTGGCTGTTTGGTGACTCTCGCCAAGGTCGATTGAGCGACCAGGGGCCCGCGAAGAGGGGCCCTGTCCTTCAAAGCCGGGTAAGGCGCCGTGTTCTGAGCTCGGCTCGTAGGCTCCGCAATGAGCCCATTCAAGGTCGCGCGTGGCCGCGAGCCGCGTGCGGTTTTCCGGCACACTTTTGCGTAGTGCCCCTTTTGCGAGCACAAATGGCATATGGCGTCCCGAGCCGGACACACGGCCCGGGGATGACGTTGTCCCCCACAGAAATAGCAGGTGGCTCCGCGTAAGGCCTTGGGTCTGGCCGTTGCGGCAGCCATCAGGACCGGATCCTCCTCCGGAGCATCCTGGAGTTCCGCGAGCAGTTCTGCTCCCTCGGCGGTAGCACTCTCCGGCCGTGCGTGGAGCGAGGTTCCCGCCAAGAGGCGCGTGCGATCATAGACGTTCGACTGCAACCGCGCTTCAGTGTGTAGCTTTCCTTGCTCGAGTGCCGCAGCGAAGGTCAGGTCGGTCTTCTCCAGGAGTTTGAGCCTTAGGTCCTGAGAGGAGACCCCAGCGACATAGGCGTCTAGGAGAAGGTCATCCTGAGCCTGCTCGTGAGTCCGTGGCTCCCGGGTGCTGTCCAGCAAGAGTTGCCGGAGCTCCTGGGCATAGTGATCCATCGGCTCATTGGGTTGCTGGCATCGCGTTAGTAGCAAGTGCCGAGCATACACCGGGCTCTTTTCCTTTATGTACAATCGTTTGAGCTCCGCAATCGCGAGGTCGTACGTCGCACATTGTGCGATGCTATTGTACACCTTGTAGTCGATTTTGAAGTGCAGCGTTGCTAGCTTCGCGACAGCCGTCGGCTCGGTCTCAGGCTCAGCGAAATGGTTCTCCAACGTCTTCAGCCAGTGCTTCAGTTGCAATCCACCATCCGAGGCTTGCGGGTCGGCACAGAATGGTGTGACCACCAGCGTCTTGTTGCCCGCCATGTCGGTAGATCGTTAATGGAATTAAGTGTTGTGAAAAACCAGTCGGGTCCACAACTTTAGTCCATCTGGTGGTTTAATTCCATTAAGACCATGACATCATTCTGTAATACAGGAAATGCAATAGGAATAAGGTTTGGCATCACATGGGTCCATCCATAACATTCAATGCAAGCAAGCTTAATATTCTATGCAGGCGTACCGTTAGCGAGTCCACTAGATGTAACATGTCACAGGAGAAGTCCCCCTGAGCACCGACCGCAGCGGGTCTTATAGCCGCACCCCTAGCGGTGTCAGCGAGCAATGATCATCACCTGGGTTCAGCATTAGTACGAATACGATTTCACTACAAACATCATTAAAAGTAAATAATGACCTCGACCAAAGTTCAAACGACGTGGGTTTAATCTCTACATGAGAGAATTCCACATAGCTATTTGGGCAGTGTATAAGCCAACAGATCGCTGTCTCCATCGATCTTGCCGAGGCCGTAACACCTATTGGCTCAAACCCCTTTTAACCGTTGACATGGTAGTTTTTACAATGAAGGAAACATTAACAATGTTGTTAAAAGTTTATTTTGTGATTAATTTGTGATTGGAGCTATGTTGTTTGGAATGAAAAAAATGATATCGAGTTCAAGTAAATGATGACCTGCCGTGATGGCTTCTACTTTCTAAACGTGAACTTCGCGGATCGCCACATGCAGATTCGCCACAGACCCATGATCGATGTTTCTATACGTGAACGTACCCGTTTGTTTGCGAACGCGTACGTTTTTCATGGAAGTCCTTCACGAACTTGCTGTCCATGTCTGACGTGTGACTAAAGGTGCTACAGGAATGTGGAATTTATTGGTTTCATGCTTTAGCATTTGCCGTATCTACATTGCCTGTTTGCTTCTGGCCTCCCACCCGTGCGTAGCATAGGTATCTCACTAGTAATAATAATGTAACATAGTGACATGTATAGTGCCATCCATACGTATTGGAACAGTGAAGTCAATTTTGTTATTATTGTTATATGGTCAAGATATTTGGATTTGAGATGAAAATATGAATATGAGGCAAGAGTACAGAAGGTCAGCCATTTTTTTCTTGGTATTTCTATGCATATAATATGTTTTACCATTGTAGAACCATTTCCCAGTGTGTACCCCTGTTTAGAATAGGTACACCGTATCCCTGCGTGTCATAAGAGGTGACGAAAAGGGTTGGCGTCAGGAAGGGCATCCGGCCATAAAAACATTGCCTCAAAAAGAGAACCATGACAATTACAACTACATATGGGCAGGGTACAGCCCGAAGTACCCCGTGGGGGACCCCACTCCCTCTCGTCAAAACTTAAGGTGGGGAACCCGATCGAAGCAAGGGTGGAAATCATTCCATTTATGACGGCGAAACGTCTGATGCCCGACATGGAGATCGGTTTCTGAGGTTTGGGACATGGAATGTAGGGACAATGACAGGGAGATCAGGAGAAGTGGTGGAAGTATTGGTCAGAAGAAGAGTGGACATATGTTGTGTGCAAGAGACGAGATGGAAGGGAAGTGGTGTGAGAATGGTGAAGGGTAGGCAGGGACAGAAATACAAGTTTGTGTGGCAAGGGTGCCGGGAGGGCGTGAATGGTGTTGGTGTCCTGTTTTCTGAGGAGTTTGTAGACAGTGTGGTGAGTGTGACTAGAGTGAGTGATAGGTTGATGATGGTGAAAATGATGATTGGAAAGCTCTTGGTGAACATCATCTCAGGATATGCTCCGCAGGTTGGTCGGAGCGATGAAGAGAAGGACAAGTTCTGGTGTGCGATGGAGAAGCTGATGGAAAACGTGAAAGATGAGGAAGTTGTTGTGGTAGGAGGAGACCTAAATGGACATGTGGGAAGGAGTATGGACGGTTTTGAGGGAGTTCATGGGGGTTACGGATATGGCGGGAGAAATGGAGAAGGTGAAAGGATTTTGAAGTTTGCTGATGGAGCTGATGTGTTGATTTGTAATACTCAATTCCAGAAAGAGGATAATAAGCTTGTTACAACCACGTCAGGTGGGTCTACGACAACCGTTGACTACCTGATGGTGCGTAGGCGAGATAGGGGGCACCTCCGGGACACAAAGGTGATCCCGGGGGAGGAGGCTGTTTCACAGCACCACTTGGTTGTCTGCGACATAAGGGTTAAAGGTGCGAGGAGAGCTCGGCGGGTGAAGTACCAACCGAGAATGAAGGTGTGGAGGTTGAAAGAGGTGACAGTGAGGGAGGCATTAAAAGAGAGGCTGAGTATGGTAGAGGATGATGTGGTTGAGCTTGAAAGTGGTTGGATGTCAATGAAAGATAGTCTGTTGGGAGCCGTTGGTGAGGTATGTGGATGGACAAAAGGACCACCAAGGGACTCGAAAAAACATGGTGGTGGGATGATGAAGTTGGAAAGAAGATTGACGAGAAGAGGAAGAAGTTCAAGGAGTGGCAGAAGGCGAAGGGTATGGGGGCAGAAAAGGCAGAGCATGAAAGTTATAAGGCAGCCAAGAAGGCTGCAAAGAAAGAGGTAGCAAAGGCACAGGAGGCATGTAGGAAAATTTTCGGAGAACGCTTGGATTTGGAAGAGGGTCAGAGAGCGGTATTCAGGATTGCAAAGCAGATAGCGAAAGAGAGGTGTGATGTGATGGGGGTGAGTTGCTTGAAGGATGAAGTGGGACAAATCGTTGTGGACCCAGATGGAATTAAAGGAAGATGGAAGAGATATATGGAAATACTGTTGAATGCAGAGATTGAATGGGATGGCAACATAGAGAGTAACCCAGTTTTAAGACCGGCAGAGAAGATAACTGAGAAGGAAGTTGAGGAAGCGATAAAAGCAATGAAGAGTAGAAAAGCGGGAGGGCTGACGGGAGTTGTGGCAGCTATGTTGGAGGCAGCGGGAAATTGGGGTGTGAAGAGAATGACAGAGATCTGCAATCTGGTGGAGAAAGAAGGCCGCATTCCAGTGGATTGGGAACCGAGTACCCTCGTCCCTCTATACAAGGGGAAAGGTGACCATCTGGACTGTGGCTCGTATCGAGCGATAAAGTTATTGGAGCATGGAATGAAGGTATTGGAAAGGGTGTTGGAGAGGAGGATAAGGAAGAAAGTGAAGATTGATGAAATGCAGTTTGGATTTATGCCAGGAAGAGGAACGACAGACGCGCTTTTTATTGTGAGGCAGTTGCAGGAGAAGTACATGGAGAAGAGGAAGAAGTTGTTTCTTGGGTTTGTTGATCTGGAGAAAGCATTCGATCGGGTTCCACGTGAAGTAGTGACATGGGCATTGAGGAAGTTAGGAGTGGAGGAATGGTTGACCAGAGTAGTGATGACAATGTACAAAAGAGCGCGCACAGCTGTAAGGACGAAGGATGGGAACAGTGGTGAGTTTGAGGTGAAGGTGGGAGTGCATCAGGGGTCGGTACTAAGTCACCTACTATTTGTAGCTGTGATGGAGGTGCTGGCTCGGAACGTAAAGGAGGGTTTACCATGGGAGTTGTTGTATGCAGATGATCTGGTGTTGTTTGCAGAAAGTATGGATGGACTGAAGGAGAAGATGAACAAGTGGAAGGAATGTATTGAGACAAAAGGTCTGAAGGGGAATATCGGAAAAACGAAGGTGATGGCAAGTGGTAAAGCATGTGGTGAGGTGGAAAGAACTGGGAAGTGGCCGTGTGCTGTGTGCAGGAAGGGTGTCGGAGTGAATTCCATTCAATGTACAATGTGCGCTGAGTTGGTTCATCAAAAATGTAGTGGTTTGAGAGGGTCATTAACCAGTGTGGCAGCTACATTCAAGTGTAAGGTGTGCACAGAGGGAGCTGCAGATGGAGGAAATGTTGAGTTGAATCTTGGAGACGGCGTGAAGCTGGAAGGTGTGAAAAGATTTTGTTACCTAGGAGACATGCTGAATGGAGAAGGTGGATCAGACTCTGCAACGGTTGCTCGAGTGAGATGTGCATGGAAGAAGTTTCGGGAACTGAGTGGCGTGCTGACGAGGAGGGGAGTGTCGTTGAAGCTGAAGGGAAAGGTGTATGCTGCATGTGTGAGAAGTGTTATGATTTATGGGAGCGAGACATGGGTAATGAATGTGGAGCAGCAACGAAGGCTGGAAAGGGTGGAAATGCGAATGGTTCGATGGATGTGCGGAGTATCGTTGAGAGAGAGGAAGACAAATGATGAATTGCGAAAGATGATGGGAATAGAGCCAGTGATTGATGCTGTGAAGAGG
The DNA here is from genome assembly GCF_964187855.1 of Myxine glutinosa. Taxonomy (NCBI): domain Eukaryota; kingdom Metazoa; phylum Chordata; class Myxini; order Myxiniformes; family Myxinidae; genus Myxine; species Myxine glutinosa. The sequence goes on from NC_136270.1 coordinate 78,166,074, forward strand.
AACAGGTTGAGATGGTTTGGTCATGTGCTGAGGAAGGATGAAAGTGACTGGTTGAGAAGAGTGATGGAAATGAATGTAGAAGGAAGTAGAGGATGGGGAAGACCGAGAAAGACTTGGCTAAAGATGGTCGAAGAAGAAATGCAGGCAAGGGGGTTAACAAGGGGAGATGCAGAAAATAGGGCAAAATGGAGAAGATTGTCATGGGGACCGCAAGGCTAACCCCCGCTCTCGCAGGGAAAATGGCCTTAAAATGCATGTTGTTGTTGTATTGTAGAACCATTGCACCTTTTATGTTCAGTCCCCCTATTTTAGGTAAGTATACATATTGGAACAGATTAACTTCAAGAAAGTTGAAGTAGTATAATACTTAGTATTTTGTTGCATATTCCTTGCATGTAATAACTGCATCGAGCCTGTGACCTATCAACATCACCAAAGTCTTAGTATCTTCCTTTGAGATTTCAGTTCTTTTTTTTTGTGGAAAAGGTCGGGGGGGAAGGGGGGGGGGGGGAAGGGGTTTTTGAATTTAGTCTCCTCTTCAGCAAGTGAAATATATGCTCCATTGGATTTAAATCAGGAGATTGACTTGGCCAGCCTAAAAGCTTGCACTTTTTTCCCCGATGAACTCCTTGGTGGTGTTGGCAGAGCATTTTGGGTCATTGTCTTGCTGCATGGTGAAGGGCCACCCAATTCGTTTTGAGACATTTTCTTGTACATAGGCAGACAAAATGTTTCTGTACTCCTCTGAATTGCTGCCATTATTAGTTATATCATCAATAAATATGAGTCAGCCAGTTCCAGAGGCAGCAATGCAAGCCCAAGCCATGACACTACCTCCACCATGCTTCACAGATGAGGTAATATACTTTGAATCATATACAGTTCCTTCCTTCTCCACACCTTCACCTTTCTGTCGCTTTGGTGAAGGTTTATCTTGGTCTCATCTGTCCATAAAACTTTGTTCCAGAACTCTACTGGCTCACCTCTGTACTTATTGGCAAATTCTAATCTGGCCTTTCTATTTTTGGTGCTGATTAGAGGTTTGCATCTCATGGTGGAGCCTTTGTAAATCTGCTGTGGAATTCTTCTGCAAACGTTAGATTGTGACACTTTCACGCCTGCACTCGGGAGGTTGTTGGTGATGTCACTGACAGTTATTTTCGGGGTTTTTTCTTCACAGCTCTGATAATTTCTCTGTCATCAACTGCAGTTGTTTTCCTTGGCTGACCTGGCCGTTGTCTATTGCCAAGTGAACTTGTGCTTTTTCTTTTTCAATATACTCCAAGTTGTTGTATTTGCTATTCCCAATTTTGTTCTGTGGTTCTAACTGAATTCTTCTGTTCTTTCAGCTTCCAAATTACTTGCTTTTCTTTCATTAACAGTTCTCTGGTCTTCATGTTGGTTTTTGCCTACTGACTCCAAAGATGATGATGTCCACTCCTGCATCATCAGATGCAATTGACTCCCAAGGCAAAAGCAACGAATAAAACGAAGACTAGACATTCATAGCTCTTTTATATGTAAACAAAGAATGCAGCAAGAAACACCTACCAGTCATTTGTTTCAATACTTATGCTTACCTAAAATGGGGGGGGGGGGGGGGGGGAGGGATCAAAATAAAAAGTGCTGTTGTTCTACAATGGTAAAACATATATGCATAGCAACAGCAATAAACTAGATGGTATTCATAGAATACTTACCCTGTGCAGTCAACTTGGTGTGAGCCAACTCTTCTGTTTTTGAACGTTTCTTTTTTTTTATCCAATATGACTGCCAGACCACGTGAGCGATTACATAATATATTTATATTCTCTAAGTAATTGTTGCATAGATCATGCTCAATAAATTTAAAACTGATCAGACTAAGCGTTGTCCCTGTCGAATTATGACGTCATAATTATGGCACCAATGTTGTCATCGTTACCAACACCTATTCCCCATATGGAATTATTTACAATGAGCCACGTTTCAATTTTTTGCATAGAGCGGTTTTGGAGATATATAGGTGCAATGTTTTTCGTTTTTTCCAAGATTGCGCTTGTAAAACATGACCTATGACGTCATGATTATCATTAAAATTTTCTGAAGGAGGCGGTGCTCCTATGGTGAAAATTTCGTGTCCATCAGACCAACAGTTGCTGAAATTTTTTTAATAATGAAAGGGATGGATAAGTGTTGTATTTGTCGAATTATGACGTCATAACGAAGGCACTGATGACATCATTAACATATCTTATTCCCCATGGGGAGTCGGTGACAATGAGCCAGGTCTCAATTTTTTTCCATGGAGTGGTTTCAGAGATACAGAGGTGCGAAATTTTTCCAAGATGGCGCCTGTACCACATGACATATGATGTCATAATAATCATTAAAATATTCTACAGGAGGAGGCCTTCCTATGGTGAAAATTTCGTGTCAATTGGACCAAGAATTGCAGAGAAAAAAAATTCATACTGATTGAATCAAGCCTTGTACTTGCCGAATTATGACGTCATAATTAAAGTATCGATGACATCATCATTAACATATCTTATTCTCCATGGTGAGTACTTGACTATGAGCCATGTTTCAATTTTTTTCATTGAGTGGTTTGGGAGAATGCTTAACCCTGCTTTTCGCTTCGCGAGCGCAGGGTAATAAAAGCTGCCCTTCTATAGTCTTGCCTCATATTCATCTTTTGATCTTAAATCCAAATTTCTTGAGTATATAGCTATAATAACAAATTTTGCTTTCACTGTTCTAATACTTATGAAGGGCACTGTATAAACAATAGGTTTTTCCTGTGTTACTTTTGTTCACCATCACAAAGCATAAATAACAACAAACCTGATTCAGTTTGCAACTTGAAAAAAACCCAAAAAAGGACGTAACATCTGATCCCTGGGAACGTAAAACAAATTAATAATACTAGTGAGGTACCCATGATACGCACGGGTGGGAGGCCAGAAGCAAACAGATAATGCAGAAACGGTGAATGCTAAAGCATGAAACCAATAAATTCCACATTCCTGTAGCACCCTCAGTCACGCGTCAGACATGGACAGCAAGTTCGGGAAGGACTTCCACGAAAAACGTACCCGTTTGCAAACAAACAGGTACGTGTGTTCCATTCCCAGTCAATGGCGAATCTGCATATGGCGATCCGCGAATATCACGCTTATAACGTAAAACTGTGATTCACTTGAACTCGATTTCCCTTTTTTCATTCCAAACAGCATAACTCCAATCACAAATGAAATAACATTAATATAAAAAATAAACTTTTAACAACATTCGTGACATAAACAAATATTTAAATCCTGATGTGAAGTTCCGTACGGTTGGGTGAAGACAATTACGAATTAAAAATCGTAATTGTATTCACTCAATTCCAATCATCAATTGATACTTTAACAAAACGATCAACACGATTAACGTTTAACGATTTAACATTAAGATTGAATGACGGTTGTATTTGGATATTATCAAACCCGCGCATTGCCGTAATCTGTCCACTTCCGCATTCGCAGCAGGTTCATAATTCTCATCAAAATCGATACAGTATCTTTAGAATTTCAATAAAAGCCACATCACTGTTCATATCGGTAAATATTATTCCATCGTGTTTGGAAAAACAGGAAAATTGGAAAATTGGAAAAATTGGAAAAACAATATAGCCTATTTTACTCCTGGGGGTCCCAGGATTACCCACCCAAAATATCGTTGCGATTGGTTCAGCCGTTTTTGCGGTACCTGGGAACGGACAGACAGACAGATAGACGGACATTTAATAATAATAATAATAATACATTTATTTTATATAGCACTTTTCAAGAAGCCCAAAGACGCTTTACTTCTTTACTTACAAAGTAAAGTTTACTTCTTACTTCTTTACTTTACTTTCAAAGACGCAAAGACGCTTTTACTCTTCTACATTGATCTAAAGCTCATGTAGGAGATTCTACACATGCCACATACAGTAGACATCAATGCACTTTCACATGAATTACAAGGACGTTAGGAGACAATAGACAAACACATACAGCATATCCGATTTGACCCTGGGTTTCCCTGCATTATGGGCAAAGGGGTTCAGAGGAGAACACCAACAAGCCTACCTCACTTTTGGCATGGCTCGTGCTTGTTACCTCCACCACCGTAGGTGGACAGAGGTTATATTTTCACCCCTGTCTGTTTGTTTGTCTGTCGCCATTTTTCTCAGAGATGGCTAAATGGATCTTTGTCAAACTTTCAGAAGTTTATCAGTGAGTGCCGGGAAGTGTTTATGGCAAAAAAAAGGAAGTTCTTTGAAGATTTAGGAAAAAACAGCTGGATAAATTTTTTTTTTAATCGCTCTATAGTGCCGAAGCCTTTGTAGCCATGTGAAAGGTAATATTAAATGATCCCCGACCCCATTCCTTAGTGGGGGTAGGGCAGTGGTTTAGGCCCCACAATGAAAAGAAAAAAACTTAAGTTTGATTTCTTATCAATGCCAACAGGATTAGAACAGCACTGGGCAATGCCGGGTACTCCTGCTAATATATGTGTATATGCATGTATATCTCCATATATATATATATATATATATATATATATATATATATATATATATATATATATATATATATATACATATATATATATATATATAGATATATATATATATATATATATATATATATATATATATATATAAATATATATATATATATTGTTGCGGTTATGAGGACTGTATATTTTTTTTGATTGTGTGAGTTATTATTATTGTTTATTCTGCGCCCCCTGCCTCCGGAGCTGTGTAAAGGTGAAAGGGCATCCCATAATTAGTCCACAAGCATACACGTCAGCCAATAATAGAATACCCCTGTTCGATAGTTATATCTTATTCTGTGTTTTAGGGTAAGGCTGTGTCTCCCATTAATTGAAGTACTCCATTGCACCAGTGAAAGAGAATAGATCCCCTTTCATTCCCATCCCCAAAATCTCCATTTCCTTTCACAACCCCTTTCGTCATTGCCAAGCCTCGATTGCCAATTACATCCCCTCCAAAACCACCATTGAACATGTGCTCGGGTCGGGGAAGAGGGGCGTGCCCGCCCGTCGTCATCAAGGGCGGAGCCAGAGGGTCGCGTGACCAACCAGGGCCGAGTTGAGCACACCGATGGGCGTGTCCTAAAGGCCGGCGGCTTGATCGCCGGAGGCGCTATAAAAAGGCGCGCGCGCAAGAGTCGGTGGTGAGGAGTCGGTGGTGAGGAGTCGGTGGTGAGGAGTGAGTGGACCAAGAAAGAGAAAGAGTGGTTGGACCAAGAAAGAGAAAGAGTGGTTGGACCAAGAGAGAAAGAGTGGTTGGACAGGGAGACGTGCAAGAGTGTTGTTGAGTTGAGGGTTTGGACCAGACGAGTCAGACGAGTCCTGGCAAAGCAAGCGGCGGCCACAGCAGCAACAACACCCAACAGCCGCTTGGGGCCTGGACGGCGGTTTTGAGCAGGGCCGCGAAGGAACGGCGGCTGCTAAACGCGCCGATCATGCTGCAGGACCCCCTTGGACCTTCCTCTCCCTCCAGCCATCCACCTCCTGCCTTTCCACCCTTCTTGTGTACGTGAGTTTGTTTTGTTTGTTCTGTCCCTGGGTTAATTAAGTCTGTATAAGCTAGTATTTGCACTGTGTCACCTGCGTCTTATGTGTTGTAAATAAACGTGACTGCTTTCTTTTTGCTTGTGTGTATAATAAATCCAATTACTCTTCTGTCCGTCTTCTCGTCTTATTCCTTTTCCTCTTTGCATTTCGTCGTTTTAGTCTTTTCCAGATTGGGCAGCTGCGGTGCGATACGGCCAAAGTTCTGGGTGAATCGGGTGAGTCGGGGAACAACTGTTCGGTCGCGGAGCCTTCGCTCGGCAAACAACATCCTAAACCGCGATCAGTAACAATTGGTGTCAGGAGTGGGATCGGACCCAAAGCGCGCTTAACGCGCTCAAAATTACAAAGTACCGAAATTGCTTTTGTTTTACAAAACCCGAATTTTGAAATCGCGCCATGGCTGGTCAAGGCGATCGGATGCCGGTGGGTGAGCTAGAGGAGGGGTTAGGAGTAACCCAGGATCAAATGGAGGGGAGCAATGAGGAGGCGGTTGAGGGCGTATCAGACGCACAAAATGGCGCTCTCGCGCACGTGGTATCAGACGCACAAAGTGGCAGCTCGCACGAGCGCGGGGTAGCCGCGCCCGCTGCGCAAATAGCGGGAATTGATGTGCGGGACCTCATGGCGCAGATTAATGCAGCCATACTAATGGCAAATATGGGGCTAGAAGCAAAAATGGATGCTCAGGGTGAGCGAATGGGACAAATGGGGAACCGGATGGATGCTCAGAGTGAGCAAATGAGGGCTCAGAGTGAGCAATTGGGGGTAATGAGGGACGAAGCGAGGGGTACCGGTGAGGGATTAGACAAGAAATTTGAGGGGTTAGACAATGGGATAAAAGAGGTGAAAAATGGGTTAATGGGGCTAGAAAATAGGATGGAAGGCAAATTGCGGGAGATAGGGGAGCAATCCGCCCGAGAAATTAAACAAATGGGAGAGCAGATAGAGGAGGTAAAAATCGGGGTAGAAACCAAACTGGATGCTCAGAGGGATGAATTGGGACAGATGAGGGTGGCATCTACAAAAGAAAGGGAGGAGATGAAAGAGGAGATACGACGAGGTGTAAGTGAGGAGGTCTCGGGGGTACGCGAGGAGGTAAAGCGAGGCGAAAAGCGTATAGAGAAAGAGGTGAGGAATAATACGGCTAGGTTACAGGGGGGCATAGAGGACCTGACGGAGGAGGTGGAACAGCTGACAGAGGGACAGACGGAGTTAGTGGAGCAGGTTCAAAGGAACACTGCAGTACTCGGAGGGTTAAAGGCGACACAAAAAGAAATTAAAAACGAATTAATAGCGACGCAGAGGCAATGTCAGATGGTACGTGAGGGACTGACAATGAGGGTGGACGAGGTGACAGAGATAATGGAGACAATGGACCGGCAGGTGAGGATGCACATAGAGACGGTCACGGTAGCCTTAGAGGACGAACTTGAGGAGACGCACCGGGAAATAAAAGAGGTGAAGCAAAAATTAGAGGAAGTGGAAGAAGAGGTGAGTGAAATTAAGAAGAGACGGACAGAAACTAAGAGAGAAATACAGGAGGAGGTGATGGAATATGTCCAAGGTCGGTGCTCAACTCATAATGTGATGCTCACTAACCAAATAAAGAGTTTGCAGGTGTCAAAAGAGGTGCGGAGACGAGGTGCCAAGGTGAGTGGCGAAATATTCGGCAATGTATATGATGTGAGGAAAGCTTCAGTCGGCTTGGGGATTGGTTTGGATCCGGGTGTTCGTGAAAGGCCGTTGGTGAAGTGTGCGACAGGTCTGGTGTGCGAAGAAAGAGGTGTGCGAGAATGTCCGACCATGGGGTGTGTGAGGAAAAAGTGCGCGCCGACCAGTGAGTGTGCTGTCGAGAGTGAGTCGGTCGTAGCGCGTGTGCGAGGGGGTACATGGAAGCGCGGTGTGGTAAGTGTTACGGAGGAAGTAACGAAAGAGTGTGCGCAAGAGGATGCGTGAGATAGGTGTGTAACGGACAGGTGCATGGGGAAAGAGTGCACTGTCAAGAGTGAGGGAGAATGCACGCCTGTGGTGAGTGTTACAGAGGATGTAACGGGAGAGTGTGCGCAAGAGTGTGCGCAAGAAAGGTGTGTAACGGACGGGTGCATGAGGAAAGAGTGCGCTGTCGAGAGTAAGGGTGAGTGCGCTGTCAAGAGTGGGGGTGAGAGTAGTGAGAGTGACACGGAGCGCGAGTTGGTTATGACAGGTGAGCGAGGATGTACACCTGGAATGGAAGGATGCACACCTGGAATGGTAGAGCGTGTGTGGGAATGCACACTTGAGTTGGTCGTGAGGCACGTGGTTGGGTGTGCGAGTGAAAGCACACCTGTGATTGTCACAGAGGAGGTGACCGAGGAAGGGGCGCGAAGAGGTGTGTTGGTGAGGTGTGCGAGCGACGAATGTGTGCCAAGGTGCTCGGTGGTCAGGTGTGTGACCAAGTCTGTGAGCGGAATGAGTGTACCGAGGTGTGTAAGGAAAGGTACGAGGAGCATGGGAACAGCTGGAGGTATGAGCAAGAAAGGGGTAGCGTATGCATGTAAGCATGCAGGTGAGGCATCGACGGTAACCGGGTTAGCGGTTAGAGCGACTTATAGCCGAATCGGGCCTTCGGTGCGTGCCGGGCTTCGCGTGCCGCGAGAACCAGCGGGGATCCGAGCCACGGCGGGTTCGAAAGGACCGCCGTACGCGATCCACGCTGGGCCTCGCTTGGAACGGCCGCGTCCGTGCTCCACTAGGCGGAGCGGGCAGCTCGATAGGAAGGGTCGTCATGGCGACCACGTTTTGTTGAGACGTGCCGGCAGGTCGAGATCGGGAAATTGGATGGCTCCACGCCGAGGTGGTGCGTGGGATCTCGGCCCGGGTAAGCCCCCGTCCCTGCCCTGAATGTGGGACGTATCCAGCCGCTGGCACAAAAGAACCCGCGTTCATTGCTCGGCTGTACGAAGCCGAGCTTTAGAAGGGAATTGGCGCACCGAGAGGATCTAATAAGTAGACGGGTGATGAGGTTAGTGTTTTGGACCCAAAATTAGAAAAAGGCGAAATTTGATGATTGGTACGGTGATTGGCAGATGAAATGACAAATTTTTGATTTGTTGGATTTGGACGAGCGAAATTGATAGTAGGACCTCCCCGATGTGGTGGGATGGCAAATCCATCATCCCTCACAAACTGGGGGGGGGGGGGGGGGGTGGGCAAAGGAGCACTAGATTATGGGGTTGATGGCAGTGAAAACTAGCCCGGGTGGGTTAGGATATTGTGTGTAGGGATCTAGCGAAGATGACATTAGGTGACGCTAAGATTAGTTAGTGACTGATACCTGTAGTGGGGACGCAGGTAGTTTAGTGTGGATGATAATGACGTGGGAGCGCAATAGTTTAAAGGGGCGACTGGGAAGCGCAAGTTTCAGAGGGGAGTAGTTAGATGAGATGATGCCGTGTGGTTGAGGATTGAACAGGTGTGATTGCACAGGTGTGCAACTGAACAGGTGTGTGGAGCAGTGTATGAGGGAGTAGTGGTGATTGCGTGTTGTGTTGACCAAATGGTCCAGGAAGAGGAGGAGGGTGCAGGTGGCACCAGGTGTGAGTTCACAGGTGGGCACCAACAGGTGTATGGAATAAATGGTATGGAGTATTGGAATGGATGGTCGTGGAGTGAGTATGGTGGAAAATTGTGGAGTGGAGTGGATGGTGCGAAGGTGTGAATGGGGGAAGAGTGGACCCCCATCATGGATACCCGGGGCGGGTAGTGTAAGTGTTAGGTAGAGGGTATAGGTAAATTGTGGTTGGATATTGGCATCTGTGGTGCGGGTGGAAGAATGGTGATTGGATGGGTGCATTAGTGTTGTGGAAATGGCTGGGCGTGTAGCCTGTTAGTGTGTGTAGTTGGTTGGGCGCTCCACCACTGTGAGGATGTCGGCCAGGTGAGGCCGCAGGTGGGCTCTGGGAGCCGGTAGTAGTTGTTGTGGATGGGGCCCGAGGATCCGGAGGACCGACCCGGGTAGCCCAGCGCCAGAGGGCACCGAGTGGGGTGACAGAGCCAGGAGGGGCTTTCCCCAGTTAGTTAGGTTAGGGTGAGGAGCTAGGTAAGCTCGGGTGGCAACTGCAGTGGTGGAGGTGTGCAGGTGGGTAGACCTGCTGGGAGAGCTACACGTCGCAGCCCAGAAATTGTGCGAGGGCACCGGGAGAGGAATCGGGGGAGTGAGACCCCAAATTGAGAAGCACCACAGTTTGGTCAATGGGAATTGGTTTTTAGAACCCATAGTGTAAGTTGGCCAATGGATTGGCGGGGAAAGACCCCGGGTAGTGTAAAGTGTGTTAATGTCATTTAGAAAGTAGTTAGGATGAAGTCTCCTCGCACCATCTGCACCCACTCACCTGAGGTGACAGGTACTCCACACCATGCCATGTTTTGATTATTTTTTATGATGCAAATGTTTGGATTGTGAGACGCATCATGACGTGGGTGTGACATTGTGCTTTGATGTTCCATCTCTTCCTCCTGATGAGGATTGATGATGAATTTGGTGATGGCAAATTTTGAAGTAGAGGGATTGTGGAGACGAATTTGGTATAGGAGAAATATGGGGAAGACGTGACAGTAGTGACGAATTTGTAAATGGGTAGATTTTGTAAATATGGGGTAAGGGCAAGGGTAGTGTAGGTGACAGGGGGGTGACGTACGGTAGGGACGAGCTTTCTCACTTCGCCCTCCGTACGCATTTCGCCTTGCATTGCCTTATTGATGTGTACCCTTGTGACCTTACCCCTCGCTCAATTGTCTCTTTTGTCTCCCACATGACCTGTGCGCCATGGGGCGCCGAGGGGAGCGTGCGTGAGTCGGCCATTGTGCGCCCGGAACTCTCAGAACCAGTTGTCTGCATCGATGCACCACATTATGGACCACATGCCTGTGGCCGAGCACCACCTATGGACCCCATGGGTTGGGGCATGGCCCCTCTACTGGAACCGGCCATGAGGGCCCGAAATCTTGCTGGCGGACCTTGGCCACAGGGCACCGATGCCACACAGGTGAAGCACACGTAGTCGGCCCTGTGGGCCATAAATAAAAGAAAATAAAAAGGACACATTGGGCACACTTTATTGCAAATAGGCCGCCAGTAAGAAAATGAAAGAATGACAACATCTGGAAGAACAAATAATAATAACCAGCAGAGGGAGACGAAGAGCAAGAGATCACCTGCAGGGTTAGGGGTTGTTGATTTTATTTTTATTGAACATGCATTGAACACTGATGAACTATGGTGACTGCACCGATTGGTGCTTGAGGGTGCTTGTATTGGTGCGTTTTTGGGTGCTTTAATGGTGCGTTGATGCAGAGCAGACTGTCTCCCCCCCAGAAAGAACAATCACAGGTCCTGGGTTAGTTTTGTAAATAAAAATAGCGTCATTGTAAATAATGCTCCCCACCGTCAGTGTATAGTTTGAAGACCATTCCGCAATTCGGTTAACTGTGGGCGTAAGTCTGTTAGGCAGGGTGCAATGGAGCAGCGGGACACATTTATTTATGTTTTAAAACTGTCGCACTCAGGGTCAGGTTAAAAGTAGAGGGAACTACACCTACGTGTCACACTAAATAAAAGTTGTAGGCCCGGGCCATGCCTAAGAGGAGGAGGGTGCAGTGTTGCGGATATGAGGACTGTATATTTTTTTTGATTGTGTGAGTTATTATTATTGTTTATTCTGCGCCCCCTGCCTCCGGAGCTGTGTAAAGGTGAAAGGGCATCCCATAATTAGTCCACAAGCATACACGTCAGCCAATAATAGAATACCCCTGTTCGATAGTTATATCTTATTCTGTGTTTTAGGGTAAGGCTGTGTCTCCCATTAATTGAAGTACTCCATTGCACCAGTGAAAGAGAATAGATCCCCTTTCATTCCCATCCCCAAAATCTCCATTTCCTTTCACAACCCCTTTCGTCATTGCCAAGCCTCGATTGCCAATTACATCCCCTCCAAAACCACCATTGAACATGTGCTCGGGTCGGGGAAGAGGGGCGTGCCCGCCCGTCATCATCAAGGGCGGAGCCAGAGGGTCGCGTGACCAACCAGGGCCGAGTTGAGCACACCGATGGGCGTGTCCTAAAGGCCAGCGGCTTGATCGCCGGAGGCGCTATAAAAAGGCGCGCGCGCAAGAGTCGGTGGTGAGGAGTCGGTGGTGAGGAGTGAGTGGACCAAGAAAGAGAAAGAGTGGTTGGACCAAGAAAGAGAAAGAGTGGTTGGACCAAGAGAGAAAGAGTGGTTGGACAGGGAGACGTGCAAGAGTGTTGTTGAGTTGAGGGTTTGGACCAGACGAGTCAGACGAGTCCTGGCAAAGCAAGCGGCGGCCACAGCAGCAACAACACCCAACAGCCGCTTGCGGCCTGGACGGCGGTTTTGAGCAGGGCCGCGAAGGAACGGCGGCTGCTAAACGCGCCGATCGTGCTGCAGGACCCCCTTGGACCTTCCTCTCCCTCCAGCCATCCACCTCCTGCCTTTCCACCCTTCTTGTGTACGTGAGTTTGTTTTGTTTGTTCTGTCCCTGGGTTAATTAAGTCTGTATAAGCTAGTATTTGCACTGTGTCACCTGCATCTTATGTGTTGTAAATAAACGTGACTGCTTTCTTTTTGCTTGTGTGTATAATAAATCCAATTACTCTTCTGTCCGTCTTCTCGTCTTATTCCTTTTCCTCTTTGCATTTCGTCGTTTTAGTCTTTTCCAGATTGGGCAGCTGCGGTGCGATACGGCCAAAGTTCTGGGTGAATCGGGTGAGTCGGGGAACAACTGTTCGGTCGCGGAGCCTTCGCTCGGCAAACAACATCCTAAACCGCGATCAGTAACAATATATATATATATATATATATATATATATATATATATATATATATATATATACATATATATATATACAGACTTGGCATTTAATATGGAATATTTTTTTTCTTCTTGACTTGGGTTTACTTTCTTAACTCAGTATATCAATCTGGTGAGTTTCTTTCACACTTTGGTGATTTATTTGTTGAAAGAACCATGTCATTGATTGTCTGTCGCAGCAAGAAGTCAACAACAGGATTATATCACAGGTGGCGTGGCAAAATGTACTGACAGGTGCATTTGATGATTGGCTTCACAGTCGGGTATACAAGGGTTGTTGCGTTCTGTATTAGTGGAAAACAACTGCTGCACGTCTCCAAAAGTTATTGCCGCTTCCTCTGGAGATGGACCGTCAACTCAACAATGCTGTTTGTCATGGAGTGGTGGCTTTACGAAATTACGGCATGAAACAGCGTGCTATTGATCGGCAGTATGGCATCACTCAAGGTCAGGTGTTAAAGATCCTGAAACGAAATGCTCAGAGGGGTGTCCCTACTCCAATACCGAGGCCAGGACGTCCCCGCCGAACCACAAGGAGGGATGATCGCCAGCTGCACCGGTTAGTCCGCAATGGCCGTACCAAGTCAGCTAATCGGCTTACGACTGAGGTGGCAGCAACTGACAAATGTGCCTGTATCCAGAAGATTAGTCAACCAACGACTGGTTCAAGCAGGCTATCGTGCCAGGCGTCCCCTGAGAAAGCGACGCCTGACCAGAAAACACCACCAGCGCCGATTGCAGTGGGCCAGAGAGCACCGTCAATGGCAGCCAGGACAGTGGAATCACGTGATCTTCAGTGACGAGTCTAGATTTCTGGTCTATCGTCAAGATGGCCACGTCCGAGTGCGCAGACAAGTGCATGAAGCCTACAACAAAGATTGTATAGTGCCAAGAGTCCAAGCTGGAGGTGCTGGGGTGACCGTTTGGGCTGCTTTTCATGCAGGGGGCAAAACTGACCTGGTTGTTCTGAATGGAAACCTGAACCAGTTCAAGTACAGGGCCATTCTGGAAGAAACATTGCTTCCATTTGCTCGTGCAGCCTTTCGAGGAAACTTTGTCTTCCAAGATGACAATGCACGGCCTCATCGTGCTCGCATGATCCAACACTTTCTTGCTGACCGTGGTGTAGAGCATATGGAGTGGCCTGCCATGTCCCCGGATATGAATCTGATAGAGAACATGTGGGCATAATTAACGTGTCAAATCGACAACTTGGACCAGCAGCCGACCTCTGTGCATGAATTGCAGCAGGCTACTGTCACTGCATGGCAAGCGATTCCTGTCCAAACCTTGGCAAATCTAGTGATCAGCATGCCTCAACGTGTACGTGCTCTCCTGAATGCTCGTGGGGGTTACACGAAGTACTGAACTGTAATTTTACTGTCCGTGATCCCAGTCGTAATTTAACTTTTGTTGTTGTTAAAAAATTTTTTGGCTAATGTGCAAAATAAAGAGATACTTCTGGAAAACGTTCAGAAGTTTAACACAGTACTGTCCGTGAATTGAGTTCGATATCAGTTTACATCACTTTCAAGGATCAATTTATTTGTTTCGAAATGTCAAATGTGGTTTTTGTTTCTTTTAAAGGTCACATTAACAAAATCTAGAATAATTTCAACATAATTCCAATGAACCTTTGGTTCTAAGACATCTTGAAAAGGAAGTTCACCCCACAAAAAAATATTCCATTTTAAATGCCAAGTCTGTATATACAGTGCGTATCAAAAAAAAGGTAATCCGAATTCAAGGGGTTATTATGCAAATGTTATTTATTTTGACAATTTACATGTGGTTTACTAATTAAGAGGAGATCCTCAGCTTTCCATTGATACCATCCACGCATCATTGCTGTCACACATGACCGAGTACATGTTCATTGAAAATGACAAGTTCAAATCGCATTTTTACAAGTTTGGCTAATCGATGCAAGTCAGGATAATTGGTACAAAATGAACGTCAGATGTGAACTTTTCTCAGGAATGATTGGCCTTTATGCACCCACACCTTCAACATGTCCACCTCCCCTTTCAACACAAAGCTCACAGCGGCGGAGCATGCCCTGAACTGCTCGTCTCACCAAAGCCGGGTCATTGCGCAAAGCATCCACTTCATGTCGAATACGGCCCTGCAATTCGTCAAGATCACGGGGAGGAGTTACGAACACCTTGTTCTTTAAATGTCCCCAAAGGAAATAATCACATGGTGTGAGGTCAGGTGATCTTGGCGGCCATTCCACTGCATGGTTGAGGGCGATGACTCGGTCTCCAAAGAGTTTCCTCAGTCGATCTTGGACAGCGATAAGACGATGTGCTGGGGCGCAGTCTTAGGCCCACCAGAGATATCTGAAGACACCACGAACCTGTCGCTCAAAGTTCTCCTCCAGCTGCGGTAAAACTTCATCATTGATCATCTGCAGATACCTGTTACCATTGACATTCTTTTGAAAGAAAAATGGTCCAATCACCTGACCACTTCCAAAAAGTCCCAACCAAACAGTCCACTTTTGTCGATTCATGTTGGTGTCAAAATTAAATTCCGGGGGTTGTCCTGTCGGCACATATTCAAGAACATTATGGGTATTGACCTTGCCATCCATCATGAAAGCAGCTTCGTCGCCGATAACGAGATACTGCAGGAAATTGACATCTGCTTCACAACGTGCTATCAACTATCCGGCAAGCACCAGCCTCCTGGCAAAATCCCCTGGCGTAAGTTGATGCCGGATGTGAATCTGATATGGATGTTGGTGGAGGTCCAGTCTTGTGATTCGGTTGAATGTTGCCGAAGGCAATCCCGTCCCATTTCGTCTTGCGCTGGTATCCCTAGGATGCTCCAAAACTTGCTGCCTTACTGCTGCAATGTTCATTTCCGATCGCCCAGTGCGCCTCCCACCAGAATTCTCCTTGTTGCGGTTGAGGCTAGTGCCATGCTCTTGGTATTTTCTAACATTCGTCCAGATGGTTTTGGCTGCTGGAGGCTCCCGTTCTGGGAAACGTTCCCTGAATGCATCACGTGTTCGCTGCAAACTTCCAGTTTGGTGAAAGGTTGAAACCACGAAGGTCCACTGTTCAGTCATAAGTTGAACCATCTTTTCAATGACTCAGACTGTCTCTAAACCCATACACTGTAGGCCCATCTTAAAGACACATCTTAAACAAAGGATGACGCAACCGATGATTACCAGACCAGCTTAAGAATTTTACATAATCAACTTGGCAGTCGACAAGTAATGCGTCCATTTAAAACTGTCTTGCACCGATTAGCCAAACTTGTAAAAATGCGATTTGAACTTGTCATTTTCAATGAACATGTACTCGGTCATGTGTGACAGCAATGATGCATGAAAGGCATCAATGGAAAGCTGAGGATCTCCTCATAATTGATAAACCACATGCAAATTGTCAAACGAAATAACCGTTGCATATTAACCCCTTGAATTTGGATAACCTTTTTTTTGATACGGACTGTATATATATACAGACTTGGCATTTAATATGGAATATTTTTTTTGTGGGGGTGAACTTACTTTTCAAGATGTCTTAGAACCAAAAGTTCATTGGAATATGTTGAAATTATTCTAGATTTTGTTAATGTGACCTTTAAAAGAAACAAAAACCACATTTGACATTTCGAAACAAATAAATTGATCCTTGAAAGTGATGAAAACTGATATCGAACTCAATTCATGGACAGTACTGTGTTAAACTTCTGTACGTTTTCCAGAAGTATCTCTTTATTTTGCACATTAGCCAAATTTTTTTTTAACAAAAACAAAAGTTAAATTACGACTGGGATTACGGACAGTAAAATTACAGTTCAGTCCTTCGTGTAACCCCCACGAGCATTCAGGAGAGCACATACATGTTGAGGCATGCTGTTCATGAGATTTGCCAAGGTTTGGACAGGAATCGCTTGCCATGCAGTGACAATAGCCTGCTGCAATTCATGCACAGAGGTCGGCTGCTGGTCCAAGTGGTCGATTTGACGCGTTAATTCTGCCCACAAGTTCTCTATCGGATTCATATCCGGGGACATGGCAGGCCACTCCATATGTTCTACACCATGGTCAGTAAGAAAGTGTTGGATCATGCGAGCACGATGAGGCCATGCATTGTCATCTTGGAAGACAAAGTTTCCTCGAAAGGCTGCACGAGCAAATGGAAGCAATGTTTCTTCCAGAATGGCCCTGCACTTGAACTGGTTCAGGATTCCATTCAGAACAACCAGGTCAGTTTTGCCCCCTGCATGAAAAGCAGCCCAAATGGTCACCCCACCACCTCCAGCTTGGACTCTTGGCACTATACAATCTTTGTTGTAGGCTTCATGCACTTGTCTGCGCACTCGGACGTGGCCATCTTGACGATAGACCAGAAATCTAGACTCGTCACTGAAGATCACGTGATTCCAGTGTCCTGGCTGCCATTGATGGTGCTCTCTGGCCCACTGCAATCGGCACTGGCGGTGTTGTCTGGTCAGGCGTGGCTTTCTCAGGGGACGCCTGGTACGATAGCCTGCTTGAACCAGTCGTTGGTTGACTAGCCTTCTGGATACAGGCACATTTGTCAGTTGCTGCCACTCAGCCCTAAGCCGATTAGCTGACTTGGTACGGCCATTGCGGACTAACCGGTGCAGCTGGCGATCATCCCACCTTGTGGTTCTGCGGGGACGTCCTGGCCTCGGTATTGGAGTAGGGACACACCTCTGAGCATTTCGTTTCAGGATCTTTGACACCTGACCTTGAGTGATGCCATACTGCCGAGCAATAGCACGCTGTTTCATGCCGTAATTTCGTAAAGCCACCACTCCATGACAAACGGCATTGTCGAGTTGACGTACCATCTCCAGAGGAAGCGGCAATAACTTTTGGAGACGTGCAGCAGTTGTTTTCCACTGATACAGAACGCAACAACCCTTGTATACCCGACTGTGAAGCCAATCATCAAAAGCACCTGTCCATACATTTTGCCACGCCACCTGTGATATTATCCTGTTGTTGACTTCTTGCTGCGACAGACAATCAGTGACATGGTTCTTTTAACAAATAAATCACCAAAGTGTGAAAGAAACTCACCAGATTGATATACTGAGTTAAGAAAGTAAACCCAAGTCAAGAAAAAAAAAAATTCCATATTAAATGCCAAGTCTGTATATACATATATATATATATATATATATATATATATATATATATATATATATATATATATATATATATATATATATATATATGTGTGTGTGTGTATTTGGGTATGCGGGTGTCCTCTGATACCTCAGGGAGATGGATGCCCCTGCCTTGCATAACCACAGGACACCTGCGGGCAAGGTGTGGAACCTGTCAGCCCCCCTTACCAGGGTAACGGTCCACAGCCATGCGGTTTAAATGGCAGATGGCTCTGAACATCCCGTGGATGAGAGTCCAGACGCCTCCAACAGCACGGGCGGAAAAGGGTGAATTCCCCAACGGCCAGCAGAGAGACGGAGAGGAGTGGCGACCCCCCCCCCCCCCCCGGTTGCTCCCCCCCCCTCCCCACCGTCTATACCACACACTTACTCGTGTGGACCAGCCATAGAAAGGCACACACGCCATCATTGCCCGAGGAGACTCAACATCATATATATATATATGATGTATATATGGGCCTTATGAGGCCTGCCTTTTTATGATAAAAAGGTAAAAAAATCAAACATTTAAACAGCATTGGACGTGCGCCTTGACCCCAGGGCCAAGGCACACCGTCTATCAAGACTGCCCCATTGGCATACACATCCACCTCAGCCCACAGGCTGGAGCACATGGTCAATCAAAACACATGCATCCTGAACCCGAAGGGCCAGAATGCATGGTCATACAATTGGACCCCTCCTCCATCGGAGTGAGTCCCCACAACTTCAACACCATGCCGTCCCGACGAGGGCTTATTTTCCCCTCATCAGGACAACATACTGCAAATTGTTTATTGGTGATGAGCAGTATGTTGTCCTAATGAGCCCATAACAAGGGCGAAATCTAGATCGACATCTCTGCCTTTGTCTATTTGTGACCATGGAGCTTTAATCTCAGTCTACAAAGACTTGAGTACCACGCAGATGCCTCCTAGTTTGGAGGTGATATGTTGGTATAATTTATGTGCATGACGTCAGTGTCATGTCATAGGGTTAGTGTGCTTCCTTCGTCAAATTTAATGTTCCTGACTGTAAACCTCCTAATTGTCGAGGAGCAGGGCAGAGACAATGTGTCAGCGTGGCAGGCTACACTTGTGGCTAACAGGTTGTGCAGCAATTGCTGGGGTGAGACTCAATCTGTGCCTTGCTTCCCAGTCAAGTTAGGGGGTTCAACCTGTGTGTGTATGTACATATATATATATACAGACTTGGCATTTAATATGGAATATTTTTTTTGTGGGGGTGAACTTACTTTTCAAGGTGTCTTAGAACCAAAAGTTCATTGGAATTATGTTGAAATTATTCTAGATTTTGTTAATGTGACCTTTAAAAGAAACAAAAACTACATTTGACATTTCGAAACAAATAAATTGATCCTTGAAAGTGATGTAAACTGATATCGAACTCAATTCATGGACAGTACTGTGTTAAACTTCTGTACGTTTTCCAGAAGTATCTCTTTATTTTGCACATTAGCCAAATTTTTTTTAACAAAAACAAAAGTTAAATTACGACTGGGATTACGGACAGTAAAATTACAGCTCAGTCCTTCGTGTAACCCCAACGAGCATTCAGGAGAGCACATACATGTTGAGGCATGCTGTTCATGAGATATGCCAAGGTTTGGACAGGAATCGCTTGCCATGCAGTGACAATAGCCTGCTGCAATTCATGCACAGAGGTCGGCTGCTGGTCCAAGTGGTCGATTTGACGCGTTAATTCTGCCCACAAGTTCTCTATCGGATTCATATCCGGGGACATGGCAGGCCACTCCATATGCTCTACACCATGGTCAGTAAGAAAGTGTTGGATCATGCGAGCACGATGAGGCCGTGCATTGTCATCTTGGAAGACAAAGTTTCCTCGAAAGGCTGCACGAGCAAATGGAAGCAATGTTTCTTCCAGAATGGCCCTGTACTTGAACTGGTTCAGGATTCCATTCAGAACAACCAGGTCAGTTTTGCCCCCTGCATGAAAAGCAGCCCAAACGGTCACCCCACCACCCTCAGCTTGGACTCTTGGCACTATACAATCTTTGTTGTAGGCTTCATGCACTTGTCTGCGCACTCGGACGTGGCCATCTTGACGATAGATCAGAAATCTAGACTCGTCACTGAAGATCACGTGATTCCAGTGTCCTGGCTGCCATTGATGGTGCTCTCTGGCCCACTGCAATCGGCACTGGCAGTGTTGTCTGGTCAGGCGTGGCTTTCTCAGGGGACGCCTGGCACGATAGCATGCTTGAACCAGTCGTTGGTTGACTAGCCTTCTGGATACAGGCACATTTGTCAGTTGCTGCCACTCAGCCCTAAGCCGATTAGCTGACTTGGTACGGCCATTGCGGACTAACCGGTGCAGCTGGCGATCATCCCTCCTTGTGGTTCTGCGGGGACGTCCTGGCCTCGGTATTGGAGTAGGGACACCCCTCTGAGCATTTCGTTTCAGGATCTTTGACACCTGACCTTGAGTGATGCCATACTGCCGAGCAATAGCACGCTGTTTCATGCCGTAATTTCGTAAAGCCACCACTCCATGACAAACGGCATTGTCGAGTTGACGGACCATCTCCAGAGGAAGCGGCAATAACTTTTGGAGACGTGCAGCAGTTGTTTTCCATTGATACAGAACGCAACAACCCTTGTATACCCGACTGTGAAGCCAATCATCAAAAGCACCTGTCCATACATTTTGCCATGCCACCTGTGATATAATCCTGTTGTTGACTTCTTGCTGCGACAGACAGTGACATGGTTCTTTTAACAAATAAATCACCAAAGTGTGAAAGAAACTCACCAGATTGATATACTGAGTTAAGAAAGTAAACCCAAGTCAAGAAAAAAAAAAAATTCCATATTAAATGCCAAGTCTGTATATATATATATATATATATATATACATATATATATATATATTGTTGTGGATATGAGAATGGTTTTTTTTTGTTGTTGTTGTTGTGTAAATTGTTGTAAAATATCGCCCTCCTTGCTCCAGTTATGTATAAAGGTCAAAGTGCGTCCCGTAATTAGTTCATAAACACCACACGTTAGCCAATCATAGATTTCCCCCCTTGTTGACAGTTATTTCCTTATTATGTGTATTTGGGTAAGGCCTTGTCTTCCATTAATTAATACTCCATTGCACCGAATTCAAATAGATAGATCCCCTTTCATTCCCATTCCCAAAACCTCTACTGCCAACTGCATTTGCCGCCATTACGGCGTGGTCAGCTCGGGGAAGAAGGGCGTGCCCGCCCATCGTCATCAAGGGCGGAGCCAGAGGGCCGTACCGACCAATCAGGGCCGAGGCGAGCTGACCGATGGGCGTGTCCTGGACACCAGCGGCTTGATCGCCTGAGGCGCTATAAAGCGCGCGCGCGAAAGCCGAGAAGTTGTTGTTGGACTAAGCAAAAGAGAGAAAGAGAGAAGGTTCGAGAGAGAAGGTTCGAGGTCAATTACAAGAGTTGCACAAGAAGTCAATTATAAGAGTTGCGCCAAAGGTCTATTACAAGAGTTGCGCCAAAGAGAGGTGAATGACAAGAGTTGCGCAAAAGGTACCAAGACAGAGTTGTGCAAAAAGGGTCCAAGAAAGAGTTGTGCCAGAGACGGCAGACGCGTCCTGAGGTGAGCCAGAGAAGCAGCTTTGGCTCCACCAGCAGCGTTGACTCGACCAGGCAGCTTCAACCCGTTACCCCGCGGGAACCAGATAGCGGTGGCATCGGTGGCCGTCGAGGTCCAGCCGACGTCCCGTGCGGGATCAAACCCGAACCATCTGCCCCAGCTGAACCTTCCCATTCCTCCTTCCAGCATCCATTTCTGCCATTCCATCCTTCTTGTGTACGTGAGTTTGTTTTGTTTGTCTTGTCCCAGGGTTAATTAAGCTTGTATAGTTAAGCTAGTATTTTCACTGTGTCACCTGCTTTTTCCATTTTCCCTGTATATAACCTTGACTGCTCCTTTTGCTTAGTGTGTGTAAATAATAAATCCTGTTATTCTTCTGTACGTCTTCTTCTTCCTCTTTACATTCGGTCGCTTTAGAGGTTTCCAAATTGAATACCTGTGGCGCGATTTTGGCCAACGTCCAGGAATCGGGTTAGTCGGGGTAACTGTTCGGCCGCGGCGCCATCCGCTCGGCAAAACAACATCTTATCCGCGGTCCGTAACAATTGGTGTCAGGAGTGGGATACGGACCTGAAGCGCTGAGTGCGCTCAAATTACGAGTGGGCCAAAATTTAGTTTTATTTAACATCGTAAATTTGAAAATCGTGCCATGGCTGGTCAAGGCGATCGGATGCCGGTGGGGGAACTAGAAGAGGGGTTAGGGGTAACCCAGGATCAGAGGGAAGAAATAGAGGAGAGCAATGAGGTGGTTGAGGAGGTGTCAGGTGCACAAAATGGTGCCCTTGCGCACGTGGTTACAGCGGCACCAAATTTCGCCGCGCCCACAACCGTAGCAGCGCCGCCGATGGATTGGGGCCTATTCATGCTGCAAATGCGGGCCCTCATGGAAGAGAATAGGGGGCTGGGAGACCAAATTGGAGCAATGAGGGACGAAGCGAGGGGTACTGGTGAACGGTTGGACAGTAAATTTGAGGGGTTAGACAATAATTTTAAGGGGTTGGACAGTAAATTTGAGGGGTTAGACAACGGGATAAAAGAGGTGAAGAATGGGTTAACGGGAGTGGAAAATAGAATGGCTGCCCAGGAGAATCAGATAGAGGGGGTGAAAAATGGGTTAAGGGGGTTAGAAAACACAATGGACGACAAATTGCGGGAAGTAGGGGAGCAATCCGCCCGGGAAATCAAACGGATGGGGAACCAGATAGAGGAGGTGAAAATCGGGTTAGAAGGTAAATTGGATGCTCAGAGGGATGAATTGGGACAGATGAGGGTGGCATCTACAAAAGAGATGGAGGAGATGAAGGAGGAGATACGACGAGGGGTAAGCGAGGAGGTCTCGGGGGTACGCGAGGAGGTAAAGCGAGGTGAGAAGCGTATGGAGAAAGAGGTGAGGAATAATACGGCTAGGTTACAAGGGGGCATCGAGGACCTGACGCAGGAAGTAGAACAGCTGACAGTGGGACAAAAGGGACTTGTGGAGCAGGTGGAAAGGAACACTGCAGTACTAGGAGGGTTAAAAGTGACACAAAAAGACATCAAGAACGAATTAATAGCGACACAGAGGGAATGTCAGATGGTACGTGAGGAACTGACAACGAGGTTGGACGAGGTGACAGAAGCAATGGAGATGAAGGACCGGGAGGTGAGGACGCACATAGAAACGGTTAAGGTAGCCTTAGAGGACGAAATTGCGGAGACGCATCGGGAAATAAAAGAGGTGAAGCAAAAATTTGAGAAGGTGGAAGAGGGGGTGAGTGAAATTAAGAAGAGACAGACGGAAACTAAGAAAGAAATACAGGAGGAGGTGATGGAATATGTGCAAGGTCGGTGCTCAAATCATGATGATGTTCTCGCTAACCAAATAAAGAGTTTGCAGGTGGTGAAGGAGGTGCGGAGATGAGGTGCCAAGGTGAGTGGCGCTATACGTGGAAATGTATATGATGTGAGGGAAGCTTCAGTCGGCTTGGGGGTTGATTTGGATCCGGGTGTTCGTGAGAGGCCGTTGGTGAAGTGTGTGACAGGTACGGTGTGCGAAGGAGGAGGTGTGCGAGAATGTCTGACTCTGGGGTGTGTGAGGAAAAAGTGCGCGCCAAGGAGTGAGTGTGCTGTCGAGAGTGAGTTGGTCGTTGCGCGTGTGCGAGGGGGAACATGGAAGCGCGGGATGGGGAGTGTTACAGAGGATGTAACGAGAGAGTGTACACCTGTGGTGAGTGTTACGGAGGGTGCAACGGGAGAGAGTGCGCAAGAGGATGCGCGAGAAAGGTGTGTAATGGACGGGTGCATGAGGAAAGAGTGCGCTGTCAAGAGTAAGGGAGAATGCACACCTGTGGTGAGTGTTACGGAGGGTGTAACGGGAGCGGGAGCGTGTGTGCAAGAGGATGCGCGAGAAAGGTGTGTAACGGACGGGTGCATGAGGAAAGAGTGCGTTGTCAAAAGTAAGGGTGAGTGCGCGACCAAGTGTGGAGGTAAAAGTAGAGAGTGACATGGAGCGTGAGTTGGTTGTGGCAGGTGAGAGAGGATGTACACCTGGAATGGAAGGATGCACACCTGGAATGGTAGAGCGTGTATGGGAATACACGCTGGAATTGGTAGTGAGGCACGTGGTTGGGTGTGCAAGTGAGAGCACACCTGTGGTTGTCACAGAGGAGGTGACCGAGGAGGGGGCGCGAAGAGGTTTGTTGGTGAGGTGTGCGAACGACGAGTGTGTGCAGAGGTGTGCGGTGGTCAGGTGTGTGACCAAGTCTGTGAGCGGAATGAATGTACCTGGGTGTGTAAGAGAAGGTGCAATGACAAATAGCATGAAGACAGCTGGATGTGTGAGCAAGGAACGGGCTGCGGGGTGTGAGCATGCACGTGGAGCATCGACGGTGACCGGGTTAGCGGTTAGAGCGACGTATAGCCGAATCGGGCCTTTGGTGCGAACCGGGCAGCTTTCCGTGCCGCGGGGATCCGCGGCGGTTTCGAAAGAACCGCCATGTGGGATCCACGCCGGCCCGCGCTTTGAACGGCCGCGTCCGTGCTCCACTAGGCGGAGCGGGCGGCCCGATAGGAAGGGTCGTCATGGCGACCTCTTTTTGTTGAGGCGTTCCGGCAGGGCGAGGTCGGGCCATTGGACGGCTCCGTGCCGAGGTGGTGCTTGGGATCTCGGCCCGGGTAAGCGTCCTTCCCTGCACCGGGTGCCGGACGCATCCAGCCGCCGGCACCAAGCAACCCGCATTCATTGCTCGGTTTTACGAAGCTGAGCTTTAGAGATGAATTGGCGCACCGAGAGGCACTAGTGAGTAGACTGTGATGATGAGGATAGTGTTTTGGCCCCGAAATTAGAAAAAACAAAATTTGATGATTGGCAAAGGATTGGCAGAGTGATGATTGGTAATGGTAAAGTGATTGGTAGTGATTGGCAAAATTTTAATTAGCTGGAATTTGGTGTGCAAAATTGGTAGTGGAAGATGCCCGATGTGGTGGGATGGCAACTCTGCCATCTCTCACAACGGGGGCAAAGGAGCACTAGTCTTATGGGGTTTGGCAGTGAAAACTAGCCCGGGAGGGTTAGGATATAGTGTGTAGGGACCTAGAAGATGACAATAGGTAACGTTAAGATTAGGTAGTGACAATGATACCGGTAGTGGGGACGCAAGTAGATTAGTTTGGATGATAATGACGAGGGAGTGCAATAGTTTAAAGGGACGACTGGGAAGCGCAAGTTCCAGAGGGGAGTAGTTAGATGAGATGATGCCGTGTGTGTGAGGATGGAAAGTGTATTGAGCAGGGTATGAGTAAATGATTGTGATTTTGTGAGTTGTATTGTGATTGCACAGGTGTGCAACTGAACAGGTGTATGGAGCAGTGTATGAGGGAGTGAAAGTGATGTGTATTGTGCTGACCAAATGGTCCAGGAAGGAAGGAGGGTGCAGGTGGCACCAGGTGATTGCACAGGTGTGCAACTGTAGGTGTGTGGAGAATGGTTGTATGGATTACCTGGAGTGTGGAGTATATGGAGTATTGGAATGGATGGTCGTGGAGTGAGTATGATGGAAACTGTGGAGTGGAGTGGATGGTGCAGAGGTGTGAATGGGGGAAGAGTGGACCCCCATCACGAATACCCGGGGAGGGTAGTTTAAGTATTAGGTAGAGGGTACAGGTAAATTGTGGTTGGATATTGGCATCTGTGGTGCGTGGTGGAAGAATGGTATTTGGATGGGTGCATTAGTGACGTGGAAATGGCTGGGCGTGTAGCCTGTTAGTGTGTGTAGTTGGTTTGGGCACTCCACCACTGTGAGGATGTCGGCCAGGTGAGGCCGCGGGTGGGCTCTGGGAGCTGGTAGAGTTGTTGTGGATGGGGCCTGAGGATCCGGAGGACGGACCCGGGTAGCCCAGTGCCAGAGGGCACCAAGGGGTGACAGAGCCAGGAGGGGCCTTCCCCAATTAGATAGGTTAGGGTGAGGAGCTAGGTAAGCTCGGGTGGCAACTACAGTGGTGGAGGTGTGCAGGTGGGTAGGCCTGCTGGGAGAGCTACACGCCCCAGTCCTGAAATTGTGCAAGGGCACAGGGAGTTGCATCGGGGGAGTGAGACCCCAAATTAAGGAAGCACCACAGTTTGGTCAATGGGAATTGGTTTTTAGAACCCATAGTGTAAGTTGGCCAATGGATTGGCAGGGTAAGACCCCGGGTAGTGTAAAGTGTATTAAAGTCATTTAGAGGATAGTTAGGATTAAGAATCTCTTCGCACCATCTACATCCACTCACCTGGGATGACGTACCTCCACACCATGCCAGGTGGTTTTTATTATTTTTATGATGCAAATGTTTGGAATGTGAGACGCATCATGACGTTGGTGTGACATTGTGCTTGTTGTTCCATCTCTCCCTCCTTATGAGGATTGATGATGAATTGGTGATGGCAAATTTGGTTAGAGGGATTGTGGGAACGAATTTGGTGTAGGGGAAATATGGGGAGGACGTGACAGTAGCGACGAATTTGTAAAGGTGTAGATTTTGTAAATATGGGGTAAGGGCAAGGGTAGAGTAGGTGACAGGGGGGGTGACGTACGGTAGGGACTAGCTTTTCTCACTTCGCTCTCCGTACGCACTTCGCCTTGCATTGCCTTGTGATGTGTACCCTTGTGACCTTACCCCTCGCTCATCTGTCTTTTCCCCCTTTTGTCTCCCACATGAGGACTGTGCACCACTGGGTGCCGAGGGGAGCGTGCGGGAGTCCGCCATTGTGCGCCCGGAACTCCCAGAACCAGGTGTCTGCATCGATGCACCACCTTATGGACCACATGTCAGTGGCTGAGCACCACTTATGGACCCCATGGGTTGGGGCATGGCCCCTCTGCTGGAACCGGCCCTGAAGGCCCGAAATCTTGCTGGCGGACCTTGGCCACAGGGCACCGATGCCCCACAGGTGAACCATACATAGTCGGCCCCTGTGGGCCATAAATAAATAAAAATGGACACGTTGGGTGCATTTTATTTCCACCAATAGGCCTCCAGTAAGAAAATGGAAGAAAGACAACATCTGGAAGAACAAATAGCCAGCAGAGGGAGCCGAAGAGCAAGAGACCACCAGCAGGGTTAGGGGTTGTTTGGTTATTTTTATTGAGAACTGTGGTGACTGTGCACCGATTGGTGCTTGAGGGTGTATTGGTGCGTTTTTGGGTGCTTGCATGGTGCATCGATGCAGGGCAAGCTGTCTCTCCCCCCCCCAAAAAGAACAATCACAGGTCCTGGGTTGCCATTGTAAATAAAAGCAGAGTCATTGTAAATAATGCGCCCCCACCGTCAATGTTTTAGTTTGAAGACCATTCCGCAATTCGGTTAGCTGTGGGCGTGAATCTGTTAGGCAGGGTGCAATGGAGCAGCGGGACATATTTATTTATGTTTTAAAACTGTCGCACTCAGGGTCAGGTTAAATGTAGAGGGAACTACACCTACGTGCCACACTAAAAGTTAAGGTAAGAGGCCCGGGACGTGCCTAAGAGGAGGAGGGTGCAGTGTTGTGGATATGAGAATGTTTTTTTGTTGTTGTTGTTGTTGTTGTTGTGTAAATAGTTGTAAAATATCGCCCTCCTTGCTCCAGTTATGTATAAAGGTCAAAGTGCGTCCCGTAATTAGTTCATAAACACCACACGTTAGCCAATCATAGATTTCCCCCCTTGTTGACAGTTATTTCCTTATTATGTGTATTAGGGTAAGGCCTTGTCTTCCATTAATTAATACTCCATTGCACCGAATTCAAATAGATAGATCCCCTTTCATTCCCATTCCCAAAACCTCTACTGCCAACTGCATTTGCCGCCATTATGGCGTGGTCAGCTCGGGGAAGAAGGGCGTGCCTGCCCATCGTCATCAAGGGCGGAGCCAGAGGGCCGTGCCGACCAATCAGGGCTGAGGCAAGCTGACCGATGGGCGTGTCCTGGACACCAGCGGCTTGATCGCCTGAGGCGCTATAAAGCGCGCGCGCGAAAGCCGAGAAGTTGTTGTTGGAATAAGCAAGAGAGAGAAAGAGAGAAGGTTCGAGAGAGAAGGTTCGAGGTCAATTACAAGAGTTGCACGAGAAGTCAATTATAAGAGTTGCGCCAAAGGTCTATTACAAGAGTTGTGCCAAAGAGAGGTGAATGACAGGAGTTGCACAAAAGGTACCAAGGCAGAGTTGTGCAAAAAGGGTCCAAGAAAGAGTTGCGCCAGAGACGGCAGACGCGTCCTGAGGTGAGCCAGAGAAGCAGCTTTGGCTCCACCAGCAGCGTTGACTCCACCAGGCAGCTTCAACCCGTGACCCCGCGGGAACCAGATAGCGGTGGCATCGGTAGCCGTCGAGGTCCAGCCGATGTCCCGTGCGGGATCAAACCCGAACCATCTGCCCCAGCTGAACCTTCCCATTCCTCCTTCCAGCATCCATTCCTGCCATTCCATCCTTCTTGTGTACGTGAGTTTGTTTTGTTTGTCTTGTCCCAGGGTTAATTAAGCTTGTATAGTTAAGCTAGTATTTTCACTGTGTCACCTGCTTTTTCCATTTTCCCTGTATATAACCTTGACTGCTCCTTTTGCTTAGTGTGTGTAAATAATAAATCCTGTTATTCTTCTGTACGTCTTCTTCTTCTTCTTTACATTCGGTCGCTTTAGAGGTTTCCAAATTGAATACCTGTGGCGCGGTTTTGGCCAATGTCCAGGAATCGGGTTAGTCGGGGTAACTGTTCGGCCGCGGCGCCATCCGCTCGGCAAAACAACATCCTATCCGCGGTCCGTAACAATATATATATATATATATATATATATATATATATATATATGTGTGTGTGTGTGTATTTGGGTATGCGGGTGTCCTCTGATACCTCAGGGAGATGGATGCCCCTGCCTTGCATAACCACAGGACACCTGCGGGCAAGGTGTGGAACCTGTCAGCCCCCCTTACCAGGGTAACGGTCCACAGCCATGCGGTTTTAAATGGCAGATGGCTCTGAACATCTCGTGGATGAGAGTCCAGACGCCTCCAACAGCACGGGCGGAAAAGGGTGAATTCCCCAACGGCCAGCAGAGAGACGGAGAGGAGTGGCGACCCCTCCCCCCCCCCCGGCTGCTCCCCCTCCCCCTCTCCACCATCTATACCACACACTTACTCGTGTGGACCAGCCATAGAAAGGCACACACGCCATCATTGCCCGAGGAGACTCAACATCATATATATATATATATATGATGTAAAAATGGGCCTTATTAGGCCTGCCTTTTTATGATAAAAAAGGTAAAAAAATCAAACATTTAAACAGCATTGGACGTGCACCTTGACCCCAGGGCCAAGGCACACCGTCTATCAAGACTGCCCCATTGGCATACACATCCACCTCAGCCCACAGGCTGAAGCACATGGTCAATCAAAACACATGCATCCTGAACCCGAAGGGCCAGAATGCATGGTCATACAATTGGACCCCTCCTCCATCGGAGTGAGTCCCCACAACTTCAACACCATGCCGTCCTGACGAGGGCTTATTTTCCCCTCATCAGGACAACATACTGCAAATTGTTTATTTGTGATGAGCAGTATGTTGTCCTAATGAGCCCATAACAAGGGCGAAATCTAGATCGACATCTCTGCCTTTGTCTATTTGTGACCATGGAGCTTTAATCTCAGTCTACAAAGACTTGAGTACCACGCAGATGCCTCCTAGTTTGGAGGTGATATGTTGGTATAATTTATGTGCATGACGTCAGTGTCATGTCATAGGGTTAGTGTGCTTCCTTCGTCAAATTTAATGTTCCTGACTGTAAACCTCCTAATTGTCGAGGAGCAGGGCAGAGACAATGTGTCAGCGTGGCAGGCTACACTGGTGGCTAACAGGTTGTGCAGCAATTGCTGAGGTGAGACTCAATCTGTGCCTTGCTTCCCAGTCAAGTTAGGGGGTTCAACCTGTGTGTGTATGTACATATATATATATATATATATATATATATATATATATATATATATATATATATATATATATATATATATGTATATATATATGTATATTTATATGTATATATATATATATATATATGTATATATATATATATATATATATATATATATATATATATATATATATATATAGATATATATATATATATATATATATATATATATATATATATGTGTGTATATATATATATATATATTAGGCTATCAGCTAGGGGGGTCAACCGGTACCAAATTGAGGGAGTAAGGCTAATAATGATTTTTGACAAGGTTTTTACTTCTAGAATAAGAAAATATGTGATAGCAAATTCAACGATGTAGCTAAATGTGTGTTATCAGTTATCACCCATTTTCAAAATGGCCGCCACTTTACATACAAAATTTAACGTTGTTGTTGTTTTGTTTGCTTTTTTTTCTGTAGGAACGGTGGTCGGAGCAACGAGCAACGGAGTAGATAGAAAGTAGATGCTATACGATTAGAATAGAAATAATAGTACACACCAAGTGATGATGTCTACTAATTTTCCAAAATGAACAGCGCCACAGAAAGCAAAGAATGCGTTATACACATGACAAGATCGGATGACTATGATCATCTGGTGAGCCCACAAAACTACACATCTTGGTTGACATTACTGGAAGCGGCTAAGGTTAGGAACCATGAACATATCATCAATATTGCCGAGGGGCTTGAGGGCAATGAAGTGCCAGAAATATACTACCACCGAAAATGTAGGAGCCTGTTCACCATGAAACGAGATTTAAACATGCTAAAGAGGAAAGCCAATGAAGACACTGAATCTGAAGCAGGAGGTAGCAGCGCTCCCAAAAGGCCATGTAGGAGATCAGCAGTAGAGAAAAGAGTGTATGATACGGAGTGCATCTTCTGTCGCAGAGACAAGTATGTGAAGGGGTCTCATACACGTGAAAAACTTTCACAAGTTGTTAGGCTCCGGGCCAGGTATGGTCCATCTGCACCCCCCCCCCCCCACAACTCTCCGACCCTGGGTTTTTCTGAACCATTGGGGTGTCCTGGGGTGGAAATCAACTGGTAACAGTAAATAAACTTGGACTCACTACCCATTTGGTACCTATATTGGATGGTACCCTCAAAACAGCATATTTTTAAATCCGCGTTGCGCCATATTCGACACACGTGTTCTTTTGGTATTTGTGCCTGCTAATATTAACTCAGAATAAAAAGTTATATACCAAAAGAAAGCTGTTCATCTACTGATCATCATAGAATATTGACACATTACTTATAATGGTACCTTAATGGTCATAACTAGTGCTGAATAGCAGTACCCCACTTTAACGTAACATAATTCGGTATCGACCGTACTATTTCATCTTACACACATAATATGAACACATTACACCTGATATGCTTACATATATATTTTATTGGCTTTCTCCTGTATATCAGCTTTAATTTGATACCAGATACATCCCCATAGCTTCAATTCTCTTTTTTATACAGCGTGTCAAAGATACTACCGGTATGGGGTGATATTGTAGGCGATGCTGCATTTGTCAATTTACAAATGCTGCCACGTATATCATGTACATATATGTTGGACACATGACAAAATCTATGTATTGTTAATATGTGTTACTTAATATATTGTTGTATTGATGTATCACTGTAGTTTATTGCAGGAATTTTGACGAAAATGGCATGCAGATCCTTCCATGTTTGTATCCTGCGTAAATTGAGATCATCAGATTGTACAATTATGTTATTTAAGTGTCTCTTACAGCGACAGAACGAGTCAATTAGTTAAGTTAAACACCTTTTTTTACATAGTTAAGTATGCAATATAAGATATTTTTTATAATTAAGATGCAATTTATAATAATTATTCAGCTTGGTACTTACCAATATTTTGATGTGTTTTGCAGGTGAAGTAACAACGCTAATATGGAACATCCGGCGCGAGCGAAACGTACACGTGAGAGTGAACAACCACCCATTGTGTGCATAACTCATGTAAAGGGACTGAGCTATGGAGAGTTGCACTTGTTATCTAGACTCAAAAATTCTGAGAAGAAATTGGCCAAGCTGCAGGAGGTCAAAGAAAGACGCCTTGCACAACCCCCACAGTCTCCGCATATGATGAAGGACACATGTGATTTGGTCCCTGAATCTCTGGCCGAACACCATGGTTTCCACTGGGAGTGTTACAAGCGTTTCACGATGAACTTAGACAGACTGAACCCTCCTACTGCAGGTACATCTGAAACAACTGGTGCCACAACTCAGCGGATGGCCCGTACTAGTTCTGGTGACAAGATCATATTTAAGCCAGACTGTATCTTCTGTTCTTCGGAAAGTCGTAAAAAAGTGAAAGTGCATGGCAGTTGGACTACCCAGGGGATGAGCCAGTTCGAGTATGAAGGCTGGAAGCCGGTACTGGAGATGGCTGAAATGAAGCAAGATGAAACGCTCTTAATGAGGATCCGAGGCCATGATCTTTTTGCCTCTGAGGCAAAGTTCCACAAAACTTGCCGTATGAAATATATGCAAAAGCCAGAGAAATGGCGCAGTACTGACGAAGAGGCACAGCACCATCAAGGAGAATTAGAAGAAGCCCACAGACAGGCATTCGATGTGGTATGTGATGCCATTGAAAGGGATGTGTTAATGGCCAAGAAGATAATGAAACTATCCGACCTGAGGCAAATGTATGTCATTAACC
This sequence comes from Myxine glutinosa, assembly GCF_964187855.1. Taxonomy (NCBI): domain Eukaryota; kingdom Metazoa; phylum Chordata; class Myxini; order Myxiniformes; family Myxinidae; genus Myxine; species Myxine glutinosa. The sequence goes on from NC_136270.1 coordinate 78,198,497, forward strand.
TGCAAACCAGCAAATATGCGAATCCTGACTACCGAGCCAGCAAACTAAAACTGAAGCTTGAAAACCACGAGCCTTTCAGGGAGAGACTATCATTCTGTGATCTGGGAAAGTCCTACATAATATTCAGCACTGCAATTGACGTCCAGACAGCAGTGAAACAAGCCTTCAAATTGGGATCAAGAGATATGATTGAGAGTGCAGGTAGCCATTTACGACTGTCAATTCTGGATGATTTCTCGAATGCCCCAGAACTGAAATGGCCACCAAGTCCTTCTGATCTCCAACAAATGGACGATGTTATACCAGATTCACTCAAGAAGCTGCTATGCTACATCATAACTGGAACAACATCAGCAAGGTCACAACGAAGCCAGCGATTAGTTCAATCAATCGGCCAAGATATCTGTCGCGCTGCCACCAAAGGCTCTTGGAAGCTTCCAAAACACATCATCATGTGCACGTCCCTGAGACATCTATACAGAAGTGAAAAGCTCATAACCCTTCTTAATAGAATGGGACACTGTGAGAGTTATTCATTTTCACTTGAATTGGAGACTGCACTGGCCGAATCAGTGATGAAGTCATCGACACAACTCTCCAACCAAATCATCAGGTCACCACGAGAGCCGTCTGTCTTCCACTCGGAGTTTGACAATTTCGACTCATTGGTGAATGATCTGACAGGAAAAGGTTCTGTTCATACAGCACACGGGATCATGATGCAAGAAGTCAGTGATGATCATGCCGCATCTGGTCCAGCAAGGCCAACTCAAGTTAGGACCAAACGGCGTTCTCTGCAGTTGACGGAAGCAACCATATTACCTGACTGCTATGTGACCAAAAGACAAAGCCCGAAACTTCAAGTAAAACAGCTTCAATATCCAGGATCTGTAGGAGAAAGAGGAACATCGACCAAACTCCAGACTCTATGGATCATGATCCGTCTCAAGGCAGAAACACAACAACAAGTTCCTGGTTGGACCGGTTTCATCTCAGAGACAGGTGAAATACCAAAGAAGCTCACAACGATAGACTACTATCCCGTCATCAATCAACCAATTACCGAGTACAAAACTGTCCAGGAATGCTTGCGTGCTGCTGAAGAGGCCACCAGAGAAGTTGGCCAGCCTTATGTCATTACCACATTCGATTTGGGGGTATGCATGAAGGCATTCCCCCTAGTATGGAACTCCCCCGACAAGTACGAAAGTCACATCATTCTCATAGGCACCTTCCACCTTGTTTGTGCTTACATGAAAATGATGGGTAAGAAGATGGCTGGGTCTGGTCTGTCAGATATCCTCCTGGAAGCAGGATTGATCGGTAGTGGATCTATCACAGGTGTGATGTCGGGAAAGAATTATGACAGAGCGTTACACTGTCATAAACTTATGCTGGAATGCTTGGAGAGGCTTCTCTTGGCGGAATACCTCAACGAAACTAATGCTGATGACCTGTTCGCGTCCCTCCCTGACGACTCAACTAGAAGACTGCAAGATCTTGTTGAATCCCCCAGTCAAATGACCTTAGAAGCTGTCTCGACGGATGAACTCATCATGAAGGTCATAGATAACTATGATACATTTCGACAGAGTGTAGCAAAAGGACTGAACAATCAACTAGACAGCTTCACATGTGCCATGTATGGAAGAGGAAAGGTATCACACGTTGATGATCTGCGACTCCTGAGAATAAATGAGCTATGTGCCAAGGAGAATCGTCACCTACCCTCAGGCAATGTAGACATGGCCAATATTCCACCATGTATGAGGAGCCTCACACAGCACATCCGAAGGGTCAACCACCAAGTGGGAATTTGGAAGAGAGCTCACGTTCCTCGACCAAGGATTCCCAAAGCAAGTCCAGGCCATGGCTGGGAAGAGGAGAAAGGCTGCCTGGATCCTCTCTGGTATGATGGAGACATGCTTCCGCATGAGCTGGCTGATATAGCTCAGGTCATGTCAGACGACGATGAGAGTGATGATGAATCAGGTGATGAAACACCTGATGATATGGATCGTGTTTTGTACAGTGATACCGATGAAAGTGACAGTGACGATGACTGATCATGATGGACATATGCCATTCGTGCAAGCAAGCCAACTTGACTGCACTCATGCAGTGTTTGACTTTTGTTGATAATTAACAAAATGCAATTGTTTGTTTGTGTTCTTTTGAGAGTGGATACTTGTATTATATGATATAATGTGGTTAACTGAGTGTACGACATACATATGTAATTGTAGGGATAAAACTGACTGTTAATATTATTATGATATCTGTTGTTGAGCAATAATGTTTGGTTTATCATCAAAATATTCGATACTAAAAAATTTTTCAATGGGATGTTAAAATTTAGTTTCAAATAAGAAATATTTTTACTTTTACAGTAAATATTCGAGCATTACATTGTTACTGTTCTGTGGAAGGTGTTTGACCCAGTGTATGAATATTAATATGATGATATTAAAAACTACTGTGATTAATAAACAAGTTTTTCTTGTTTAATATGTTAATAAGATGGCAGTATGATTATGATATTCGATTATGAATGACATTTATAAGTGTAATAGGCAGTTCTTTTGAATATAGACAAAGACTGTTACCGAGATTATATGATTCATGGTTCCCGCGAAACAGGTAGTATCTTTGACACGCTGTATAAAAAAGAGAATTGAAGCTATGGGGATGTATCTGGTATCAAATTAAAGCTGATATACAGGAGAAAGCCAATAAAATATATATGTAAGCATATCAGGTGTAATGTGTTCATATTATGTGTGTAAGATGAAATAGTACGGTCGATACCGAATTATGTTACGTTAAAGTGGGGTACTGCTATTCAGCACTAGTTATGACCATTAAGGTACCATTATAAGTAATGTGTCAATATTCTATGATGATCAGTAGATGAACAGCTTTCTTTTGGTATATAACTTTTTATTCTGAGTTAATATTAGCAGGCACAAATACCAAAAGAACACGTGTGTCGAATATGGCGCAACGCGGATTTAAAAATATGCTGTTTTGAGGGTACCATCCAATATAGGTACCAAATGGGTAGTGAGTCCAAGTTTATTTACTGTTACCAGTTGATTTCCACCCCAGGACACCCCAATGGTTCAGAAAAACCCAGGGTCGGAGAGTTGTGGGGGGGGGGGGGGGTGCAGATGGACCATACCTGGCCCGGAGCCTAGTTCAACTCAGAGCAGATGAAACATTGAGAGAATGTGCAATAAAGAAAAATGACAAGGATATGATAGCGCTTACCAGTAGAGATATTGTGGCAGCAGAAGCGTGTTACCATTTCTCATGCTACAGGAATTACAACAGAGAATGTATACAGCCTGAGGTTGAAGGTGCAGATGGACCCGATGACACAGATGATTTTGCACAGTATCAGAGGATCGAGAAAGAAGCATATGCAAAACTTCTCACCTATATCAGAACAGACGTAATCCCAAACAAGACCATCATACCAGTCATGTCACTCACTGCTAAATTAGAAGAATACATGCTGTCTGATGGGATTGATTGTCTAACGTAGTCCACAAAGAAACATGTTCATAGAACGCTTGAATATGAGCTGGGGAGTTCGGTGAAGATATTTCCAGATGACAAGGGAAAGTTGGTAATGGTACCAGACAATGTATCATTGGAAGATGCTGTCTTGCAAAATCAATGTCTGCAAAGGGAACTCAAAATATGGAAAAACAAAGTGAAAGACTGTGAACTGAGGTGAACTAGACCAAAACTCAGTATAGGCTAAGACTCCAAGACTCGCATCTCTCTACAGCTCCACTGAGGGTCAGTCGCTCTTCAACTAACATTGTGGCTATATATTCAACTGTTAGCTTCAGCATGCTCTAAACACAGGTATAGGGAGAAGTCATTCCACCGGTAAAATTGAAAAATAAAGTTGTGTTGAAACTTCATCTCAAACAGCACGTCAAAATGGGACCTCCGCAGCTAACAACAGCTGAAAGATGGCAGGCCATTGGTATGTGGACTGCTGGCAATTCCATGAGACAGATTGCTAACCAATTGGGACATCACCATACCAGTATTAGTCGTTTGATAAGAAAGTATCAACAAACAAATGATGTGAAGGACAGGCCTCGTACAGGAAGACCTCGCTGTACCACCCAAAGAGAGGATAGAGCTCTTTCCAGACTGGTTAGACTTCGTCCGTTTGCAACAAGCAATGCCCTTAAGAGAGCGTGGTTACCTAATCGACGATTCTCGCTGAAGACTCTTCGGAATCGCCTGCATTCTGCTGGGTATTACGCTCGGAGACCTATCAGACGTCCACTGCTTACAAGACAGCACAAGCAAGCTCGGTTGGAGTGGTGTCGAGCACGGAGACGATGGAACTTAGCCAACTGGAGGAAAGTGCATTGGTCTGACGAAAGTCGCTTTCTGTTATTCCATACTGATGGAAGAGCACGTGCTCAAAGACACATTATGGAGCAGGTTCCGTTTGGTGGAGGCTCCATAATGATATGGGGATGTCTGTCCCATGACTAAGTTGGAGCTTGTGACAGTTAGAGGCAATCTTAATGGTGAACGGTATCGAGAAGAAATCTTGAACAGAATTGTTGTTCCTCATTTTGACGATCACCCATTGCTAACCAGGCCTATCTTCATGGACGACAACGCCAGACCCCATAGAGCCCGTGCAGTTATTGATTTCCTTCAGCAAGAAGCAGTCACCACACTACCATGGCCAGCAAGAAGCCCAGATCTTAACCCAATCGAGCATGTATGGGATTTTCTGGGTATCCGAGTACGTCGGAGGGAACCTCCTGTACAGAACTTGCATGAACTTGAGCAGGCTTTGCATGAAGAATGGAACAGACTGCCACAGCGCCAGATTCAACGTCTCGTTCAATCAATGAGAAGACGTGTTGTGGCAGTGATCCAAGCTAATGGTGGTTACACTCGATATTGACTGTGGCGGTGCTTACAGAGGCTATTGATGGTCATCTATTGATTTGGTGCCAAACTTTAGTTTTTGGCCCCTGTAACATGTTGCATTATTGGTTTAAACTGAAACTTTTGTCAAGCATGATTTTGGACCAAAAACGCCCTTTTGCGAATGGCCTTGTTACAATCACATTAAACAGGAATGTGTCACCCAATTTTGTTCTCTTCATTGCGTTCCAACATCTGGACAAAATGTTGCACAAGATTACCCTACACCGCAACGAAAAGGTGCAAAAATTCATTGATACATTTCCACTATGTCGAAAATACGTGGTGGTGCGATACTTTTTTCCATGTGTATACTAATACTTGCAAATCTACTGAATGCCAGTTATTTTCGTGCATATTTTGTGCATAACGTTGTTGCTATGATGGCAGCCATTTTGTGAAATTGGGCGCCATATTGGATTCTATCTTCTTGGATTAAAGTTCAGATGATGTATTTCATACTTTAAGAGAGTTGTAAAGTCTTAAACATCTCAAAACGCAATGCTATTTGTTACAAATTCCTACAAGAATATGAAACATGGTGTTTTTAATAGAAAAACATGCATTTTGGCGGCCATTTTGAAAATGAGGTGATAACACCCATTTAGCTACATGGTTGAATTTGCTATCACATATTTTCATATTCTAGGGGTAAAGACCTATCCAAAAATCAATATTAGGCTTACTCCCTCATTTTGGTACCAATGGACCCTATTTTGGGGGTCTGGCTGATGGCCTATATATATATATATATATAATATATATAATATATATATATATATATATATATATATATATATATACAGTATATATACAGTATATATATATATATATATATATATATATATATATATATATATACACACATATATATATATATATATCATTATATATATCATTAAATTTGAGCAAGCTCGATGCAGTAAGTAAGTATGTATATATGTATATATATATATATATATATATATATATATATATATATATATATATATATATATATATATATATACATATATATATATATATATATATATATATATATATATATATATATATATATATATACATACATACATATATACATATATATACAGACGTGGCATTTAATATGGAATTTTTTTTTTTCTTGACTTGGGTTTACTTTCTGAACTCAGTATATCAATCTGGTGAGTTTCTTTTACCCTTCGGTGATGTCTTTGTTGAAAGAACCATGTCACTGATTGTCTTTCGCAGCAAGAAGTCAATAACAGGATTATATCACAGGTGGCGTGACAAAATGTAAGGACAGGTACATTTGACGATTGGCTTCACAATCGGGTATATAAGGGTTGTTGCGTTCTGTATTAGTGGAAAACAACTGCTGCACGTCTACAAAAGTTATTGCCGCTTCCTCTGGAGATGGTCCGTCAACTTGACAATGCTGTTTGTCATGGAGTGGTGGCTTTACGAAATTCTGGCATGAAACAGCGTGCTATTGCTCGGCAGTATGGCATCACTCAAGGTCAGGTGTCAAAGATCCTGAAACCAAATGCTCAGAGGGGTGTCCCTACACCAATACCGAGGCCAGGACGTCCACGCAGAACCACAAGGAGAGATGATCGCCAGCTGCACCGGTTAGTCTGCAATGGCCGTACCAAGTCAGCTAATCGGCTTAGGGCTGAGTGGCAGCAACTGACAAATGTGCCTGTATCCAGAAGGCTGGTCAACCAACGACTGGTTCAAGCAGGCTATCGTGCCAGGCGTCCCCTGAGAAAGCCAAGCCTGACCAGACAACACAGAAAGCGCCGATTGCAGTGGGCCAGAGAGCACCATCAATGGCAGCCAGGACACTGGAATCACGTGACCTTCAGTGACGAGTCTAGATTTCTGGTCTATCGTCAAGATGGCCGCGTCCGAGTGCGCAGACAAGTGCATGAAGCCCACAACGAAGATTGTATAGTGCCAAGAGTCCAAGCTGGAGGTGGTGGGGTGACCGTTTGGGCTGCTTTTCATGCAGGGGGCAAAACTGACCTGGTTGTTCTGAATGGAAACCTGAACCAGCTCAAGTACAGGGTCATTCTGGAAGAAACATTGCTTCCATTTGCTCGTGCAGCCTTTCGAGGAAACTTTGTCTTCCAAGATGACAATGCACGGCCCCATCGTGCTCGCATGATCTAACACTTTCTTGCTGACCATGGTGTAGAGCATATGGAGTGGCCTGCCATGTCCCCGGATATGAATCCGATAGAGAACTTGTGGGCAGAATTAACGCATCAAATCGACAACTTGGACCAGCAGCCTACCTCTGTGCGTGAATTGCAGCAGACTATTGTCACTGCATGGCAAGCGATGCCTGTCCAAACCTTGGCAAATCTCGTGAACAGCATGCCTCGACGTGTACGTGCTCTCCTGAATGCTCGTGGGGGTTACACGAAGTACTGAACTGTAATTTTACTGTCCGTAATCCCAGTCATAATTTAGCTTTTGTTTTTGTTGAAATTTTTTTTGGCTAATGTGCAAAATAAAGAGATACTTCTGGAAAACGTACAGAAGTTTAACACAGTACTGTCCGTGAATTGAGTTCGATATCAGTTTACATCACTTTCAAGGATCAATTTATTTGCTTCGAAATGTCAAATGTGGTTTTTGTTTCTTTTAAAGGTCACATTAACAAAATCTAGAATAATTTCAACATAATTCCAATGAACTTTTGGTTCTAAGTCATCTTGAAAAGTAAGGTCACCCCCATAAAAAAAAATTCCATATTAAATGCCAAGTCTGTATATATACATATACATATATACATATATACATGGTCAATGTCCATATATACATGGTCAATGTCCAACATTGACAGTTGCGAACGAATGAACTGTAACGTTCCAACTGTAACGCGAACGGTAACTATAAGCTGCGCTTCACTTCCGCTGAACTTGGGGATGACTAAGAAGAAGACCTTGTTGGTCGAAAGCTTGTCGAAAATTACAGATCGACCATCCTGAAGCGACGTCCGCGTCTGATTTAATCTCCCGATTATATATATATATATATATATATATATATATATATATATATATATATAGATATATATATATATATATATATATATATATATATATATATATACGGTATATATATATATATATATATATATATATATGTATATATATATATATATATATATATATATATGTATATATATATATATATATATATATATATATATATATATATATATATATATATATACATATATATATATATATATATATATACATACATATATACATATATATATATATATATACATCTCGGAAGATTCTCAGCTCAGGATTCATATTGTAGAGGATAGCATATATATATATATCCCAATGAGGCTTTGAATTATTGAACGCTCAGTTTTGTTTTTGCTCAACATATGCAAAATTGAGGAATTACTGCCACTTATGCAAAATTGAAGGATGCAAACCTCATGTAAATGTACCAGTAATTGTTTTTGTTGCTTTCTATTTGATCGTTTCATTTTGTCCTCGTATACACTCTTCCCTCTGCTGTTTTCCTTCTTTGTGTAGTGACTCATCGCAAACACAATCCTTAATCACACAATTTCTGATTATAACTGAAACACCTTTCTTACCTCCACCAATAAGCATAGTCGTGAGTCATTCTGCTCTGCCTCATGTTGGCTTTGTTACAGGGGTGTCCAAGGCCTGCAAGAAAAAACAACGACAGGAGAGAACACACAAGTTATATAAAGAACTAGATATGGGAATAAACAATGGACAGAAATGGGGGGTGGGAGAGGGGACATTGGAAAATTTGGAAGAGGAGAGATTTGGGTAGATTGGAGGTTAACGAGGGTAAAAAAGATGGTTTTGGATTTGGGAATCTGAGATGGTGGTGATCAGCTGTCTCTTCGTCTGTTTCAACCTTTGCAATAATTATAGAATCTGCCTTATTCATCTTAACATTATTCTATTGCCATATGCCCAGCACTTTCTCTGCCAAAGGAATAACCAGAATCTTTCTGAGGGGGGAGAGGGTGGATCGGGAGACCTCCAACGCCTGTCAAGTTGCAGATCTAAATTAAAAGGAGAATGCGGCAAGAAGGTCAATTTCTAGATATTACCCTCGCTGTACTATGACAAAGGGTCAAGCCCACCCAACTCGACCCTCTCCCACTTTGTGCGCCCCCTGCTCAGCACCCATCCTGCTTTCACGCCAAGACCTCACGATGGTTTGTGACTATAGTTTCCACATCATTAAAGTGCACCATAAATGATGCCAAACGTCAGCGAAATATGACAGCTTAAACTTGGGGGCTTAAACATGGGGGCTACAACTTGGGGGCTTAAACTTGGGGGCTTAAACTTGGGGGCTTAAACATGGGGGATCTTTTATGGTGCACCTTAGTGATTCTATGATGGTGAGCATAGACTTGGGGGCTTAAACTTGGGGGCTTAAACTTGAGGGCTTAAACTTGGGGGCTTAAACATGGGGGCTTAAACGTGGGGGCTTAAACTTGGGGGCTTAAACTTGGGGGCTTAAACATGGGGGCTTAAACGTGGGGGCTTAAACTTGGGGGCTTAAACTTGGGGGCTTAAACTTGGGGGCTTAAACTTGGGGGTTTAAACTTGGGGGCTTAAACTCTGGGACTTAAACTTGGGGTCTTAAACTTGGGGGCTTAAACATGGGGGCTTAAACTTGGGGGCTTAAACTTGGGGGCTTAAAATTGGGGGCTTAAACTTGGGGGCTAAACTTGGGGGCTTAAACTTGGGGGCTTAAACTTGGGGGCTTAAACTTGAGGGCTTAAACTTGGGGGCTTAAACTTGGGGGCTTAAACATGGGGGCTTAAACTTGGGGGCTTAAACTTGGGGGCTTAAACTTGGGGGCTTAAACTTGGGGGCTTAAACTTGGGGGCTTAAACTTGAGGGCTTAAACTTGGGGGCTTAAACTTGAGGGCTTAAACTTGGGGGCTTAAACTTGGGGGCTTAAACTTGGGGGCTTAAACTTGGGGGCTTAAACTTGGGGGCTTAAACATGGGGGCTTAAACTTGGGGGCTTAAACATGGGGGCTTAAAATTGGGGGCTTAAACTTGGGGGCTTAAACTTGGGGGCTTAAACATGGGGGCTTAAACTTGGGGGCTTAAACTTGGGGGCTTAAACTTGGGGGCTTAAACTTGGGGGCTTAAACTTGGGGGCTTAAACTTGGGGGCTTAAACTTGAGGGCTTAAACTTGGGGGCTTAAACTTGGGGGCTTAAACATGGGGGCTTAAACTTGGGGGCTTAAACTTGGGGGCTTAAAATTGGGGGCTTAAACTTGGGGGCTAAACTTGGGGTAAAGAAACAACTCAGGTGGTGATTTAACACGTATGTGTAAGACACCAGAACACGAGCACTTCACCACCTTTACGACAAGGCTACCTTGTTACGCCATGAAATCTTAAAATGAAAATCCCATTGTCAAATCAAATGGCTGTTATACTGTTATGCAGTTAGGTGATGCTTTACACGAGTTGTTGTTGTTGTTGATATTTTTGTACTCATTACTTTATTTGTGAAGCTGTGATACCAATTTGAATGGATGACCTTGTATCTTTCATAAGACGATCATTATAGTCTGTGCTTTGCTGGGATAAGGGAGGAGGATGGAGAGAGGGTTTGAGGAGGACAGATTCACATGTCCATAGATTGTTTTTCTTTTTGTACAAAAGGCAGGGTGGAGGTGAAGGTGCTGTGATAACGACAATGGGATTATAAGAGAAAGGAACAAAGGTGGGAAACAATGGCTATAGGCTCGAGTGTGTGGCCTTGTGAAAGGTCGTGCTTGGTTTATCGGGCACAGCGGCTAATGCCTTGATCGATAAGCCATTTGTTGGCTTTTAGCTGCAAATTCACAGCCGCTCGTGGATGTGCTCTCACTCCCTCCCTCGTTCTCTGTCTAGCTTTGTTTCACCTCATCACCCACTGCAACTGCATTTCCAGAGGATCATACTCTCATTTACTCTCCACTAACCACAATTCCCTCCCTCCATCCTCCGCACAGTCCGCACACCCTCATCCCGGTGTATCCTTGTCGTTGTTTTGAGCTTTGGTAAGCAACGTTCTTACTTGACAATATATACCGTCACCTCCTCGTCATTACTATACGACTCCAAACTTACATCCTCCATTTCAGACCTGGCCCCATTCTCCAGGGAGTCAAGACTCATCCTGAACTTGCTGGAAGCATGCCACAAAAATAATTATGGGGACATTTTGCAGGATGTCAACAAATGTAGTGACGCAAATACAATGCAGATAAACCATGGACCGTTCACTACATGTTCAATACTTATAATTACCTCTGCCACCGAAAATGGATGGAGGTTGTGTTTTCACCCCTGTCTGTTTGTTTGTGAACAGGATATCTGAAAATGTTGAGGACGGATTCTTACGAAATTTGGTGGAGAGGTTGGGTGTGTGACAAAAACGAAATGATTAGACTTTGGTGAAGATCCGGATTCGGATCCAGATCAGAGAATTTTAAAAGCGATTTCTTCACCATTGAGAGACAGGGCTAAAACTGATACATAGCAGGATATGTCAAGAAAGATATGGACGGATTCGGACGAAACGTGGTGGACAGGTTGAGTTTGGGACGAGGGAGAATTGATTCCATTTTGGTGAAGATCCGGATACGAGAATTTAAAAAAAATGCAATGGTCTTCATCAATGATTTCTCCGACTCTCTGGAAAATCCTCTCCATCTCTTTGCTGATGACTCCACTCTCTGCCGCTCCATTCCTCATCCCTCAGATCGGCAGTCTGCAGCCTCCTCACTCTCTGCAGATCTGGACAAAATCACAGACTGGTCAAACAAGTGGAACATGTCTTTCAATCCTGACAAATCTCACACTCTCACCATGTTTATGCGAAAAGACCGACTGGACAACCCTCCCATCCACTTTCTGAATAATCCTCTCCAAGAAGTTCTGTCACTCAAGCTTTTGGGTCTCACTATCTGCCATGATCTTTCCTGGGAAAAGAACATTTCCAAGCTGGCCTCCAAACCCAGTCGCCGACTGGGCATCCTCCATCGGGCAAAGTCCTTCCTTCGCACACCTGAGCTCCTCACCACATACAAGGCTTTCATCCGCAGCTCAATGGAATACTGTTCCCCCCTCTGGGCCGGTGCTCTTGCCTCACACCTAGCTCGGCTTCACGCTGTTGAAACCAAAGCTTTCAGAATCATTGGAATCTCCCGTGATGAAGCTAACTCCAAGGGCCTCTCACTCACTCACCGCAGGCAGGGTGGTGGTCTTTATGTCTTCTACCGACTCCTCTCCAGCCTTGCTCCCCCAGCTCTCTCTGTGCTCTGTCCCCCATATATTCCTGCAGGTCACACAAGATCTGCCAACAACCTCTTCTGGTGCAACTGCCAAAATCAAGACTCTCTGCTCACCTTCACTCTTTCATTCCTCTTTTCTCCTGCCTCTGGAACAAACTCCCTCACTCTCTTCAATCCCACTCCTCCCTCCAGAAACCATACATGTACCTTTTTGCACTTTTTTCCAATAACTCACCATTTTCTCGAAAATAAGTTGAAATTGACAAAAGCATTTGGTCTCCACAATTCCTTATTTCACTGTTAATATTACAGAACCTTTGTTTTTGATTCAGAACTTAAAAATATCCTTTTAAATCAGAAAATAAAAAGAAATGGCATTGACAAAATTATTGACACCCGAGACGTAATATTTGGTAGCACGGCCTTTGGACAAAATAACTGCAGTCAATCGCTTCCTATAGCCATGAATCTACTGGCACCTCTCTACTGGAAGATTGGCCCACTCTTCTTGTGGAAACTGCTCCAGTTCTCACAGATTTGAATGGTGCCTTCTCCCAACTGCTGTTTTCAGATCTCCCACAGGTGTTCAATGGGATTTAGGTCTGGACTCATTGCTGTACCTTCGACGGAGACCCAGCTTTCTGACACTGGGTTTAACATTGTGCTCCTAAAATGCCTAGGTAATCTCCTGATTTCATGATGCCATACACACATTGAAGGCACGCAGTGCCGGAGGCAGCACAGCAACCCCAAAATCACTGAACCTCCTCCATGTTTGACTGTAGGGAAGGTGTTATTTTCTTTGAAGGCTTTATTTTGTTTTCTGCAAACATAGAGATGATGTGCTTTACCAAAAAGCTCTAATTTGGTCTCATCTGTCCACAGCACATTCTCCCAGAAGGATTTTGGCTTGTTCAGGTGTGTTTTGGAAAAACTCCAGTCGGGCTTTCTTATGTTTGCCTCTCAGCAGTGGGGTCCTCCTGGGTCTCCTACCATAGAACCCCCTTTCATTGACTTAGTGACAGATTGTGCCAGTTGAAACTGTTGTACCTCGTGTCTGAAAGTCACCTTGAATCTGTTTGGCAGTTGATCGAGATGCTTTCTCCACCATTCAAACAATCCTTCACTGCAATCTTCGATTAAGTTTTCTCTTGCGGCCACGTCTAAGGAGGTTGGCTACAGTGCCATGGAAAACCAGAACATCAACCTCCTGAAAACATTGCGTATGGTGGACACAGGAACATCAAGGTCTCTGGAGATGGTCTTGTAGCCTTGAGATTGTCCATGCTTGGCTACAATCTTGTGTCTGACCTCTTCAGACAATTTTCTGGTTTTCCTTCTTTTCTCCATGCTCATTGTGGTACACACAGTGACACAAAACAGCAGAATGACTCCTTTTCTCTCTTCAAACTGGTTGAATGAGTGATTTTTATATTGCAGGTAGCTGCAACTCACCACAGGTAAGTTCAATTCCAAAGTAAAGGAGAATCACCTGGTTGAAATCATCTAATTATTTCTAACAACTTCAAAAGGTGCCAATAATATTGTCTGGGCCATTTTTTTTTCGGGCCATTTTAGGATATCTGTGTGGAATAAGATAATATTTAGTAATTGTTTCAGCTTTTTTTGTTTTGTTCCACTGCACACAAAAGAAATACATATGTGGATACCAAAATATTTTTTAATTTCAACAATTTTCTGGAAGAAATGGTGCATTATTTGAAAAAAAATTCAAGGGTGCCAATACTTTTTGCAAACATAGAGAATGCAAAAAGTTCTACACCTACACCACCACCGTTATCTACATCTACACCACCTTTAGTGGTGTAGATGATACATACATGAAACCGTTGTGCCTAAATGGGCTATGTAGCCCCTGGTGGCCCTTCCATTGGAGATTGCTTTCAACCACAAAGGTCCCCATTCAACCTCTGACCCCCAACCAAAGCGACGCACGACAAAGGAAAGGGCAGAAAGGAAAGTTGGCTTGGTGGCATTTGGTGGTGGGAGAGGACGTTCTACCTGCACGACTTCGTTATTTTTTCTCCTGCTGCAAGCAAGGCCTGTCCCTACCAAAACATTCTCGCATTTGGGTGTCTCTCGGTCCAAAGAAACCATACATGTAACTTTGGTGCATCCTTCGAAATGAGTGTTGCATGCAGCATTGACCATTTGTCCATCCACAGATGGTGGACCGGTCCTTCCCCTGGCACGATCGGTGAAAGCAGGCCACGGTGTTTGGCCACACTTAGGGCCAATTAAGCCATTCACTGTAAAATTGTCACCTGGACTTGTCAGAATGTGTTTGTACTCCCTCGGGTTTTGGCCACAAAACAGTTATTGCAGCTCACACTATTTATTAATTTGTCTGCACCGGTGTGCTCTGGAAGTCACTTGCACAGAACCCTGCACTTCGAGGGGAATCACTGATGACGCGGCTTGGCAAATTGATTGTATTAAGCATATTTGTGTGGCTTCTGTGGTTACAGTGTGGTTTTTGCATGATGATTACATTGTGCAGTTTCACATCATTATGTAATTATTGTCAAAGTAGTTATTACTTACGCCACCGAAGGTCGATGGAGGTTATGTTTTCACTGCTGTCTGTTTGTGAACAGGATATCTCATAAAGTTGCGGAAGGATTCGGCCGAAATTTGGTGGAGATGTTGGGTATGTAACAAGAATGAAATGATTAGATTTTGGTGAAGATCCGGGTCCGGATCTGTAACTGCGAGTTTCTTAATTTTTAAAGTGATTCTTCACCATTGAGAGATATGGGTCCAAAAACGACAATATAGCACGATATCTCAAAAGGTTATGGACGTATTCGGATGAAACATGGTGGACAGCTTGGGTTTTTTGACAAGGACGTATTGATTCAATTTTGGTGATGATCTGGATCTGGATCTGGATCGGAGAATTTTAAAGTGATTCTTCACCATTGAGTGATACGGCCAAAAATGATAAAAAGCACTATATTTCAAAAAGTTATGGACGACTTGTGACAAAACTAGGTGAATGAGTTGGTTAGGTGACTAGAACAAGCCGATTCGATTTTGCTTCAGGTACGAATCCAGATCTGGCCGATCAATGTGGTACAAAACATAGACTGTTCAGCCTGGTGGAGGTATGGGCTCTACCCAGTGCCCTTCTAGTTGTGTGTGCTTTGTTACAGTAGTTATGCGTTCATTTAGCAATGCACATAGTTTTTGGTTTGATATTCAGATTGAATAGTGAGGTCGAGTACATTAGTTATGTCTCAGCAGTGGGGTTGTCCTGGGTCTCCATACATACAGTGTGATGCTTCATTCATAATATGGTTGTATTGTGAGCTATATGGTACAGTTAGTTTTGTGGAATATCCAGTGGTTATACAGTGTGAAGTTTGATAAATTGGTTGCATTTCCAGGTTTTGTACACTGGTTAGTGTGGTGTTTTACAGTACAGTTACATTGCCAGGTTTTGTACACTGGTTAGTGTGGGGTTTTACAGTACAGTTACATTGCCAGGTTTTGTACAGTATGTTATTTGCATTGTGAGCTGTGATGAGTTTTGATACACTAGTTGCAAAAACAACTGGCGGATCATTGTAATCGACTCCGTCTGTCTGTCTGACTGTCTGTCCGTCCATCACGCTATCTCCTCCTCAACGGTTGGGCAGAAATTCAACAAACTTTGTCGTTATTATCACCACAGAGCAAGACGGTACGAGAGCAGCATAATTTTGGTCCAGTCCCCTGAGGCCATAGGGCAGGGTCAAAAGGTCAAAAACCGAAAAATGTACTTACGGGGACATTTTCAATACTTTTTTGACAAAACTTTGTATATGCATCAACATTGGGGGATGCATGAAATATGTACAGAATTATTTTTGTATTTGACACCAATTCATGTCCCAGCGGGGTGTGGACTTGGGGACACAGGGGTCAAAATCGAATAATTTTTTTAACTGAAAATTTGATATCAGGCATTCCTGGGGGAATGCTTTACCACCTCTCAACTTTGCTGTAGGTGGGAAGCGTGGGGATTTGTGATGATCCTCAATCGACGTCACCCTAGTTATGTTTGCTACAGTGGTTACAGTGTGTTTTGATACAGTGCAGTGTCATTGCCAGATTTGGCACAGTGGAAACAGTGTAGTTTGTTACAGTGCACTGTCATTGCCAGATTTGGCACAGTGGAAACAGTGTAGTTTGTTACAGTGCGGTGTCATGGTCAGATTTGGCACAGTGGAAACAGTGTAGATTCTTACAGTGCAGTGACATGGTCAGATTTGGCACAGTGGAAACAGTGTAGTTTGTTACAGTGCAGTGACATGGTCAGATTTGGCACAGTGGAAACAGTGTAGTTTGTTACAGTGCAGTGACATGGTCAGATTTGGCACAGTGGAAACAGTGTAGTTTGTTACAGTGCAGTGTCATAGCCAGATTTGGCACAGTGGAAACAGTGTAGTTTGTTACAGTGCAGTGACATGGTCAGATTTGGCACAGTGGAAACAGTGTAGTTTGGTGCAGTGCGGTGTCATGGTCAGATTTGGCACAGTGGAAACAGTGTAGTTTGTTACAGTGCAGTGACATGGTCAGATTTGGCACAGTGGAAACAGTGTAGTTTGTTACAGTGCAGTGTCATAGCCAGATTTGGCACAGTGGAAACAGTGTAGTTTGTTACAGTGCAGTGACATGGTCAGATTTGGCACAGTGGAAACAGTGTAGTTTGTTACAGTGCAGTGTCATTGCCAGATTTGGCACAGTGGAAACAGTGTAGTTTGGTGCAGTGCGGTGTCATGGTCAGATTTGGCACAGTGGAAACAGTGTAGTTTGTTACAGTGCAGTGACATGGTCAGATTTGGCACAGTGGAAACAGTGTAGTTTGTTACAGTGCAGTGTCATAGCCAGATTTGGCACAGTGGAAACAGTGTAGTTTGTTACAGTGCAGTGACATGGTCAGATTTGGCACAGTGGAAACAGTGTAGTTTGTTACAGTGCAGTGTCATTGCCAGATTTGGCACAGTGGAAACAGTGTAGTTTGTTACAGTGCAGTGACATGGTCAGATTTGGCACAGTGGAAACAGTGTAGTTTGTTACAGTGCAGTGTCATTGCCAGATTTGGCACAGTGGAAACAGTGTAGTTTGGTGCAGTGCGGTGTCATGGTCAGATTTGGCACAGTGGAAACAGTGTAGTTTGTTACAGTGCAGTGACATGGTCAGATTTGGCACAGTGGAAACAGTGTAGTTTGTTACAGTGCAGTGTCAGAGCCAGATTTGGCACAGTGGAAACAGTGTAGTTTGTTACAGTGCAGTGACATGGTCAGATTTGGCACAGTGGAAACAGTGTAGTTTGTTACAGTGCAGTGTCATAGCCAGATTTGGCACAGTGGAAACAGTGTAGTTTGTTACAGTGCAGTGACATGGTCAGATTTGGCACAGTGGAAACAGTGTAGTTTCTTACAGTGCAGTGACATGGTCAGATTTGGCACAGTGGAAACAGTGTAGTTTGTTACAGTGCAGTGACATGGTCAGATTTGGCACTGTGGATACAGTGTAGTTTGGTGCAGTGCGGTGTCATGGTCAGATTTGGCACAGTGGATACAGTGTAGTTTGGTACAGTGCAGCGTCATGGTCAGATTTGGCACAGTGGAAACAGTGTAGTTTGGTACAGTGCAGTGCCATGGTCAGATTTGGCACAGTGGAAACAGTGTAGTTTGGTACAGTGCCGTGCCATGGTCAGATTTGGCACAGTGGATACAGTGTAGTTTGTTACAGTGCAGTGACATGGTCAGATTTGGCACAGTGGAAACAGTGTAGTTTCTTACAGTGCAGTGACATGGTCAGATTTGGCACAGTGGAAACAGTGTAGTTTGTTACAGTGCAGTGTCATAGCCAGATTTGGCACAGTGGAAACAGTGTAGTTTCTTACAGTGCAGTGACATGGTCAGATTTGGCACAGTGGAAACAGTGTAGTTTCTTACAGTGCAGTGACATGGTCAGATTTGGCACAGTGGAAACAGTGTAGTTTGTTACAGTGCAGTGACATGGTCAGATTTGGCACAGTGGAAACAGTGTAGTTTGTTACAGTGCAGTGTCATTGCCAGATTTGGCACAGTGGAAACAGTGTAGTTTGTTACAGTTCAGTGTCATTGCCAGATTTGGCACAGTGGATACAGTGTAGTTTGGTACAGTGCAGTGTCATGGTCAGATTTGGCACAGTGGATACAGTGTAGTTTGATACAGTGCAGTGTCATTGCCAGATTTGGCACTGTGGATACAGTGTAGTTTGGTGCAGTGCAGTGTCATGGTCAGATTTGGCACAGTGGATACAGTGTAGTTTGTTACAGTGCAGTGACATGGTCAGATTTGGCACAGTGGAAACAGTGTAGTTTGGTACAGTGCGGTGTCATGGTCAGATTTGGCACAGTGGATACAGTGTATTTTGGTACAGTGCAGTGTCATGGTCAGATTTGGCACAGTGGATACAGTGTATTTTGGTACAGTGCAGTGCCATGGTCAGATTTGGCACAGTGGATACAGTGTATTTTGGTACAGTGCAGTGTCCTGGTCAGATTTGGCACAGTGGATACAATGTATTTTGGTACAGTGCGGTGTGATGGTCAGATTTGGCACAGTGGATACAGTGTAGTTTGGTGCAGTGCAGTGTCATGGTCAGATTTGGCACAGTGGATACAGTGTATTTTGGTACAGTGCAGTGTCATGGTCAGATTTGGCACAGTGGATACAGTGTAGTTTGGTAAAGTGCAGTGTCATGGTCAGATTTGGCACAGTGGATACAGTGTAGTTTGGTACAGTGCAGTGTCATGGTCAGATTTGGCACAGTGGATACAGTGTAGTTTGGTAAAGTGCAGTGTCATGGTCAGATTTGGCACAGTGGAAACAGTGTAGTTTGGTAAAGTGCAGTGTCATGGTCAGATTTGGCACAGTGGATACAGTGTAGTTTGGTGCAGTGCAGTGTCATGGTCAGATTTGGCACAGTGGATACAGTGTATTTTGGTACAGTGCAGTGTCATGGTCAGATTTGGCACAGTGGATACAGTGTAGTTTGGTAAAGTGCAGTGTCATGGTCAGATTTGGCACAGTGGAAACAGTGTAGTTTGGTAAAGTGCAGTGTCATGGTCAGATTTGGCACAGTGGATACAGTGTAGTTTGGTGCAGTGCAGTGTCATGGTCAGATTTGGCACAGTGGATACAGTGTATTTTGGTACAGTGCAGTGTCATGGTCAGATTTGACACAGTGGATACAGTGTAGTTTGGTAAAGTGCAGTGCCATGGTCAGATTTGGCACAGTGGATACAGTGTAGTTTGCTCCAGTGCAATGTCATAGCCAGATTTGGCACAGTGGAAACAGTGTAGTTTGGTACGGTACAGTGCAGTGTCATGGTCAGATTTGGCACAGTGGGTACAGTGTAGTTTGGTACAGTGCAGTGCCATGGTCAGATTTGGCACAGTGGAAACAGTGTAGTTTGGTACAGTGCAGTGCCATGGTCAGATTTGGCACAGTGGATACAGTGTAGTTTGTTACAGTGCAGTGACATGGTCAGATTTGGCACAGTGGAAACAGTGTAGTTTGGTACAGTGCAGTGTCATGGTCAGATTTGGCACAGCGGATACAGTGTAGTTTGGTGCAGTGCAGTGTCATGGTCAGATTTGGCACAGTGGATACAGTGTAGTTTGGTACAGTGCAGTGTCATGGTCAGATTTGGCACAGTGGATACAGTGTAGTTTGGTGCAGTGCAGTGTCATGGTCAGATTTGGCACAGTGGATACAGTGTAGTTTGGTACAGTGCAGCGTCATGGTCAGATTTGGCACAGTGGAAACAGTGTAGTTTGGTACAGTGCAGTGTCATGGTCAGATTTGGCACAGTGGATACAGTGTAGTTTGGTGCAGTGCAGTGTCATGGTCAGATTTGGCACAGTGGATACAGTGTAGTTTGGTGCAGTGCAGTGTCATGGTCAGATTTGGCACAGTGGATACAGTGTAGTTTGGTACAGTGTGGTGTCATGGTCAGATTTGGCACAGTGGATACAGTGTAGTTTGGTGCAGTGCAGTGTCATGGTCAGATTTGGCACAGTGGATACAGTGTAGTTTGGTGCAGTGCAGTGTCATGGACAGATTTGGCACAGTGGATACAGTGTAGTTTGGTGCAGTGCAGTGTCATGGTCAGATTTGACACAGTGGATACAGTGTAGTTTGGTACAGTGCGGTGTCATGGTCAGATTTGGCACAGTGGATACAGTGTAGTTTGGTACAGTGTAGCGTCATGGTCAGATTTGGCACAGTGGATACTGTGTAGTTTGGTACAGTGCAGCGTCATGGTCAGATTTGGCACAGTGGATACAGTGTAGTTTGGTTCAGTTATATATTACGGTACCAGGTTTGGTACGGCTGTTGCTTGGTGTGAAGTCTGATACATTGGTTGCATTGGTAGGTCGGGTACAGTGTTTACTGTGTGCTTTATTTGAATGTACAAGTATATAGCTACTCCATACCATACTGACGAATCCATTCATCTCTCCATCTAGTGCGTCAGTTCTTTCTGTGGTTGAGAGCCATTCCAAGAGGCCCATTGCCAAAAACAAGGGTCCAAGCACCTGCAGAATCGAGGCAGTCGCTCCAGGTAGATAACTCTTACCCAAGATCATATCCAGGTCGGGAATCAAACAAAGACGGGAACAATTCAAATGTGAATGCACCTTTGTGCTATCATGTCAGCTCACTCAGATTATCTTAAATTCTAATTCTTACTTTGCCAGAGAATAATTAACTTTTTGGTCCTAATGGGCAGTACAGACATCAAGAGAAAAATAAATTATTCCATTGTTTTTGAAGGTGGATAAACATGGCATGGTAAGGTATTAGCTCATTTATATACAATGGAGCACGTGTATGTACAGTCACCAACCCACGTGACTACATGTCTCTTAATTACGTACTGTTTGAACATCATTTGCACCGTGACTATATCTATTAATTTGGTACGATTGGAACGTACCTGTTAAACCTTTATACCCTTCAGACTGCTGAGACCCTTCGACATTTGAAGACCCTTTAAGACCCATTCGACATTTTAGGATCTTGAGAAAATGTTATTCATTCATATCCTCTACATCCCTTAGACCCATTAAGACCCCCAAGAGAGTTTAGAGCCATTAGAGGGTTCAAAGGAAAAATCCTTTAGAGGGTTCTATAGACCCTTTAGAACCCTTAGACCCCTAAGACTTTTTAGAACCCCAAGACCCTAAAGACCCTGTTAGACCCTTTAGAACCCTAAGGCCCTTGGAACCCTAAGACCCAGTATACCCTTTAGAACCCTTAGACCTAAGCTCCTTTCAAATCCTAAGACTGTATTGACCGTGTTAGACCCTTAGACCCTTTAGAACATCTAAGACCCTAAAGACCCTGTTAGACCGTCTACAATCCTTAAACCCCCTTTTGACCATCTAGACGCCATTAGACCTTTTAGAACCCTTATACCCCAATGACCCTTAAGACCCCTTTTACCTTTATGACCCTTTCAACACTTTAGACATATTTAGACCCCTTCACCCTTTAGACCTTTTATGTCCTCTAGACCTTTACACCCTTTAGATCTTAACACTGCTTAGACCACTTACATCATTCAGACCCTTTAAAAATATTAGACATCTTCAGACACCTTTACACGGCTTAGACCCTTGAGCATTTAGAGCTTTAGACCACTTTGGACTTTAGAACCCTTGAGACACCTTTAGTTAGACCCCTTAGACCTTTAAATCCTTTAAAGATTAGACCATTTAGATCTTCACGACACCATTCGAATATACCCTTTAGACCTTTAGACCCATTGGACCTTTAGACCCTATAGACCTTCTAAAATCTTTTAGACGTACACCAAACAAACATCTGTAGTTTTCTTACAAAATACAGATTATACGTTTTTCAGCAAGTGGTGCACAACCTCGACCCAGAGGGTTGGTACTCTGCGCGTATTTACTAATATTACAAGGACTACGAAGAATAAATATATTTTTGGAAACTATTAATAAATATAATAAATACTACGAAGAATAAATATAATAAATATATTATATCGTCAAAGATGTAGCTGGAATTGGGTTCTCCATATTACATTCACAGTTCCCTGCCACGACATTGATGAGTTGTTATGACAGAGTTTTGCAACTGAGGTGATGCATTGGAACAGTTTGGAGTGGATTTGGAGATTTCACAAACACACATTCATGGAAGTGTGCACAAACACCCACACAAACACACACACACACGGACGGATCTTTGCTTCACACTATTCTCAGCATGACGCAGTCAGTGCTTTTGGTTTCCATTGAAAAAAGACCTCATCAGCAGTTTGTCAAATTAAAGGAAAATCAGATAATGACTTATTGCCCAGTAGGGAATGAAAATATATTTCGTTTTCGTTTCTTGTTTCTTATCGGTTTTATGAAGATTTTTAAACAGCACAGAAGGTTATTAAACCTCGCTTTTGACTGAATAGTGACACAAGTCTCTTTTGGGATTGCTACGTTGACACCGTTTGTTTTGAAGAAAGGCTAATGCTCAAAACGTCAGCTGCACCTCGTATCCCACGGCGGTAAACAAACTCTAATGAACATTTTGCTGTTAAAATCCCATGACTACAGAATATGTAGCCTGCTCAAAAACTCTCACTAAATATATATATTCATTCATTTCATTCATTCAGAAAGTATTCAGACCCCTTCACTTTTTTCACATTTTGTTATGTTGCAGCCTTGTGCTGAAATCGTTTAAATTCATTTTTTTCCCTCATCAATCTACACTCTATACCCCATAATGACAAAGAGAAAACAGGATTTTAGAAAGTTTTTCAAATTTATTAAAAATCAAAAACTGAAATATCACATTGACATAAGTATTCATACCCTTTGCTATGACACTTGAAATTTAGCTCAGGTGCCTCCCAGTTCTCTTGATCATCTTTGAGATGTTTCTCCACATTATCCTATATATATCTTCACAAAATTATATATACTAGGGCATGCCCGTACTATATATATGCCCGTACTATATATCTATCTAAAATTATATCCCCCCCCCCCCCTCTATTTACATGAAATGGTTTGGTCCATTCGCAACGCCAAAGCGAACGGCGAACGGCTTGCGAGTACAGTGACAATCCCCCCCCTCTATTTACATGAAATGGTTTGGTCCAAAGCGAACGGCTTGCGAGTGGTGACAATCCCCCCCCCTCTATTTACATGCAATGGTTCGGTCCAAAGCGAACGGCTTCCGGAGTTTGGTAAAGAAATCGCCATCGCGTACACAAACGCGCAGGAAAGCGAATGAATCGCAAATTCGTTTTTATTAGTTGTAAAACATAGTTTAACGCCAACATAGTTTGCAAACGTGAAATAAATGAAAACGCTCTCAAATGTGCCATCCGAGGCAGAGTGTGTCCGCCACGTTCGGCACACGCGATAGCTCGCTGCTCTCTGATTGGTTGAATCGTTTTTTGGACATAGCTCGGGAAGTAATTGTCCGATTAATATGAAACCTTGAAAAGGCACATCCTCGGGTCCCCAGCAATATACCTGGCAAGTTAAAAGTATATCGGACCCGTGGTTGTCGAGAAACAGCGGTCACAGACACACAGACAGACACACAGAGATTGCTGGAATTATAGATAGATATAATTTCTTTCTTATATATATATATAAGAACATCACTATACATATCACTATGCATGCTTGACTGATGTACATGCCTGTTGTTTTTGTAGACTAAGAAGGAGACCTTTGTTGGTCGAAAGCTTGTCAAATTAAAGATCGACGTCCTGAAGCTACGTCCGCGTCTGATTTAACCTCCCGATTATTTATTTAATGCAAATGAGACGCCCTGCTCGTACTGTGGAGTTTCTACTATTTCTCACAGTTTATATATATATATACTAGCTTGGTGAGGCGAGCGCGTCGATACTGAGGAACAGGCTTATTTTAACTGAGGCTAATGACTGTACCTGAGTTGCTGTGTTGTCATGATTTTCACCAATCATAATACAAACAATTACTTTGCCCAAATGTATTTGTTGTGTTTGTGATATTACATTTTTATAGGCAATTTAGGTTGAAGATTTAGGTTGAATGTTTTTTTTTCAAGAAAGAACCGCTCAGCACATACATAGGGGAGGGGTAGGTGCAGACTGGAAGTTTGGGACGATTACACCTCACCACCACGTAATTCAAAACACCTCACCACCACGTAATTCAAAATACCTCACCACCAAGTAATTCAAAACACCTCACCACCACGTAATTCAAAATACCTCACCACCACGTAATTCAAAACACCTCACCACCACGTAATTCAAAATACCTCACCACCAAGTAATTCAAAACACCTCACCACCACGTAATTCAAAATACCTCACCACCACGTAATTCAAAACACCTCACCACCACGTAATTCAAAACACCTCACCACCACGTAATTCAAAATACCTCACCACCAAGTAATTCAAAACACCTCACCACCACGTAATTCAAAACACCTCACCACCACGTAATTCAAAATACCTCACCACCAAGTAATTCAAAACACCTCACCACCACGTAATTCAAAATACCTCACCACCACGTAATTCAAAACACCTCACCACCACATAATTCAAAATACCTCACCACCACGTAATTCAAAACACCTCACCACCACGTAATTCAAAATACCTCACCACCAAGTAATTCAAAACACCTCACCACCATGTAATTCAAAATACCTCACCACCACGTAATTCAAAACACCTCACCACCACGTAATTCAAAATACCTCACCACCAAGTAATTCAAAACACCTCACCACTACGTAATTCAAAATACCTCACCACCAAGTAATTCAAAACACCTCACCACCAAGTAATTTAAAACACCTCACCACCACGTAATTCAAAACACCTCACCACCACGTAATTCAAAATACCTCACCACCACGTAATTCAAAACACCTCACCACCACGTAATTCAAAATACCTCACCACCAAGTAATTCAAAACACCTCACCACCACGTAATTCAAAATACCTCACCACCACGTAATTAAAAACACCTCACCACCACGTAATTCAAAATACCTCACCACCAAGTAATTCAAAACACCTCACCACCACGTAATTCAAAATACCTCACCACCAAGTAATTAAAAACACCTCACCACCAAGTAATTTAAAACACCTCACAGCCATAAAACATGTAATAAAAACACCTCACCACCACGAAATTAAAAACACCTCACCACTACGAAATTGAAAACACCTCACAGCCATCAAACACGTAATAAAAACACCTCACAGCCATAAAACACGTCATAAAAACACCTCACCACCACGAAATTAAAAACACCTCACAGCCATAAAACACGTAATAAAAACACCTCACCACCACGAAAGTAAAAACACCTCACAGCCATAAAACACGTAATAAAAACACCTCACAGCCATAAATCACGTAATAAAAACAACTCACAGCCACGAAATTAAAAACACCTCACCACCACGTCATTTAAAAACACCTCACCACCACATAATTCAAAACACCTCATCACCAACTAATTCTAAACACCTCACCACCACATAATTAAAAACACCTCACCACCACGTAATTATAAATACCTCACCACCAATTGATTCAAAACACCTCACCACCACGTCATTTATAAACACCTCACCACCACATAATTCAAAACACCTCATCACCAACTAATTCTAAACACCTCACCACCACATAATTAAAAACACCTCACCACCATGTAATTATAAATACCTCACCACCAATTAATTCAAAATACCTCACCACCACGTGATTCAAAACCACCACTACGTTATTAAAAACACTTCACAACCACAGAAACAAAAGTTTGAGGGAGTCGTTAAGTGACAACACAGACACTGCCCAGATGTGTAGATATATAGATAAATAACTGTACCCGAGTTGCCGTTTTGTCATGGTTTAAACCAATCATAATTCAAACAATTATTTTGCACAAATGTATTTGTGATATACGTGATATCACATTTTATAAACAATTTTAGTTGAAAAAAAAATTTTTCCCAAAAAAATTCCACAAAAAAAAAAAAAAATTGGAAATGTTTTCAAAAAAAAGACCCTTAGTCCGACGGGAGAAAAGACCGACGGGAGAGATATGTGCATTCCAGAAGTTTGGTTCGATTTCACAAAAGTTTGAGAAAGTAGTTCAGTGACAACACAGGACAACACAACACAACACAACACAACACAACACAACACAGGACAGGACAGACGCTGCACAGATATATATATATATAGATGACTGTACCCGAGTTGCCGTTTTGTCATGGTTTAAACCAATTATAATTCAAACAATTATTTTGCACAAATGTATTTGTAATATACGTGATATCACATTTTATAAACAATTGAAGTTGAAAAAAAAAAATTTTTCCCACAAAATAAAATATAATTTGGAAACTTTTTCAAAAACAATACCCTTAGGACATACCGACGGGAGAGATATGTGCATTCCAGAAGTTTGGTACGATTTCACAAAAGTTTGAGAAAGTAGTTCAGTGACAACACAGGACAACACAACACAACACAACACAACACAACACAACACAACACAACACAACACAACACAGGACAGGACAGACGCTGCACAGATATATATATATATATATATATATATATATATATATATATATATATATATATATATATATATATGTATGTATGTATGTATGTATGTATATATAAAACCGAAAAACACAGGTTCGTGAAGCTGTACGTACGTCCGTCTGTCTGGGAAGCCGTGAAACTGTGTGATTATATGTTTAATTAATTACGTACTGTTTGAACGCCGGTTACATCCTATCAATTAATTATGTACGTCTATTAATTACGTATCATTGGAAAATACCATTCGACCCTTTAGACTGCTGAGATCCCTTAGACCTTTAAAATATCCTTCAAGACCCTTAAGACCCCAAAAGACACAAAAGACCCCAAATACCTTTAAAGACCCAAAAGACCCAAAATACCAAAAATACCCCACATACCCAAAAGACCCCAAAGACCCAAAATATCCAAAAGACCCAGAGGACCCAAAAGACCCATAAGATCCTGAAGATCCAAAATACCCAAAAGGATCAAACTACCCTGAAGACCCAAAATACCCAAAAAGACCCAAAAATACCTAAAGACACTGAAGGCCCTTAAAGACCACGAAGACCCAAAAGAACACGAAGACCCAAAATACCCCAAAGATGCAAAATACTTTGAGGAACCTTAAAGACCCAAAAGACACCAAAGATTCTAAAGACCAAAAAATCAACAAAAGTCCCAAAAGACCCTGAAGGCCCATAAGATCCATAAGACCATTTAGACCCATTAGACCCCAAGATCCTGAAGACCCCCAAGACCCTTAAGACCACTTTTACCTTTAAGACCCTTTCAATACTTTAGACATCTTTAGATCCCTTCACCCTCCCAATCGTTTATAACCTTTCAACCTTTACACCCCTCAAGTCCCTTTTGACCCCTTAGACCTTAAAACAATTTAGACCCTTTACACCCTTCAGACTGATTAGACAGCTTGGACCCTTGACCATTTAGAGCTTTACATCACTTGGACCTTTTTATATTACAAATCAATTACATATAAATAATATTACCAACATTACAAATACATTTGTACAAAAGAAATGTTTGTATTATGATTGGTGTAAATCATGACAACACATCAACTCAAATTCAGTCAGGTCATTATCCTCAGTTTAAACAAGTCCATGCCTCTGCGGAGATATGTGGTGATGCGAATGCAGCGAGCCAAGCCAATCTAGTATACATTATGTATGCACACAAAATAATATATGTAAAGTTATGTTTATGCAGGATAGATAAAAGAATACCGGAGGAAAGGTAGTAGCATGGATGTGTAGGAACATTTCGATTTATTAAGGAGGGAGACTGTAGCTTAAGGTTGTTTAATTGTGCATCATGCGAGGGGTGATGTTGTGCTAATTATCTATAGGGTTTAAGGCTAGTTTTCCTCTGTGCGTCACACCCTCTGTAATTTTCCCCTAACGTTTTTGCTGAAACAATCCTTTTAATTACAATTGCCGCTGACAAAAGCCAAGAACAAGCCGGTCGGACTAAGCCCCGCCCCATGGACCTAATAAGGAAAAGCCCCGCCCATGAGAGGTGGAGAATCAGGGGTCGGAGAGAAAGGCCGGCAGGCCACTCCCCGTGGGACGCAATTGGATTTTGAGGTGAGAGGAAGAAGAGTGCACTTGGTGGTCGGGACGAACAAGAAGCTCGCCATTTTTTATGCGCTTGTGAGGGGAATATTTTGTGCTACATTTGAAGGAGGCGTGTGATTGTTAGACTCACAAGGAGATGGAGGCCACGTTGTGCTTTCCCAGACACCAGAGGAACCTGAAGGAGGCAATCTTGGTTACTTGCCTCATGCCTGGGCATTTTCTACGCATGGTGCTGCCACCATTTTGGGGCGCTTTGACGCATGAGCCTTTCGTCGGCCGTCGTCATCTTGCCAAGTTCCCGCCTGTGTGGCATCGCGCTCCAAAAGCCACCCACCACTTAAACGGACCCATTTTGGGCAGAGCAAAGTGCCAGCAAAAGGGGAGATTTTCTTTTTATTGCCTGTGTGTGTTTGTAACTGCGTGGATGCGCCTCATAGTAGGATATAGAAATAGTTTTTACCTCAACATTTAGTTTCATCCCATGCTTTATTTTTATTAAATTATTATTGTGCATTTCCTTTATTTGTCATGTTTGCATGGTGTTGGTTTCAGAATAAACCTGTGTGTTCCGTCAGTTAAACATCTCACATCACTTCATTCCCGTGCGCGCCAACAATAACCGTCATCTTCGGAGGTCACCTCGGAGTTAAAGCTGGTTCGACCATTCGTCTCGGCTGATAGTAATCCCCATACCAGAGACGTGATAGTATACAGTGACAAATATATACTAGCTTGGCTCGGCTCACCACGCTCGCCTCACCATGCGTCGTTACAGAGGAACGGGCTTGTTTTAGCTGAGGATAATGACTGTACCTGAATTGCTGTGTTGTCATGATTTACACCAATCATAATACAAACAATTATTTTGCACAAATTTATTGGAGTGTTTGTGATATTACATTTTTATAAGCAATTCAGGTTGAAGATTTAGGTTGAGAAAATATTTTATAAAGTTCAAAAAAGAACACCTCAGTACATACATACCACTCTCTCAGTGTCCTCCTGAATTGGACGATCGGGTAGATGCAGACTGGAAGTTTGGGAAGATTACACCTCACCACCACTTAATTAAAAACACCTCACCACCACGAAATTAAAAACACCTCACCACCACGTGATTCAAAACACCTCACCACCACATTATTAAAAACACTTCACAACCACGTAATTAAAAACACCTCAGCACCACATAATTCAAAACATCTCACCACCACATGATTCAAAACACATCACCTCCACATTATTAAAAACACCTCACAACGACGGAAACAAAAGTTTGAGGGAGTAGTTCAGTGACAACATAGACACAGCCCAGATATGTTGACATATAGATAGATGACTGTACCTGAGTTACTGTTTTGTCATGGATTACACCAATCATAAATACAAACAATTTATTTGCACAAATGTATTTGTAATATACGTGATATTACATTTGATAAACAATTGAAGTTGAAGATTTAAGTTGAAAAAAACAAACATTGTGAAACCGCAAATAGCGGGGCATTGTTTCAATGGAAAAAGGGGGGATAAGTTCCCGAGTCGCGAAAATCAACGAATGATGAGGCAAAATCCGCAAATGGCGAGGCAAATCGTGTGGATGTTTTCTGTGGCACTGTTTCCATGGGGAAAAGGGGGATACATTATAGGTTCCCAGTGGTTCCTGATTCATAGAGGAAGATTTTAAAAGTCTAAAATGCTTTCGACCGCAAATGCACATGAGTACAGCTTCACAAAAAATGCTTGCAAGTTAAAAAAAACGACAACACCAGTTACAATACCATTTCCAATTTATTGAAGGAATGTGCTTAGAGTTTATTAAAAGTGCTTAAACATACAGCACCGTGAAACCAAAAAAACACAACACCATCATGTACCGTTTCAAATTTTTATTTTACCAACACACGCACCTTTCAAATGACGATGACGGTGATGATGATGATTGTGATGAATTAAAATCCCATGAATTCCTCGAACTTTGAGGATGACCCAAATGATAGTCCTGCAACGTTATGGACTGAGGGGATAGGCAGGAAAGGCAGGGGAGGGAGCAGTTGAGGTTGTTGTTGATGACGCTGGTGAGGACACTGAGAGGGTGGCAGGAGAGGGTGCTGATGGTCTTGAGGTGGAGGGAGCAGGGTGAAAGAAATGGGTAATGGAGAGCTGCCTGGCAGATTGCCGCAGTTTTCGATGCAGCTCTTTGTAAGGGAGAAGCAAATCATCCAAACCCCTCTTGAACTTGAGGTACCTCTCTATAACTGGGTCAGCATCTTCCAACCTGTCGACAAGTGCCCCCATGTCCTGCAGCAACTCACCTAGGAACTGGACTGTGAGGTTAGCCGTTTTCCACTTCCTCATCTGTGAGGTTAGACCTTTTCCTGCCTCCTCAGAAACTGTTATAATGGCCTCCAACTCCTCCTCGGTGAGTTTGTCACCATGTGAGGCAATGAGATCCTCCAACTCATCAGGCTGCGTGTCATCAAAGCCTTCCCCTCCCACCTGCCATGCCAACCCAACAATCACATGCCTCTCCTCAGTGTTATCGGGAAAGCCAGTAAAGTTTCTGACTGTTACTGGCCACAGGTTGTGCCAGCACGTGTTGATGGTGGAGGCTCTCACCTCATCCAGCAACTCCTTGATGGCGCCGATGCAGTGGGCAATGTTGAAATCCTTCCAACACAGCCCGACGGTGAGCCCTGGTTCAAACTCCATCGCATCCAAAATGCGGCGAAAGGTGAGATACATAGGTGTAATATGCTTTAAATGTTGAAATCACACCTTGGTCGAGTGGCTGGATGAGGGAGGTGGTGTTGGACGGCAGGAAGATCACCTCGACGTTCGGGTGAGCCAGGTCCAGGTTCGCAGGGTGGCCAGGAGCGTTGTCCAGGAGCAAGGTTGTTGTCCACCATGTACCTCTCCAAATGAGGGATGAAACAATTATTGAACCAGTCCAGGAAGAATGCTGCCGTCACCCATGCCTTTTTGTTGGCCCTTGAGAGCACGCGGGTTCAGGGAACAGTGCAACATCATGAGTTTCAGCATGAAGTCCCTTTTGTGTTTGCACAGAGGAAAAGAGATACCCGGTCCTTGGCAGCCTTGAAACCTGATGCTGTCTCCTCGGGCTTTGAGATTAAGATTCTCGTGGGCATCTTTTTCAAGAAGACGCCAGTCTCGTCAGCATTGAACACCTGCTCTGGGAGGTATCCCTTCTCTTTGATCAGCCTCACGAGTTGAGCAGGGAATGCTTTTGCTGCCTTGTGGTCCACGGAGGCACGCTCCCCTGTGAGCTTCACATTTTTGAGACCATACCACTCCTTGAAACGATGGAACCATCCCCTGCTTGCAGTGAATGAACTTGCGCTGCTTGTACCATCTTCGCTCGGCGCATCACTCATGCTGGCACCACCCGCGCCAGACAGATGATCGTAAATTAGTTTGGCCTTTTCGCGAATGAGAGGTCCACCCAAAGGCATATACTTCTGCGTGTTGTCCTCGATCGATATGCTGAGAGACTTTTCCATCTTTTCTTTGTGGACATCCCAGACATGGGTGACCACCTTCATACTCAATACAGTGCTTGCTGAAATACTCTCATGAATCGCCTTCTCTTTCTTCCGTATGTTGCGAACGGTGGATTTGTTGACACCATAATGCCTGCCCACAGAGGCTGCACTCTCTCCTCTCAAAAGCCGGTCCAGCAGCTCCATTTTCTGGCTCAGGCTCATCACTTTCGTCTGCCTCTTGGTAGTCGACACATCTCTGGCACTGGTCTTGCGCTTGGGAGCCATGATTGAACGATGAGCAGAGTGAGAGTCAAAACCGCAGGTCAAAGCAACGGGACGAGAAGAATGATCAAGATCCATGACACAGGCTGTATATGTAGGAATGTGAGCATTGTGGGTAGCTGGGGGGAGGGGTGAATACTCTGTCCATTGTTTGTGGGCGATGTTTTCGAATGATTCCATATTGAGCCTATCTGCTAATTTCAATAATAGATTTTAATGAAGCGTTTGTATTCTATAATTCATGGAGTTGACTTGTTTACACAGCTGGTGGGATATCCCACGAAGCTCACTTATAGTGCGGCTAAAATTCACGGCCGTGAAAGCCATGAAAATGCAAAGCACACAGCAATGAATGTATAAGCAGGTCATGCTCGCGGCTCGTAGATTATGTTTTTTTGCGTATTTCCAGCTTCTTTATGCAAGGCTGGTGAAAGATGGGTTTTATAAATACCGTATGTGAAGCTAACGGCTCGTGAATTTTTTTTGGCCCCCATGAAAAACTGCGAATTCGCGGAACATGGCTGCGAATAGAAAAAAAACGTGAATTCACGGGACACTTTTTCGCGAATGGAGAAACAGGTCGTATTTTATCACCCGCGAATACGCGGAATCCGCGAATACGCAGAATCCGCGAATATGCGGAACCCGCGAATACGCGGAACCCACGAATAGCGGAACTTTGAATAGCTGGGTCCGACTGTATGTATATATACCCCATCACTTCCTCATTTGAGTCGTGGAATTTATGATTGCTAGACTATTGTATATCCAAATAAATTAGAGAGGAGTTTGAAAGAAAAATTCATAAGCCAGGTCCTACAGACAAGACACAATGGATTCTTGATATTTTCTTTCAAAAATTTATTTATTTGAAACTTCTCTCTAATTTATTTGCATTTCTTTCCTTGAATACGCAATGTTACCACCATCACACGTACGTGCACATTCATCTTCATGGGGTTCTGCAATAAAAATCAATAAAAACCATTATTTCACTAAAATAGATAGGGACTTTATAAACACCCTGTATATATCATTCACCTTGGCTTGGGACTTGGGCTTTTCTATTCAGTATTGTGGGAATAATTTTATATTTCTGCACATCATCCTGAATCGGTTTCAGATGCGATTTTCATCACATTTAGAAGGAAATGAAGCATTTTCGGCAAGACACCTCAGCTGCTTCGATCTCTAGAAGGTCTGCTAAAACATCTCTAGAACATCTGCTGCAAGTCCTACAGGCAGAGCCCAATCCAATCAAAGATGTTTTTTTGATCATGGTGTCGCATCAGAAAGAGGCATGGCTGCTGAGTGCTGCCATCCCTCAGTGATGGAATGGTACCTATGATTAGGCCATTCCTGTATATTGGCTCTCTGGGAGTTACTGTTACTAGGGCGTGCCCGTACGTGGGTGCAAAAAAACATGCGTGCAAACAACAACAACAAAAAAAAACTTTGAAACCACGTGGCAGTAACGACCACAGAACCCCCCCCCCCCCTCTATTTACATGAAATGGTTTGGTCCATTCGCAAAGCCAAAGCGAACGGCTTGCGAGTACGGTAGAACCCCCCCCCCTCTATTTACATGAAATGGTTTGGTCCATTCGCAAAGCCAAAGCGAACGGCTTGCGAGTACGGTGACCATACCTTGGGAACCACTTGTCCGATTAATTTCAAACCTTGAAAAGGCACATCCTCGGGTCCCCAGCAATATACCTGGCAAGTTTCAAGTATATCGGACCGGTAGTTGTCGAGAAACAGCGGTCACAGACAAACACACACACACACACACACACACACACACACAGACACACACACATACACACAGAAATTACTGGAATTATAGATAGAAGAAAAATTCATAAGCCAGGTCCTACAGACAAGACACAATGGATTCTTGATATTTTCTTTCAAAAATTTATTTATTTGAAACTTCTCTCTAATTTATTTGCATTTCTTTCCTTGAATACGCAATGTTACCACCATCACACGTACGTGCACATTCATCTTCATGGGGTTCTGCAATAAAAATCAATAAAAACCGTTATTTCACTAAAATAGATAGGGACTTTATAAACACCCTGTATATATCATTCACCTTGGCTTGGGACTTGGGCTTTTCTATTCAGTATTGTGGGAATAATTTTATATTTCTGCACATCATCCTGAATCGGTTTCAGATGCGATTTTCATCACATTTAGAAGGAAATGAAGCATTTTCGGCAAGACACCTCAGCTGCTTCGATCTCTAGAAGGTCTGCTAAAACATCTCTAGAACATCTGCTGCAAGTCCTACAGGCAGAGCCCAATCCAATCAAAGATGTTTTTTTGATCATGGTGTCGCATCAGAAAGAGGCATGGCTGCTGAGTGCTGCCATCCCTCAGTGATGGAATGGTACCTATGATTAGGCCATTCCTGTATATTGGCTCTCTGGGAGTTACTGTTACTAGGGCGTGCCCGTACGTGGGTGCAAAAAAACATGCGTGCAAACAACAACAACAAAAAAAAACTTTGAAACCACGTGGCAGTAACGACCACAGAACCCCCCCCCCTCTATTTACATGAAATGGTTTGGTCCATTCGCAAAGCCAAAGCGAACGGCTTGCGAGTACGGTAGAACCCCCCCCTCTATTTACATGAAATGGTTTGGTCCATTCGCAAAGCCAAAGCGAACGGCTTGCGAGTACGGTGACCATACCTTGGGAACCACTTGTCCGATTAATTTCAAACCTTGAAAAGGCACATCCTCGGGTCCCCAGCAATATACCTGGCAAGTTTCAAGTATATCGGACCGGTAGTTGTCGAGAAACAGCGGTCACAGACAAACACACACACACACACACACACACACACACACACACACACACACAGACACACACACATACACACAGAGATTACTGGAATTATAGATAGATTAACAGGTTTCTTTTTCTTTTCTGACTTTGTCAATTGTCTGACAATTGCATTGTGGAAAATGCCGCTCCATGGAGAGAACGTTTTTCTGGCTGGTATTCCATGGTACCTTTGTAAATCGAGTCATCTTTTAATTATTGCCGACCACATCGACCCTGTCGATACATTTGGTGAAATTGGGACGACTAAGCTAAGGAAAGGTAGCGTGTGGGTGTAAAGAGTTGCCAACGTATATGGACGTGAGATTGACACAATCATTATAAGGATCTAAAAACTTCTCCTTCAGTTTAACTTCTTCAATGTAGACGCCACCTCCTCGATCCCATCACTTCCTCGTTTGAGTCGTGGATTTTATGATTGCTAGACTATTGTATATCCAAAGATGCTTTGTAGAGAGATATGTTGAGGAAGAGGCGTACCGGTAGGTAGGTTTGGTGGAACTTAATTAACAGGTTTGCAAGCACCAGGTCAGGCCTTAGACCTCACGCCACCATAAGTTATTGAATTGTTGTCGTTGCATCTCCATTCTCATTTCTATGATCGGTTGTATTTTTGAGTTGCTGAACGCGGTGTTATACATAATACATAAACTCATGTGGAAGTCATTCTACACGAAGAAGGACAGACAGAATGACGGACGGGCTCAAACTGGGCTGAGACCAAGTTGTTTTCTAACTTGTCTTTGGAGGATTAATAAAAAGGACGATGTTCATAAAACTCGTGAGTTTTATGAACATCGAGCTTATTTTCCTAACTGAGACTAACCGTAAGCTTTAAAGTTCGGTGTTTCCATTCGGAGGATAAGATGAAATTTCTAAACGAGCAAACCACATCACTCTTACTGACACTAATAACATATTTTGACACAAAATGGCCTGTCGAGAAGAGGCATTTCACTCGATTGCCTGCTGCCCATACCTGGCAAATCAGTTCTGTTGTTGGCTTGACAACACATTGTTTCAATGTGTTCAATTGCACTTCACCGCCATCATGCTGGCTGCCTGCGAAGATTTTTAACATTGACCCCGAGCCATTGTATTGCCGCTTAAATATCCTCCCTAAAGTAGTGGTCCCAGCTCATTTGTTCAGCCATCTTACTTAAATGTCCTCAAATGGAATGGGTTCTCTGCTTCACATTGTCTTGTCTAACTTTAATAATTAAAAAAACATACCAAGCAATGAGTTCCCCTGTAACTTCATTGGAGGAGGTAGCTGTATTATGTCCATCAAAGATTGCGCAATGGTTGGCAACATGTGCTTGCTTGTTTATGCTCTATCCTTGAACTGCTGGTCATTACGCAAAGTTTTGGTATGACTCCAAACCACCTAAACATGGCATGGTGATCGAGAAACCACGCAGCTTGGCCATGGTACACACATGTACCATTTTAAAAGGTCTTTGGTATGACTCTAAACCACCAGAACATGGTGTGGTGATAGAGAAACCACACAGCTTGGCCATGGTACACACATGTACAATTTTTAAAAAGTCTTTTTAAAACAGCAGTTGAAAAATTCCAAAGAAGATTTTATAATGGATGCAGATCACTTGATAATCTATCTATAATTCCAGTAATCTCTGTCTGTACGTTTGTACGTTTGTACGTCTGTACGTCTGTACGTCTGTTTGTCTGTGACCGCTGTTTCTCGACAACCACGGGTCCGATATACTTTTAACTTGCCAGGTATATTGCTGGGGACCCGAGGATGTGCCTTTTCAAGGTTTCATATTAATCGGACAATTACTTACCGAGCTATGTCCAAAAAACGATTCAACCAATCAGAGAGCAGCGAACGATCGCGTGTGCCGAACGTGGAGGACACACTCTGCCTCGGATGGCACATTTGAGAGCGTATTCATTTATTTCACGTTTGCAAACTATGTTGGCGTTAAACTATGTTTTAAAACTAATAAAACCGAATTTGCGATTCATTCGCTTTCCTGCGCGTTTGTGCACGCGATGGCGATTTCTTTACCAAACTCCGGAAGCCGTTCGCTTTGGACCAAACCATTGCATGTAAATAGAGGGGGGGGGGGATTGTCACCGTACTCGCAAGCCGTTCGCTTTGGACCAAACCATTTCATGTAAATAGAGGGGGGGGGATATAATTTTAGATATAGATATAGTACGGGCAATGCCCTAGTTGGTATGGAATCCAGTGAAGGAAAGAAAAACGCGTTAGTCCCAATAACTCCAACAGATCATGTCGCTTGTGCTTTGCACGAAGTGCTGAATGGTTTTGGTGATATTCCTCTGAGCCTCAAGTCAATGGAATGTATCCGGTGTGGTTAATGTGGGATTAGTCTTCATTTATTTAATTTTTTACCCTGTGGTATTGAACAATACCCCAAAAATTCAATATGGTTGTAAAATGTGATGCGGAACACCATAGTGATTGATCTCTGCTGGCGTTTCGCTTTTTGAATCTGATGTGTTTTTAGGTGTGGAGAAATTGTTGGGAACAGATGAATAGATTTTGTTGCGTATTTCATGCGCAAACTCTTCCATTGAATTTCACCAGAGCTCGTTCTCCACTCCGATACTGAGAATTTCTGTCACGGCTATGGCCTCCAAAGCTGTCAGGGTATATGACATATCTCACATTAAAGGCTCGTGTTAGAAAAGTGTTTTTAGCCAGGCATTTGGAAACATTGACTAGCAATATTCGGTGGTCGAAAAACAACATGGATGACGTACACAGAAAGACTCACGAGACAGATCCTCTAATTCGTAGCCGTGGCTACCAGGAATATAGCCCAGGGGCATGTGTTGGCGTCTCTGAGCTGTCTCGTCTGGGTTTCAATCTCGGCCCACAGCTATAAACTGCCATCTCCGTGTTTCGCGTGCAGGGCGAGCACCGAACAACAGCGAAAGCACTAAGGATGAATTCCATGAAAATCGTCACCCACGTGTGATTCCGTCACATTACCTGGTCTGCCTCACTGAGAGTAGTACTCGTCTGTAGCCATGTGACAGTTCTGGTTCAATACATATAATTGAATTCTCTCTGCTCTTCTTAGCATTCAAGATAATTACCTTATATGTTCAAAATTAGAGTGCACATGGTGATTCCGTCACGATGGAATTCATGTAAGGGGTCTGGCAGGATACTTGCAGACACATAAGCCAATCAAATGGCAGCTAACCTGAAGCACCAACTCTTAAAACAAAACAAACTATCGGGGATGCCTCTTTGTGGTGGTTGTACCCCCCAACGCTAGTCGGGGGCCAAATCTTCCCCCATTCTTCCCTGCTGCCCGGATTCGTCAAGGTAGCGTGGTCACGGTCAGAGTGCGATCGGTCCCCATGGACCGGCCCTTTCCCTCCTGTCTATCTCTCTAACTCTGTCGTGGCCCTGACTTCGTGAATGCGAGGGTACAATATCCTGGATGTGGGGGGTCTCTGAGTCACTCCTGATGATCAGTCGGCTGTTTCAGTGCCACGGGCATGTTCAAGAGAACTGTCTGGGGATATACAACAACAACAACAACTCTTACAAATCACCTTTACAAAATATATATCTATTGCTGCAAATACAGAAACTCTTTGGAATGGTTTCCTATTTTCCAACTGTTGCTTTGTCAATAATTGTGTTTTTGTTCCTTGTTTAAACAACGATCCATGCTTCTCCTCCAGATACTGTTTAACTGAAGCAAGTTAAAAGGCAATTTTGCTGCCAAGCGAGTTGTCTTTAAAGATTGAAAAGCAAACTCCAGTGACATTGATTTTTGATTTTTGTCATTTTTACATTTTATTCAGTTTCACAAGCAATGAGCATCTGTCTCAGAATTTGAAACGGACTTTGCAATGTTTCAGAACGATTACCAAGTCGAACTTTGCTGATGCAGCACCTCATCTACTGGCTAGTATGGGACAATGCGGGTAATATATGTAGATGCTTTACCTAGTCTCCATGAGCAGGTTCGAGCCGAATAACTTTCCTCATTCCAACGTGCTCTTGCATACAGTGCCTTCAGAAAATATTCACACCCCTTCACTTTTTCACATTTTGTTGTGTTACAGCCTGAATTTAAAATTAATTAAATTGAGATTTTTTGTCACTGATCAACACATAATACCCCATAATGATAGAGAGGAAATTTTTATAGAAATTTTTACAAATTAATTAAAAATGAAAAGCTGAAATGTCTTGAGTACTTAAGTATTCAACACCTTTGCTATGACACTCCAAATTAAGCTCAGGTGCATCCAATTTCCTTTGATCATCCTTGAGATGTCTCCACAACTTTAATAGAGTCCACCTGTGGCCAATTGATTGGACATGATTTAGAAAGAAACACACCTTTGCATATAAAGTCCCACAGTTGACAGTGCATGTCACAGCAGCAACTCCACCATGAAGCCCGAGGAACTGTCCGTAGAACTCCGAGATAGAATTGTGAGGAGGCATAGATCTTGGGAATGGTATAAAACAATTTCTAGAATGTTGAAAGTTCCCAAGAGCACAGTGAACTCCATTATTAGGAAATGGAAAGAATCTCGACTCCTCCTAGAGCTGGCCGTCCAACCAAACTGGGTAACCGGGCAATAGGGACCTTGACGTTGGTCAGGGAGGAGACCAATAACACAATGGCCACTCTGACAGAACAGAGTTCAATACTCACCCAATACAGAGATCCTTGGCTGAGATGGGAGAACCTGCTGGAAGGACAACAGTCTCTGCAACCCTTCACAAATCTAGGCTTTATGGGAGCGTGGCCAGATGGAAGCCACTCCTGAGAAAAAGGCACATGGCAGCACACCGAGAGTTTGTAAAACGGTACGTGAAAGACTCAGAGCACAAGGCAAAAGACTCTGTGGGTCTGATGAGACCAAAATTGAACTCTCTGGCCTGAATGTAAAGCTCTATATCTGGCGGAAACCGAGCACAACTCATCACCCATCTAACACCATCACTATCATGAGGCATGATGGTGGCAGCATCCTGCTATAGGGATAATTTTCAGTTGCAGGGACTGGGAGACTTGTAAGGATATATGGAACAAAGAATAGAGCCAAATACAGGCAAATCCTTGAGGAGAACCTGCTTCAGAGTGCAAAAGACCTTAGGGCTTAGAATGTGGTAAAGACACCTTCCAAAAGGACAATGGCCCCAGGCAAACAGGCAAAGCAACACGGGAATGGCTTCAAAACAAGAGCTCGAAAGTCCTTGAGTGGCCAATGTTGCTTTAGACTCGACTGCAAAAAATCCGGAGGATTTCCCATGTTTTATTGCCTTCCCCATCTTGGAAAACGTCATGTTAAGGTGTCGTTCCATGCTGTCATGGTGTTTTTCCAAGGCTGCTTCCAATCTTCTTTCGTATGCAGCAGAAGGCTGCGGGATAGCATCATTGGCTGATAGTGCGGCTATGCTACTGATGTAATGCCCTGTGTAGGTTAGAGCACGAATTTGTAATTTATTCAGGATGCCCTCAGTAGCTTCGCCGACTCTTCATGAAGGACACCATGGGATCTTCAACGTCTACCAACTAATTCTGGCAGATGGGACAACCGTTTAATGTCCACCTGAGGGA
Source organism: Myxine glutinosa (assembly GCF_964187855.1). NCBI lineage: Eukaryota > Metazoa > Chordata > Myxini > Myxiniformes > Myxinidae > Myxine > Myxine glutinosa. The sequence goes on from NC_136270.1 coordinate 78,239,287, forward strand.
TGGCACACACACATTGATGAATCTCCTTGCCTGTGAAACTCCGCTTCCAACAACAACAACAACAACAACAACAACAACAACAACAACAACATTGATAATAGCATAATAATCATCTTACTATAATTCACCAAATGTCTGTCCGTCTGTCTGTCTGTCCATCCGTTCGAGGGTACGGCAAAAACGGCTGAACCGATCGCAACGATATTTTGGGTGGGTAATCCTGGGATCTCCTGGAGTAAAATAGGCTATATTGTTTTTCCAATTTCAGCTTTGGCCTCCAGCATTTTCAGGTTTGGACTCCCGCATGATGTTATTTTCCCGGGTGCCGCGCAAACGGCTGCACCGATCGGACTCGGTGACCGCGGACAAAGATCTTTTAATCAGGACATGGGTTGAATCCCTGCTTGAGAGAATGCCAACCCCCTCCCCGCCGTCACGGTCGTGTCTCTCCAACTCACAATCCCACGAGATATGCGGAAAGGACGACCCAAAACCAATTATCTTCTTTTTGATTCGTATATAAACATCATTAAAAGTAAATAATGACCTCGACCAAAGTTCAAATGATGTGGGTTTAATCTCTACATGAGAGAATTCCACATAGCTCTTTGGGCGGTGTATAAGCCAACAGATCGCTGTCTCCATCGATCTTGCCAAGGCCATAACACCTATCGGGTCAAACTCCTTTTAACTGTTGACTTGGTAGTTTTTACAATGAAGGAAACATTAACAATGTTGTTAAAAATTTATTTTGTGATTAATTTGTGATTGGAGATATGTTGTTTGGAATGAAAAAAGAGATATCGAGTTCAAGTAAATGACGACCTGCCGTGATGGTTTCTACTTTCTAAATGTGAACTTCGTGGATCGCCATATGTAGATTCGCCACAAACCCACGATCGATGTTTCTATACATGAACGTACCCGTTTGTTTGCGAACGGGTACGTTTTTCATGGAAGTCCTTCACGAACTTGCTGTCCATGTCTGACGTGCGACTGAGGGTGCTACAGGAATGTGGAATTTATTGGTTTCATGCTTTAGCATTGGCCGTATCTGCATTGCCTGTTTGCTTCTGGCCTCCCACCTGTGCGTAGCACGTGCGTAGTAAGCAATAATAATAATTAGCAATAATAATAATAAGGATAAAACATGACCAACCCTGGCCTCTCCCATTGGGAGGGGTTTTTCTAGTTACGAAAACGAGCAGTGTGTGTGTGTGTGTGTGTGTGCACGTGTGTGTGTGTGTGTGTGTGCACGTGTGTGTGTGTGTGTGTGTGTGTGCACGTGTGTGTGTGCATGTGTGTATGGTGTGTGTTGTGTGCGCGTGTGTGTATGTGTATATATGAGTGTATGAGTGTGTGTGTGTGCGTGTGTGTATGCTGTGTGTTGTGTGCGCGTGTGTGTATGTGTATATGTTTGTGTGTGTGTGTGTGTATGTGTGTGTGTGTGTATGAGCGAATGTGTATGTGTGTGTGCACGTGTGTGTGTGTGTGCGTGCACGTGTGTGTATGCGTGTGCATGAGTGTGTGTGTGCTTGTGTGTGCATGTGTGTATGTGTATATATGAGTGTATGTGTGTGTGTGCACTTGTGTGTGTGTGTGCATGTGTGTATGGTGTGTGGTGTGTGTGTGTGTGTGTGTGTATGTGTGTGTGTGTGTGTGTGTTTGTGTGTGTGTGTGTGCGCGCGCGTGTGTGTGTGTGTGCATTTGTGTGTCACGCTTAATTTTAAATGTTTCCTGTAGTCATAAAGAAATAAAAATGGTACCGTTGGAAAGCTAATAATCCATCCACATGGAACAAAAATTGAAAAGTTGTAAAACGTCCTGTCCGTTTAATCACAATATTGCCTTTTAGAATTCAGCAAGACTTGCAGTTTAATGTAGCAGTTCCAACAGTACCACGTTTATTATTCTGTGACAGCAGGAACACTTTAGATTTTAGAACAACACGTAACGGATATGCATGGAGCATTGGAGCACACAAACAACAACAATCAAATTTATTTGCAATTTCGCTAAGATTGGTTATTTCCGTCATCGAAGCGACGGGTCTAATTGTGTCTAATCATTGTCAATTGTGTCTAATTAATAAATCTATTAATCTAATCGGGTATTAAAGTATTAATCGAATTATGCTCACGATTCACCAGATCCAAACTGAAATATCAAGAAAGAACCTCAGGACATGATCCATTAAAGTACTTTTTTAAAGGTCTCAAATTCCTTGGGGTCCATATTCTGCTCGGATCTACGTTACCTCATTGGACTTTATATTGAGAACGACATTCACTCTTTATGAAGAATTGTCAATGTCACCTGAATCTAGAAGATTCCATTCCAAACCTCCACATTTTTTTCCCAACATAAAAAAAAAGAATTAACTACAGAATAGTAGAAAGTTATCTTTTAAAAGAAGAGGAAGAAGAGAATTAAAAGGTCTTATCAAATCTGAAGAAGTTTGGTCTTCAACTGTCATCACTAATCATTAGAATGGATTCATTCATTCATTCATTCATTCATTCATTCTAAGACTCAAGTTTAGATATTAATTGAAAACTACAGGTTCTTCAACGCATCTTCCACAGCTGCAAGTATCTTGCACAACACCTTACACCTACCTGTTAAGCTTTGTGCCAGGTGAAGTACAAGGTGCTCTTTACTTACCAATGGAAGGATTTATCTGCACATGCAAACATGGTTGATCTCCAACTGTACTTTCTTCTATCATTTAGAAGATGATTTTCTTTGATTTTATCAAGGAAGCTTTCCATTCCTGGGCAGCCTGACCTTCTCCAGATTTTGCCAACAACTCTTATCCATGTAATATGGTTTGTCCCTTCAGCAACAGGCAGTCAGCAGCAACATAGTAAATGTTGAAGTCATCTTGCTATACTGATGAAGGGCTAATGCTCGAAACGTCAGCCTCTCACTTTGTTTTAGTCAGGGCCCTTAGGGATATTTTGGTTCAAATTCTTCCAAAAGCATCAAATTTGGCGCACATGTTGCCCATGCCATACTCTTTCGATTTTTGACTGGCGCCAAGGGCGGTATGATCCGGGGACCATACAGGTCCATCCCGCCATGTCACCTGACCTATGACGTCATAATTAGGATATGCATCCAATCACATGGCGTACTATAAGTGGTCAAAGTTCAAAATGAATCGATCGAAAAATGAAGGCAGGGATCCATTTTTAAGGTTTTCATAAAATCCAATATGGCCGCCAGGTCACATGAGCTATGACGTCATATTTTTGACATGTATACAATTATGTATACATGAACCCGGATCATGATCGCACAAAAATTAAACACAAGGATATGGCATACAGTTCATAAAACATCAAAATCCGTACCTTTGTTATTAGACTGATGAACTGCATATGCCTGAAAATTAGGAAATAGATATGTAAATATTTCCTCTAATTGTCAAAAATAAGGTCAGAGTTCGATTACCCAACCCAGAAACATAAAATGGTGAACCTCGCGTAAATCTTGACAAAAAACTCAAAAACAGACATGTTTGACTCAAAAATGACCTTTAAGATGACCTTGAGGGTTGACCTTGACCTCGAATCATCAAAATAACATCATAATTGGATTCCTCGACCTCGAAAACCCCTGAAAAGTGGTATCATACATGATTCCAACCCTTTTGGTTATTTAACTGATTTTCCTTTCATCCGGGTGGCGGCCATTTCGTATTTCGCCAATATGGGGGCCCCCGGGGGGGGGGGGCGCCCGTCTTGACGCCCGTCAAAAATCGAAAGAGTATGGCATGGGCAACATCTGGGCCAAATTTGGTGCTTTTGTAAGAATTTGAACCAAACGGCCCCAAAATATCCCTAAGGGCCCTGACTATTTCCCACTGCAGTAAACCAAGTCTTCTCAACTTTTTTTCCAATCGATAAACTGAATTGTTTATCATGTCCGCAAACACAAACAACTGTCCGCCGACTGCTCGTATGATATAAGTGCCAACTGTATTGGCATTTAATGTCGATGTGCAAGAATATTTGCGAGAAGGAGATGTCCCAGTACACCCCTGTGTCCCAATGCGCAGCCCTTTCCCTTATATACCATCAGACAGAATGGCTCAGTCAGAAAGCTTTGTGGTGTTGCACTTTGTTCTCTAATGCCTAAATTAATGAACAGAGATGCTGGCGAGATGAAGAAAGACAAGCCCACAAGAACAACAGACTAAAAGAACGAGTCGGGGCAATCGATGGTGGGGAAAAAAGGAGAGGACTTGAAGGAAAAGCGATGAAAGGATGCAGTATCAAATACAATATAATCAATATGTTCTGTGTATGTTTGTCGCATTTTTATCTGCAGTATAACCAGAGCTTTTAAAAGTTCCATAGTTTATTTGCGACTGTGTGTGGTTGGTTAAATTGAAACGTTAGGTTAAATGAGGGTAAACAAGGCAGGAGACGACGATGGTTCACGAGCGAGCGCTATTCAATGACAAAGGACGGACTGTAACCGAAACAGGCCCGGACAGGCCAGGCCCGGAAATGTCAAAACGAAGGTTACCGACCTTGAAATGAGATAGAAAATAATGTATAATCAGTTATGAGGTGAGTTAGCTACACAATACCGAAAATTCGGTGAAAAATGAAATGAAAAAATAAAATAAAATAAATAAATAAAATAATAATAATAAAAGAAAATAAATAAATAAATAAAAAATGAAAAATCGAGCTCCGTGTGGCTAGACACATGACATTGGCCTAACCAAATACCGAAACCCCTGTCAGATTCCACCAAACCCCTCGGAGAAGATGTAGCTTGGACTCGATTACCCCCAAAAAAGACATCTTTTTGGGGCGTGGCTCCGCCCACAATGGGCGCAATACGCCCACTCTCGGCAGGACACAACTAGATCATGATATCAACCTCCCACCCAAGTTTCATCAAGATCAGATGATATCATCGGGTAGTTATGCTGCGGACAGGCAGACACACAGACACACACACAGACAGACGCACACACATGACGAATATAGTGGTCACGTGATAACTCGTGAACCAAAAAGCGTCATTTTGCCTACGTAATAAATATATGGGCCCGGGATATTTCATTATGAAACAGCGCCTGGTTTTACGGGATGTATTTTTTAAACATTGAAACTTGTTTCTCAAAAGTCTTTCGGCTAATGTGCTTGATATAATCACTTTGTAAAATGGCAACAACAACAACGAATCCTATATTATTACATGCACCTCGTTCGTATAAACTCGGCGTACGTACCTACTGTACATGTTGTTTAGCTGACGGTTTAATCAACATATAAGATAGCATGTTGGACTTCACAAACATAGTGCATGTCTATCTGTGTGTCAATGAGGATATAAAATTAAGTGAAACTCGCGAAAAAGGACACGTAGGTGCTGTTGTCGCTGTGGTTCATGTTTGTGTGGTCCTTCCGTGGACTTTATATATATTTTTCCAGCGTAGCCCATCGGGCAGAGCCATCTAGAACAGTGTTTGTATGTATGTATGTCCCCTCAAACATATATCAATCAGAGCTGAGAATCTGGTCACATGACAGGGTGATGTGATTACATCTGATGTCATTACGGCGGTGCTGCGTCTGACTCTCCACGCACCGCCATTTTGATTTATATGCCGTTCATGCCGAACATATCGTCGAACCTGTCATATATCACAATCGCCATGCTCTACCTATACGTTTTTCATTCAGTGTGAAACACAAACAAACCGATTGTTAAAATGACCATCAAATATCGAAAGCATCGGCGTTACGGGTCTTCCAACAATACGGTACGTATAGGCCTTAGGATTAGACGTTATGACTCACCGTCCTCTTTGGACAAATTAAACCCAGGTTTCTTAATACATATAGTGGTATCGTTTCAGTAGTATCGTTTTCGTAATAATAATAATATTATAGTAAATATACAGTATATATTAAAGTAGCGGCAGTTTTGTGTCCGGCCGTCATGCTGCGTCATGACGTATATGATGCCATTACGGCATAAACGTCCGCTCACTTCGCGAGCGGTAGGAAAGGTCATTCCTCTTTGGGGTACATAGATTACAGTCTCTCTATGGTCAGGTCTCAAGATCATGATAGAGCGGTCATGGTCTCAAGATATGTCTATAAAGTATATACAATTAGAATGTGTGTACGTCTATAAAGTATGTACAATTAGAATGCGTGTACGTCGATAAAGTATGTAAAATTAGAATGTGTGTACGTCTATAAAGTATGTACAATTAGCATGTGAGTACGTCCATAAAGTATGTACAATTAGAATGTGTGTATGTCTATAAAGTATATACAATTAGAATGTGTGTACGTCTATAAAGTATGTACAATTATAATGTGAGTACTGTTACGGATTCGTCACTTCCGTTGTGGTGGTTTGCATCCACTGTAAATATTTCTGATTCCATATACTATTATTGTTTTCAAAAGGTTTATGGTCCATGAGCTGTTTTCAAAAGGTAAAAAAGTTAATGTTAAAAGAAACAGGAAACCGGATCGGGGACCGGACGAAAGAGGGCGGAGCGAATGAGTCGGACAAGAAACCCCAAGTTGCTCCGGGTTCTGAAGCGAACGTTGGCGAGCCAGAGTCACTAGCGAACTTTTGGGGTTCCGGGAAAGGGATTCCTACGACAGAGTTGTCATCGCTGTGACCGGTCAACCTGCGTGTCAGGTTTTGCGATCCATTCAGGAGAGAATCATCGCCGTGCTGTGCGCCACGAGACCGGGTCGTCCGCCATTTTGACTCGCGCAGGACTTGTGCTTCGCTCGAGGTTTCATCTCTTTTCGACCATCTCCTCCGCATTCAAACGTCGATCTGGGGCGTGTGTGTCACGTGGCTTTTTGAAGGTTAATTCGTCCATACCCGAGGGGGTGATCTCTCAGTCGCCTGTAGGGCGCCTTTGGATTTCCCAGACGCCTTGAGGGCGCCTTTGTGCAGCTTCGGCTGTGTGACTATATTTGGCATCCGCACGGGATTCTGTTCTCGATTGGACCTCGTTCTGGCGATCGCTGGAGCGAATCAATTTCGTCTCGAAGCCGGGAATAAGAGACATTGGGGAATGTTCGTGTTTCACTCACTTGGAGCACAGTGAGTTAAATATTACAAAACTGATGGTACCATCATAGGACATATTGATTGTACTTTTGAATACTATTATTGTTGTACTGTTATTCTTGTGTGATCTTAATACAATATTTGTTTGTGAGTAACAATTGGGGTGGCTTCTCCCTTGATCTTTGACATACAGAATAACACATTTTTCTGCCGTGACGCCTCTCGGGGCTCGGAGGTACACCGTGACCAGGGGGTCTGGGGAGGAGCACGTAACAGTACGTCTATAAAGTATGTACATTTATAATGTGTGTACGTCTATAAAGTATGTACAATTAGAATGTGAGTATGTCTATAAAGTATGTACATTTGGAATGTGATAACGTATATAAAGTATGTACAATTAGAATGTGTGTCCATCTATAAGGTTTTGACAATTGGAATGTGAGTACATCTATAAAGTATGTACAATTAGAATGTGTGTACGTCTATAAAGTATGGACAATTGGAATGTGAGTACATCTATAAAGTATGTGCAACTAGAATGTGAATACATCTATAAAGTATGTACAATTAGAATAAGAGTATGTCTATAAAATATCTACAATTAGAATGTGAGTCCATCTATAAATTATGTACAATTAGAATGTGAGTACGTCTGTAAAGTATGTGCAACTAGAATGTGAGTACATCTATAAAGTATGTACAATTATAATAAGAGTATGTCTTTAAAATATGTACAATTAGAATGTGAGTACGTCTATAAAGTATGTACAATTAGAATGTGAGTACGTCTATAAAGTATGTACAATTAGAATGTGAGTACGTCTATAAATTATGTTCAAATAGAATGTGAGTACATCTATAAAATATGTACAATTAGAATGTGAGTATGTCTATAAAGTATGTACAATTAGAATGTGTGTACGTCTATAAAGTATGTACAATTAGAATAAGTGTACGTCTATAAAGTAAGGACAATTGGAATGTGAGTACGTCTATAAAATATGTACAATTAGAATGTGAGTACGTCTATAAAGTATGTACAATTGGAATGTGAGTACTGTATGTGTATTAAGAATGTGAATGCATCTATAAAATACTTATGATTGGAATGTGAATCTCGACAATAAAACAGAAAACTTACGTGTATGAAGAAAATCTACATTGTCAATACATCGCCTACACACCAGAACCACACATAACATTTTGGAGAGGGTCTGCAATCTCTGATTGCTGTTTCTAGATTGACTTGTAATAACAACATGGGAACGATAGGACGACAAGGATATCAGAGACTGATCCGGATTGGGCTGACATCGAAAACAAGGGTAACTTTTAAAACGATTAATATCACATAATTCCAGCCATTTTTCAATTCCACCTTAAACTTGTTACAAAGCACAACTTGCATGTCTTTGAGCTGTCCCGGCTGGGTTCGAATCTTAACCCAGCTATAAACTGTCATCCTGGAGTTTTGCAGGCATGGTGGTGCAGATTGATCAAGGTGATATCCATCGTAAGGACAATAAGCTGGTGGAGCCATCAGAAATGTTGTGGCCCTTGGTGGACGTGAAAGACCCGCACACTGTCTTTCGAGTCAGTCATCCTGGCACCTTGAACAAATTACAACTCCTGCCCAAATAATCTTCAGTCAGGCCTGGCCAGCCAGTTCGTGAAAGAACTGCACCAAAAAGGTACCCCAGGTGACCCCACAAGGTGGCAATATAATTGGGGCAGTTAAATTTGTATTAGGTCACAGGTGAGTTACCCTTACAAGGAACTTCAATGGCAGACGAGACCGTTAGGCCCACGAAAGTCTGTGCAATGTTTGCCAACCTATGGTTGTCCGTGCTCCATCCTTTTTAAATGCTGAGCATCAAGCAAGGAAGCGGCACGGACGTCTTTGGTAATTCCTTTCGCCAGAGGAGAGGGTATTGCATTTGAGTCCGTTTGTCCGCACAGAATAAATATGATTCTCTCTGCAACCGTTGGTCCAATTGACAGGGAAGTTTCACCATAGATGCACCTCCACCTGTATAATTTTTTTTATTGATGCTGATGACGTTATATGTCACGTGGTACGGGCGTCATCTTGGAAAAACCGAAAAACTGCACCTCGATATCTCTGAAAGCGCTGCATATAAAAAATTGAGACATGGCTCATTGTAAAGAACTCTCCATGTGAAATAAAATATGTTAATGATGACGTCACAAGTGCCTCCATTATGACGTCATAATTCGACAAGTACAAAACTTCGTCGATCAATATGAAATTTATTGAGCGTCATCTGGGGATAAATTGGTGGAGAAAAAAAAAGCAATGATGACGTCATCGGTCACGTGGTTCGGCCGCCATATTTGTTTTAACACAAAAGCCTTAAAACCACTAAAACACGACCTGGCGAGGGTCTGCAATCTCCGATTGCTCTTTCTTGTTTTAGTTGTGTTTGGTGTGACTTCAAACCACCAGAACGTGGTCGGCTATGGCGGTTATAGACACCACACAGTTTCGCCATGGTATGCAAAAGTGTTTACTTCTCTCAGCGAGACAATGTCGATTTGCCTTAATAGATGCTCCCACGTCGCCACTGTCATGTCGGTCAAGATTTCTCCCAACTACTGCCGAAGACGCTCACCGGCGTTGTGTTGTATCGTCAAGATGGGTATTAAAGTGTTTGTGTCAGTAAAGTTATCATAGTCGTGCTCTTTGGACTCTAATAATCATGGTTCATGGTAATGAGCATCATTGTGCGCCATAACGCGGCGGCGCTAATGGCGCGCTCCCCCCGGACGGGGCTCGTCGCCCTCGTGAGGCTCGGCTCCCCGGATGGCGTCCGTGACGGGCGGCCCGTCCGGACGGAACGCGACACCGAGCACTCCGAGCACAATTGCCTTTTGTGCGTCGCTCACCGCGAGTGCCCGTCAAGCCGCGGCCCCTCCCGGGCGGAGGGACGCCGTGATGGATCGCCCCCATTAGGCGTTTAGAGCCCGGGGCGAAACGCACGCAATTAGAGGTGGGCGGAGAGGGGTGCCTGGGGGAGGCGGAGTAATGGAGGGCGAGAGGACTCGGGGACGCTCGGGACGGTGAAGATGCGACGGAAGGAGCACCGGGAGCACTCGGGGGGGGGGGGGGGGGGCACGGGACCGTTTAAATGGCGATCCTTCCTCGATGCGTATTATGGCGCACGTAACGTTTGACGAAACAATCGCGGTTGTGGTTCGCACATTCGAATGTCTGACGTCACCGAGGCGGCCATAGAGCAGGACGGGTCGGATTCATGGAGTTGTAGGATTTTGGAAAGTCGGGTGAACCGCGCGTAAAGATTGTTGTCTCGGTACTGCAGTCCGGACAGCCGGCTTAATGGCTTCCTCCTGCGTCCGTCTTCCTTGTGCAACTTTGCTTTGCGGAATCTGTTCCAAGAGACACACGCCCTGGCCCAAAGGTAGCCTGTGCCAGTTTGGGTTTCAATCCGGATCATCAATGGCGTCGAGCACATGTTATGTGAAATGCTCATTTAACAAGTCGATTCAAACGGGCAGAGCCGAGTGAATTCGCCCTAATTGTAAAGTGGTCGCTTCACTAGGGTTTCGCCCTTTCCTTCAAGGACGTGCGGCTCCACCAGGAGTGTAATTCCCGGTAGGACGAGAAGCGCATTCCCAGCGCAGCGGTTACCAAGTCAAAATGAACTTGAACCTGCGACCTTCGCAGGTACACGAAAAGCGAGCAATACTTTAGCATTTCGTTTTGTGTACACAGTAGTACACAATGGTTATCAAATTATTCGGATCCCTGATGGATTGTTCATTCCCATTTCCATGTTATCACACGTAATATGTCTGCAGGGCTCGTGCAGGTGCTTTGTACGTGTTTTATTACCTGTAGGATAAGGACATTTGGAGACGTCAGTGTTCTTTTATGTGAGTTGCAAGGACGTTAGTTTAGAGAGTGGACGACCTGACGCAGAACGACATTTTGTACCTTGGAGATTCGGAGGAGACACGAGGTACAAAAGGTACAATTTTTATTTCTTTTATATATCCGGGAGACAGGTACAAAAGATTCCCACGTACAAAAGATTCCCTGATACAAAAGATTTACACCTGGGAGATTTTTTTGCCTTGGAAAATTTGAACTTGTGAGATTTTACACCTGGGAGATTTTATACCTGGGAGATTGTACATCTGGGAGATTTTTTCAAATGGGAGATTTTGTACCTGTGAGATTTTACATCTGGGATATTTTGCACCTGGGATATTTTACACCTGGGAGATTTTATACCTGAGGGATTTTAGACCTGGGAGATTTTTTCAAATGGGAGATTTTGTACCTGTGAGATTTTACATCTGGGATATTTTGCACCTGGGATATTTTACACCTGGGAGATTTTATACCTGAGGGATTTTAGACCTGGGAGATTTTATACCTGGGAGATTTTATACCTGGGCGATTTTATACCTGGGAGATTTTGCATGTGAGATTTTACATCTGGGAGATTTTATACATGGGCGATTTTATACCTGGGAGATTTTATACCTGGGAGATTTTACATCTGGGAGATTTTACACCTGGGAGATTTTGTACCTGGGAGATTTTATACCTGGGAGATTTTATACCTGGGAGATTTTATACCTGGGAGATTTTACATCTGGGAGATTTTTTCAAATGGGAGATTTTGTACCTGTGAGATTTTACACATGGGATATTTTACACCTGGGAGATTTTATACCTGGGAGATTTTATACCTAGGAGATTTTACATAGACTGGGAGATTTTACATCTGGGAGATTTTTTCAAATGGAAGATTTTGTACCTGTGAGATTTTACACCTGGGATATTTTACACCTGGGAGATTTTATACATGGGAGATTTTACATCTGTGAGATTTTACATCTGGGAGATTTTATACCTGGGAGATTTTATACCTGGGAGATTTTATACCTGGGAGATTTTATACCTGGGAGATTTTACATCTGTGAGATTTTACATCTGGGAGATTTTATACCTGGGAGATTTTATACCTGGGAGATTTTATACCTGGGAGATTTTATACCTGGGAAATTTTATACATGGGAGATTTAATGCCTGGGACATTTTATACCTGGGAAATTTTATACCTGGGATATTTTATACCTGGAAGATTTTATACCTGGACGATTTTACACCAAGGAGATTTTATACCTGGGAGATTTTATACCTGGGAGATTTTATACCTGGGAGATTTTACATCTGGGATATTTTACACATGGGAGATTTTATACCTGGGAGATTTTATACCTGGGAGAATTTATACCTGGGAGATTTTATGCCTGGGAGATTTTATACCTGGGAGACTTTATACTTGGGATATTTTATACCTGGGAGATTTTAAACCTGGGATGTTTTATACCTGGAAGATTTTACACCTGGGAGATTTTATACCTGGCAGATTTTATACCTGGGAGATTTTATACCGGGGAGATTTTATACCTGGGAAATTTTATACCTGGGATGTTTTATACCTGGAAGATTTTTCACCTGGGAGATTTTATACCTGGCAGATTTTATACCTGGGAGATTTTATACCAGGGAGATTTTATACCTGGGAGATTTTACACAGAGGAGATTTTATACCTGGGAGATTTTATACCTGGGAGATTTTATACCTGGGAGATTTTATGCATGGGAGATTTTATAGCTGGGATATTTTATACCTGGGAGATTTTATAGCTGGGATATTTTATACCTGGGAGATTTTATAGCTGGGATATTTTATACCTGGGAGATTTTACACCTGGGAGATTTTATACCTGGGAGATTTTATACCTGGGAGATTTTATACCTGGGAGATTTTATACCTGGGAGAATTTACACCTGGGAGATTTTACACATGCGAGATTTTATACCGTAGAGATTTTATACCTGGGAGATTTTATACCTGGGATGTTTTATACCTGGGAGATTTTATACCTGGGAGATTTTATACCTGGGAGATTTTATACCTGGGATATTTTATACCTGGGAAATTTTATGCCTGGGCGATTTTATACCTGGGAGATTTTATATCTGGGATATTTTATACCTGGGAGATTTTATACCTGGAAGATTTTACACCTGGGAGATTTTATACCTGGGAGATTTTATACCTGGGAGATTTTATACCTGGGAGATTTTACATCTGGGAGATTTTACACCTGGGAGATTTCACACCTGGGAGATTTTATACCTGGGAGATTTTATACCTGGGAGATTTTATACCTGGGAGATTTTATGCCTGGGAGATTTTATACCTGGGAGATTTTATACTTGGGATATTTTATACCTGGGAGATTTTAAACCTGGGAGATTTTATACCTGGGATATTTTATACCTGGGAGATTTTATACCTGGGAGATTTTACACCTGGGAGATTTTGCACCTGGGATAATTTAAACCTGGAAGATTTTACACCTGGGAGATTTTATACCTGGGAGATTTTATACCTGCGAGATTTTATACCGGGGAGATTTTATACCTGGGATATTTTACACCGAGGAGATTTTATACCTGGGAGATTTTATACCTGGGAGGTTTTACATCTGTGAGATTTTATACCTGGGAGATTTTACATCTGGGATATTTCGTACCTGTGAGATTTTATACCTGGGAGATTTTTTACATCTGGGAGATTTTACATCTGGGAGATTTTACATCTGGGAGATTTTTTCAAATGGGAGATTTTGTACCTGTGGGATTTTACATCTGGGATATTTTACACCTGGGATATTTTACACCTGGGAGATTTTACACAGATATTTTATTCATGGGAGATTTTATACCTGGGAGATTTTACATCTGGGAGATTTTATACCTGGGACATTTTTGTACCTGGGAGATTTTTTGCCTTGGAAATTTTGTACATGTGAGATTTTATACCTGGGAGATTTTCCACCTGGTATATTTAATTCATGGGAGATTTTACACCTGGGAGATTTTACACAGATATTTTATTCATGGGAGATTTTACACCTGGGAGATTTTACACCTGGGAGATTTTACACCGATATTTTATTCATGGGAGATTTTATACCTGGGAGATTTTATACCTGGGAGATTTTACATCTGGGAGATTTTACATCTGGGAGATTTTACACCTGGGAGATTTTACATCTGGGAGATTTTATACCTGGGAGATTTTACACCGATATTTTATTCATGGGAGATATTATACCTGGGAGATTTTATACCTGGGAGATTTTACATCTGGGAGATTTTACATCTGGAAGATCTTATACCTGGGAGATTTTACATCTGGGAGATTTTATAACTGGGAGATTTTATACCTGGGAGATTTTATACCTGTGAGAATTTATACCTGGGAGATTTTATACCTGGGAGATTTTACATCTGGGATATTTTTTCAAATGGGAGATTTTGTACCTGAGAGGTTTTGCATCTGGGATATTTTGCACCTGGGATATTTTACACCTGGAAGATTTTATACATTGGAGATTTTACATCTGGGAGATTTTTTCAAATGGGAGATTTTGTTCCTGTGAGATTTTACATCTGGGATATTTTACACCTGGGATATTTTACACCTGGGAGATTTTATACCTGGGAGATTTTACATCTGGGAGATTTTATACCTGGGAGATTTTATACCTGGGAGATTTTATACCAGGGAGATTTTACTTCTGGGAGATTTTATACCTGGGAGATTTTATACCTGGGAGATTTCATACCAGGGAGATTTTACATCTGGGAGATTTTATACCTGGGAGATTTTATACCTGGGAGGTTTTATACCAGGGAGATTTTACATCTGGGATATTTTATACCAGGGAGATTTTACATCTGGGAGATTTTATACCTGGGAGATTTTATACCTGGGAGATTTTATACCTGGGAGATTTTATACATTGGAGATTTTATACCTGGGAGATTTTATACCTGGGATATTTTACACCTGGGAGATTTTACACAGATATTTTATTCATGGGAGATTTTACACCTGGGAGATTTTACACCGATATTTTATTCATGGGAGATTTTATACCTGGGAGATTTTATTCATGGGAGATTTTACATCTGGGAGATTTTACATCTGGGAGATTTTATACCTGGGAGATTTTATACCTGGGAGATTTTATTCATGGGAGATTTTACATCTGGGAGATTTTATACCTCGGAGATTTTATACCTGAGCGATTTTACATCTGGGAGATTTTCCATCTGGGAGATTTTATACCAGGGAGATTTTATACCTGGGAGATTATATACCTGGGAGATTTTATACCTGGGAGATTTTTACACCTGGGAGATTTTACACAGATATTTTATTCATGGGAGATTTTACACCTGGGAGATTTTACACCGATATTTTATTCATGGGAGATTTTATACCTGGGAGATTTTATTCATGGGAGATTTTACATCTGGGAGATTTTACATCTGGGAGATTTTATACCTGGGAGATTTTATACCTGGGAGATTTTATTCTTGGGAGATTTTACATCTGGGAGATTTTATACCTCGGAGATTTTATACCTGAGCGATTTTACATCTGGGAGATTTTCCATCTGGGAGATTTTATACCAGGGAGATTTTATACCTGGGAGATTATATACCTGGGAGATTTTATACCTGGGAGATTTTTACATCTGGGAGATTTTATATCTGTGAGATTTTACATCTGGGAGATTTTTTCAAATGGGAGATTTTGTACCTGTGAGATTTTACATCTGGGAAATTTTTTCAAATGGGAGATTTTGTACCTGTGAGATTTTACATCTGGGATATTTTATACCTGGGAGATTTTATACCTGGGAGATTTTATACCTGGGAGATTTTATACCTGGGAGATTTTATACCTGGGAGATTATATACCTGGGAGATTTTATACCTGGGATATTTTACACCTGGGAGATTTTACACAGATATTTTATTCATGGGAGATTTTATACCTGGGAGATTTTATACCTGGGATGTTTTATACCTGGAAGATTTTACACCTGGGAGATTTTATACCTGGCAGATTTTATACCTGGGAGATTTTATACCGGGGAGATTTTATACCTGGGAGATTTTACACAGAGGAGATTTTATACCTGAGAGATTTTATACCTGGGAGATTTTATACCTGGGAGATTTTATGCATGGGAGATTTTATAGCTGGGATATTTTATACCTGGGAGATTTTATAGCTGGGATATTTTATACCTGGGAGATTTTACACCTGGGAGATTTTATACCTGGGATATTTTATACCTGGGAGATTTTATACCTGGGAGATTTTATACCTGGGAGATTTTATACCTGGGAGAATTTACACCTGGGAGATTTTACACATGCGAGATTTTATACCGTAGAGATTTTATACCTGGGAGATTTTATACCTGGGATGTTTTATACCTGGGAGATTTTATACCTGGGAGATTTTATACCTGGGAGATTTTATACCTGGGATATTTTATACCTGGGAAATTTTATGCCTGGGAGATTTTATACCTGGGAGATTTTATATCTGGGATATTTTATACCTGGGAGATTTTATACCTGGAAGATTTTACACCTGGGAGATTTTATACCTGGGAGATTTTATACCTGGGAGATTTTATACCTGGGAGATTTTACATCTGGGAGATTTTACACCTGGGAGATTTCACACCTGGGAGATTTTATACCTGGGAGATTTTATACCTGGGAGATTTTATACCTGGGAGATTTTATGCCTGGGAGATTTTATACCTGGGAGATTTTATACTTGGGATATTTTATACCTGGGAGATTTTAAACCTGGGAGATTTTATACCTGGGATATTTTATACCTGGGAGATTTTATACCTGGGAGATTTTACACCTGGGAGATTTTGCACCTGGGAGATTTTATACCTTCGAGATTTTATACCTGGGAGATTTTATACCTGGGATGTTTTTTACCTGGGATAATTTAAACCTGGAAGATTATACACCTGGGAGATTTTATACCTGAGAGATTTTATACCTGGGAGATTTTATACCGGGGAGATTTTATACCTGGGATATTTTACACCGAGGAGATTTTATACCTGGGAGATTTTATACCTGGGAGATTTTACATCTGTGAGATTTTATACCTGGGAGATTTTACATCTGGGATATTTTGTACCTGGGAGATTTTTTACATCTGGGAGATTTTACATCTGGGAGATTTTACATCTGGGAGATTTTACATCTGGGATATTTTATACCTGCGAGATTTTTTACATCTGGGAGATTTTACATCTGGGAGATTTTACATCTGGGAGATTTTTTCAAATGGGAGATTTTGTACCTGTGAGATTTTACATCTGGGATATTTTACACCTGGGAGATTTTACACAGATATTTTATTCATGGGAGATTTTATACCTGGGAGATTTTACATCTGGGAGATTTTATACCTGGGACATTTTTGTACCTGGGAGATTTTTTGCCTTGGAAATTTTGTACATGTGAGATTTTATACCTGGGAGATTTTCCACCTGGTATATTTTATTCATGGGAGATTTTACACCTGGGAGATTTTACACAGATATTTTATTCATGGGAGATTTTACACCTGGGAGATTTTACACCTGGGAGATTTTACACCGATATTTTATTCATGGGAGATTTTATACCTGGGAGATTTTATATCTGGGAGATTTTACATCTGGGAGATTTTACATCTGGGAGATTTTACACCTGGGAGATTTTACATCTGGGAGATTTTATACCTGGGAGATTTTACACCGATATTTTATTCATGGGAGATATTATACCTGGGAGATTTTATACCTGGGAGATTTTACATCTGGGAGATTTTACATCTGGAAGATCTTATACCTGGGAGATTTTATACCTGGGAGATTTTATACCTGGGAGATTTTACATCTGGGAGATTTTATAACTGGGAGATTTTATACCTGGGAGATTTTATACCTGTGAGAATTTATACCTGGGAGATTTTATACCTGGGAGATTTTACATCTGGGATATTTTTTCAAATGGGAGATTTTGTACCTGTGAGGTTTTGCATCTGGGATATTTTGCACCTGGGATATTTTACACCTGGAAGATTTTATACATTGGAGATTTTACATCTGGGAGATTTTTTCAAATGGGAGATTTTGTTCCTGTGAGATTTTACATCTGGGATATTTTACACCTGGGATATTTTACACCTGGGAGATTTTATACCTGGGAGATTTTACATCTGGGAGATTTTATACCTGGGAGATTTTATACCTGGGAGATTTTATACCAGGGAGATTTTACTTCTGGGAGATTTTATACCTGGGAGATTTTATACCTGGGAGATTTCATACCAGGGAGATTTTACATCTGGGAGATTTTATACCTGGGAGATTTTATACCTGGGAGGTTTTATACCAGGGAGATTTTACATCTGGGATATTTTATACCAGGGAGATTTTACATCTGGGAGATTTTATACCTGGGAGATTTTATACCTGGGAGATTTTATACCTGGGAGATTTTATACATTGGAGATTTTATACCTGGGAGATTTTATACCTGGGATATTTTACACCTGGGAGATTTTATACCTGGGATATTTTATACCTGGGAGATTTTATACCTGGGAGATTTTATACCTGGGAGATTTTATACCTGGGAGAATTTACACCTGGGAGATTTTACACATGCGAGATTTTATACCGTAGAGATTTTATAGCTGGGAGATTTTATACCTGGGATGTTTTATACCTGGGAGATTTTATACCTGGGAGATTTTATACCTGGGAGATTTTATACCTGGGATATTTTATACCTGGGAAATTTTATGCCTGGGAGATTTTATACCTGGGAGATTTTATATCTGGGATATTTTATACCTGGGAGATTTTATACCTGGAAGATTTTACACCTGGGAGATTTTATACATGGGAGATTTTATACCTGGGAGATTTTATACCTGGGAGATTTTACATCTGGGAGATTTTACACCTGGGAGATTTCACACCTGGGAGATTTTATACCTGGGAGATTTTATACCTGGGAGATTTTATACCTGGGAGATTTTATGCCTGGGAGATTTTATACTTGTGAGATTTTATACTTGGGATATTTTATACCTGGGAGATTTTAAACCTGGGAGATTTTATACCTGGGATATTTTATACCTGGGAGATTTTATACCTGGGAGATTTTACACCTGGGAGATTTTGCACCTGGGAGATTTTATACCTTCGAGATTTTATACCTGGGAGATTTTATACCTGGGATGTTTTTTACCTGGGATAATTTAAACCTGGAAGATTTTACACCTGGGAGATTTTATACCTGAGAGATTTTATACCTGGGAGATTTTATACCGGGGAGATTTTATACCTGGGATATTTTACACCGAGGAGATTTTATACCTGTGAGATTTTATACCTGGGAGATTTTACATCTGGGATATTTTGTACCTGTGAGATTTTATACCTTTGAGATTTTTTACATCTGGGAGATTTTACATCTGGGAGATTTTTTCAAATGGGAGATTTTGTACCTGTGAGATTTTACATCTGGGATATTTTACACCTGGGATATTTTACACCTGGGAGATTTTACACAGATATTTTATTCATGGGAGATTTTATACCTGGGAGATTTTACATCTGGGAGATTTTATACCTGGGACATTTTTGTACCTGGGAGATTTTTTGCCTTGGAAATTTTGTGCATGTGAGATTTTATACCTGGGAGATTTTCCACCTGGTATATTTAATTCATGGGAGATTTTACACCTGGGAGATTTTACACAGATATTTTATTCATGGGAGATTTTACACCTGGGAGATTTTACACCTGGGAGATTTTACACCGATATTTTATTCATGGGAGATTTTATACCTGGGAGATTTTATACCTGGGAGATTTTACATCTGGGAGATTTTACATCTGGGAGATTTTACACCTGGGAGATTTTACATCTGGGAGATTTTATACCTGGGAGATTTTACACCGATATTTTATTCATGGGAGATATTATACCTGGGAGATTTTATACCTGGGAGATTTTACATCTGGGAGATTTTACATCTGGAAGATCTTATACCTGGGAGATTTTATACATTGGAGATTTTACATCTGGGAGATTTTTTCAAATGGGAGATTTTGTTCCTGTGAGATTTTACATCTGGGATATTTTACACCTGGGATATTTTACACCTGGGAGATTTTATACCTGGGAGATTTTACATCTGGGAGATTTTATACCTGGGAGATTTTATACCAGGGAGATTTTACTTCTGGGAGATTTAATACCTGGGAGATTTTATACCTGGGAGATTTCATACCAGGGAGATTTTACATCTGGGAGATTTTATACCTGGGAGATTTTATACCTGTGAGGTTTTATACCAGGGAGATTTTACATCTGGATATTTTATACCAGGGAGATTTTACATCTGGGAGATTTTATACCTGGGAGATTTTATACCTGGGAGATTTTATACCTGGGAGATTTTATACATTGGAGATTTTATACCTGGGAGATTTTATACCTGGGATATTTTACACCTGGGAGATTTTACACAGATATTTTATTCATGGGAGATTTTACACCTGGGAGATTTTACACCGATATTTTATTCATGGGAGATTTTATTCATGGGAGATTTTACATCTGGGAGATTTTACATCTGGGAGATTTTATACCTGGGAGATTTTATACCTGGGAGATTTTATTCATGGGAGATTTTACATCTGGGAGATTTTATACCTCGGAGATTTTATAGCTGAGCGATTTTACATCTGGGAGATTTTCCATCTGGGAGATTTTATACCAGGGAGATTTTATACCTGGGAGATTATATACCTGGGAGATTTTATACCTGGGAGATTTTTACACCTGGGAGATTTTACACAGATATTTTATTCATGGGAGATTTTACACCTGGGAGATTTTACACCGATATTTTATTCATGGGAGATTTTATACCTGGGAGATTTTATTCATGGGAGATTTTACATCTGGGAGATTTTACATCTGGGAGATTTTATACCTGGGCGATTTTATACCTGGGAGATTTTATTCATGGGAGATTTTACATCTGGGAGATTTTATACCTCGGAGATTTTATACCTGAGCGATTTTACATCTGGGAGATTTTCCATCTGGGAGATTTTATACCAGGGAGATTTTATACCTGGGAGATTATATACCTGGGAGATTTTATACCTGGGAGATTTTTACATCTGGGAGATTTTACATCTGTGAGATTTTACATCTGGGAGATTTTTTCAAATGGGAGATTTTGTACCTGTGAGATTTTACATCTGGGAAATTTTTTCAAATGGGAGATTTTGTACCTGTGAGATTTTACATCTGGGATATTTTATACCTGGGAGATTTTATACCTGGGAGATTTTATACCTGGGAGATTTTATACCTGGGAGATTTCACACCTGGGAGATTTTATACCTGGGAGATTTTATACCTGGGAGATTTTATACCTGGGAGATTTTATGCCTGGGAGATTTTATACCTGGGAGATTTTATACTTGGGATATTTTATACCTGGGAGATTTTCAACCTGGGAGATTTTATACCTGGGAGATTTTATACCTGGGATGTTTTTTACCTGGGATAATTTAAACCTGGAAGATTTTACACCTGGGAGATTTTATACCTGAGAGATTTTATACCTGGGAGATTTTATACCGGGGAGATTTTATACCTGGGATATTTTACACCAAGGAGATTTTATACCTGGGAGATTTTATACCTGGGAGATTTTACATCTGTGAGATTTTATACCTGGGAGATTTTACATCTGGGATATTTTGTACCTGTGAGATTTTATACCTGCGAGATTTTTTACATCTGGGAGATTTTACATCTGGGAGATTTTACATCTGGGAGATTTTTTCAAATGGGAGATTTTGTACCTGTGAGATTTTACATCTGGGATATTTTACACCTGGGATATTTTACACCTGGGAGATTTTACACAGATATTTTATTCATGGGAGATTTTATACCTGGGAGATTTTACATCTGGGAGATTTTATACCTGGGACATTTTTGTACCTGGGAGATTTTTTGCCTTGGAAATTTTGTACATGTGATATTTTATACCTGGGAGATTTTCCACCTGGTATATTTTATTCATGGGAGATTTTACACCTGGTAGATTTTACACAGATATTTTATTCATGGGAGATTTTACACCTGGGAGATTTTACACCTGGGAGATTTTACACCGATATTTTATTCATGGGAGATTTTATACCTGGGAGATTTTATACCTGGGAGATTTTACATCTGGGAGATTTTACATCTGGGAGATTTTACACCTGGGAGATTTTACATCTGGGAGATTTTATACCTGGGAGATTTTACACCAATATTTTATTCATGGGAGATATTATACCTGGGAGATTTTATACCTGGGAGATTTTACATGTGGGAGATTTTACATCTGGAAGATCTTATACCTGGGAGATTTTATACCTGGGAGATTTTATACCTGGGAGATTTTACATCTGGGAGATTTTATAACTGGGAGATTTTATACCTGGGAGATTTTATACCTGTGAGAATTTATACCTGGGAGATTTTATACCTGGGAGATTTTACATCTGGGATATTTTTTCAAATGGGAGATTTTGTACCTGTGAGGTTTTGCATCTGGGATATTTTGCACCTGGGATATTTTACACCTGGAAATTTTATACATTGGAGATTTTACATCTGGGAGATTTTTTCAAATGGGAGATTTTGTTCCTGTGAGATTTTACATCTGGGATATTTTACGCCTGGGATATTTTACACCTGGGAGATTTTATACCTGGGAGATTTTACATCTGGGAGATTTTATACCTGGGAGATTTTATACCTGGGAGATTTTATACCAGGGAGATTTTACTTCTGGGAGATTTTATACCTGGGAGATTTTATACCTGGGAGATTTCATACCAGGGAGATTTTACATCTGGGAGATTTTATACCTGGGAGATTTTATACCTGGGAGGTTTTATACCAGGGAGATTTTACATCTGGGATATTTTATACCTGGGAGATTTTATACCTGGGAGGTTTTATACCAGGGAGATTTTACATCTGGGATATTTTATACCAGGGAGATTTTACATCTGGGAGATTTTATACCTGGGAGATTTTATACCTGGGAGATTTTATACCTGGGAGATTTTATACATTGGAGATTTTATACCTGGGAGATTTTATACCTGGGATATTTTACACCTGGGAGATTTTACACAGATATTTTATTCATGGGAGATTTTACACCTGGGAGATTTTACACCGATATTTTATTCATGGGAGATTTTATACCTGGGAGATTTTATTCATGGGAGATTTTACATCTGGGAGATTTTACATCTGGGAGATTTTATACCTGGGAGATTTTATACCTGGGAGATTTTATTCATGGGAGATTTTACATCTGGGAGATTTTATACCTCGGAGATTTTATACCTGAGCGATTTTACATCTGGGAGATTTTCCATCTGGGAGATTTTATACCAGGGAGATTTTATACCTGGGAGATTATATACCTGGGAGATTTTATACCTGGGAGATTTTTACACCTGGGAGATTTTACACAGATATTTTATTCATGGGAGATTTTACACCTGGGAGATTTTACACCGATATTTTATTCATGGGAGATTTTATACCTGGGAGATTTTATTCATGGGAGATTTTACATCTGGGAGATTTTACATCTGGGAGATTTTATACCTGGGAGATTTTATACCTGGGAGATTTTATTCATGGGAGATTTTACATCTGGGAGATTTTATACCTCGGAGATTTTATACCTGAGCGATTTTACATCTGGGAGATTTTCCATCTGGGAGATTTTATACCAGGGAGATTTTATACCTGGGAGATTATATACCTGGGAGATTTTATACCTGGGAGATTTTTACATCTGGGAGATTTTATATCTGTGAGATTTTACATCTGGGAGATTTTTTCAAATGGGAGATTTTGTACCTGTGAGATTTTACATCTGGGATATTTTATACCTGGGAGATTTTATACCTGGGAGATTTTATACCTGGGAGATTTTATACCTGGGAGATTTTATACCTGGGAGATTATATACCTGGGAGATTTTATACCTGGGATATTTTACACCTGGGAGATTTTACACAGATATTTTATTCATGGGAGATTTTATACCTGGGAGATTTTATACCTGGGATGTTTTATACCTGGAAGATTTTACACCTGGGAGATTTTATACCTGGCAGATTTTATACCTGGGAGATTTTATACCGGGGAGATTTTATACCTGGGAGATTTTACACAGAGGAGATTTTATACCTGAGAGATTTTATACCTGGGAGATTTTATACCTGGGAGATTTTATGCATGGGAGATTTTATAGCTGGGATATTTTATACCTGGGAGATTTTATAGCTGGGATATTTTATACCTGGGAGATTTTACACCTGGGAGATTTTATACCTGGGATATTTTATACCTGGGAGATTTTATACCTGGGAGATTTTATACCTGGGAGATTTTATACCTGGGAGAATTTACACCTGGGAGATTTTACACATGCGAGATTTTATACCGTAGAGATTTTATACCTGGGAGATTTTATACCTGGGATGTTTTATACCTGGGAGATTTTATACCTGGGAGATTTTATACCTGGGAGATTTTATACCTGGGATATTTTATACCTGGGAAATTTTATGCCTGGGAGATTTTATACCTGGGAGATTTTATATCTGGGATATTTTATACCTGGGAGATTTTATACCTGGAAGATTTTACACCTGGGAGATTTTATACCTGGGAGATTTTATACCTGGGAGATTTTATACCTGGGAGATTTTACATCTGGGAGATTTTACACCTGGGAGATTTCACACCTGGGAGATTTTATACCTGGGAGATTTTATACCTGGGAGATTTTATACCTGGGAGATTTTATGCCTGGGAGATTTTATACCTGGGAGATTTTATACTTGGGATATTTTATACCTGGGAGATTTTAAACCTGGGAGATTTTATACCTGGGATATTTTATACCTGGGAGATTTTATACCTGGGAGATTTTACACCTGGGAGATTTTGCACCTGGGAGATTTTATACCTTCGAGATTTTATACCTGGGAGATTTTATACCTGGGATGTTTTTTACCTGGGATAATTTAAACCTGGAAGATTATACACCTGGGAGATTTTATACCTGAGAGATTTTATACCTGGGAGATTTTATACCGGGGAGATTTTATACCTGGGATATTTTACACCGAGGAGATTTTATACCTGGGAGATTTTATACCTGGGAGATTTTACATCTGTGAGATTTTATACCTGGGAGATTTTACATCTGGGATATTTTGTACCTGGGAGATTTTTTACATCTGGGAGATTTTACATCTGGGAGATTTTACATCTGGGAGATTTTTTCAAATGGGAGATTTTGTACCTGTGAGATTTTACATCTGGGATATTTTACACCTGGGATATTTTACACCTGGGAGATTTTACACAGATATTTTATTCATGGGAGATTTTATACCTGGGAGATTTTACATCTGGGAGATTTTATACCTGGGACATTTTTGTACCTGGGAGATTTTTTGCCTTGGAAATTTTGTACATGTGAGATTTTATACCTGGGAGATTTTCCACCTGGTATATTTTATTCATGGGAGATTTTACACCTGGGAGATTTTACACAGATATTTTATTCATGGGAGATTTTACACCTGGGAGATTTTACACCTGGGAGATTTTACACCGATATTTTATTCATGGGAGATTTTATACCTGGGAGATTTTATATCTGGGAGATTTTACATCTGGGAGATTTTACATCTGGGAGATTTTACACCTGGGAGATTTTACATCTGGGAGATTTTATACCTGGGAGATTTTACACCGATATTTTATTCATGGGAGATATTATACCTGGGAGATTTTATACCTGGGAGATTTTACATCTGGGAGATTTTACATCTGGAAGATCTTATACCTGGGAGATTTTATACCTGGGAGATTTTATACCTGGGAGATTTTACATCTGGGAGATTTTATAACTGGGAGATTTTATACCTGGGAGATTTTATACCTGTGAGAATTTATACCTGGGAGATTTTATACCTGGGAGATTTTACATCTGGGATATTTTTTCAAATGGGAGATTTTGTACCTGTGAGGTTTTGCATCTGGGATATTTTGCACCTGGGATATTTTACACCTGGAAGATTTTATACATTGGAGATTTTACATCTGGGAGATTTTTTCAAATGGGAGATTTTGTTCCTGTGAGATTTTACATCTGGGATATTTTACACCTGGGATATTTTACACCTGGGAGATTTTATACCTGGGAGATTTTACATCTGGGAGATTTTATACCTGGGAGATTTTATACCTGGGAGATTTTATACCAGGGAGATTTTACTTCTGGGAGATTTTATACCTGGGAGATTTTATACCTGGGAGATTTCATACCAGGGAGATTTTACATCTGGGAGATTTTATACCTGGGAGATTTTATACCTGGGAGGTTTTATACCAGGGAGATTTTACATCTGGGATATTTTATACCAGGGAGATTTTACATCTGGGAGATTTTATACCTGGGAGATTTTATACCTGGGAGATTTTATACCTGGGAGATTTTATACATTGGAGATTTTATACCTGGGAGATTTTATACCTGGGATATTTTACACCTGGGAGATTTTATACCTGGGATATTTTATACCTGGGAGATTTTATACCTGGGAGATTTTATACCTGGGAGATTTTATACCTGGGAGAATTTACACCTGGGAGATTTTACACATGCGAGATTTTATACCGTAGAGATTTTATAGCTGGGAGATTTTATACCTGGGATGTTTTATACCTGGGAGATTTTATACCTGGGAGATTTTATACCTGGGAGATTTTATACCTGGGATATTTTATACCTGGGAAATTTTATGCCTGGGAGATTTTATACCTGGGAGATTTTATATCTGGGATATTTTATACCTGGGAGATTTTATACCTGGAAGATTTTACACCTGGGAGATTTTATACATGGGAGATTTTATACCTGGGAGATTTTATACCTGGGAGATTTTACATCTGGGAGATTTTACACCTGGGAGATTTCACACCTGGGAGATTTTATACCTGGGAGATTTTATACCTGGGAGATTTTATACCTGGGAGATTTTATGCCTGGGAGATTTTATACCTGTGAGATTTTATACTTGGGATATTTTATACCTGGGAGATTTTAAACCTGGGAGATTTTATACCTGGGATATTTTATACCTGGGAGATTTTATACCTGGGAGATTTTACACCTGGGAGATTTTGCACCTGGGAGATTTTATACCTTCGAGATTTTATACCTGGGAGATTTTATACCTGGGATGTTTTTTACCTGGGATAATTTAAACCTGGAAGATTTTACACCTGGGAGATTTTATACCTGAGAGATTTTATACCTGGGAGATTTTATACCGGGGAGATTTTATACCTGGGATATTTTACACCGAGGAGATTTTATACCTGTGAGATTTTATACCTGGGAGATTTTACATCTGGGATATTTTGTACCTGTGAGATTTTATACCTTTGAGATTTTTTACATCTGGGAGATTTTACATCTGGGAGATTTTTTCAAATGGGAGATTTTGTACCTGTGAGATTTTACATCTGGGATATTTTACACCTGGGATATTTTACACCTGGGAGATTTTACACAGATATTTTATTCATGGGAGATTTTATACCTGGGAGATTTTACATCTGGGAGATTTTATACCTGGGACATTTTTGTACCTGGGAGATTTTTTGCCTTGGAAATTTTGTGCATGTGAGATTTTATACCTGGGAGATTTTCCACCTGGTATATTTAATTCATGGGAGATTTTACACCTGGGAGATTTTACACAGATATTTTATTCATGGGAGATTTTACACCTGGGAGATTTTACACCTGGGAGATTTTACACCGATATTTTATTCATGGGAGATTTTATACCTGGGAGATTTTATACCTGGGAGATTTTACATCTGGGAGATTTTACATCTGGGAGATTTTACACCTGGGAGATTTTACATCTGGGAGATTTTATACCTGGGAGATTTTACACCGATATTTTATTCATGGGAGATATTATACCTGGGAGATTTTATACCTGGGAGATTTTACATCTGGGAGATTTTACATCTGGAAGATCTTATACCTGGGAGATTTTATACATTGGAGATTTTACATCTGGGAGATTTTTTCAAATGGGAGATTTTGTTCCTGTGAGATTTTATATCTGGGATATTTTACACCTGGGATATTTTACACCTGGGAGATTTTATACCTGGGAGATTTTACATCTGGGAGATTTTATACCTGGGAGATTTTATACCAGGGAGATTTTACTTCTGGGAGATTTAATACCTGGGAGATTTTATACCTGGGAGATTTCATACCAGGGAGATTTTACATCTGGGAGATTTTATACCTGGGAGATTTTATACCTGTGAGGTTTTATACCAGGGAGATTTTACATCTGGATATTTTATACCAGGGAGATTTTACATCTGGGAGATTTTATACCTGGGAGATTTTATACCTGGGAGATTTTATACCTGGGAGATTTTATACATTGGAGATTTTATACCTGGGAGATTTTATACCTGGGATATTTTACACCTGGGAGATTTTACACAGATATTTTATTCATGGGAGATTTTACACCTGGGAGATTTTACACCGATATTTTATTCATGGGAGATTTTATTCATGGGAGATTTTACATCTGGGAGATTTTACATCTGGGAGATTTTATACCTGGGAGATTTTATACCTGGGAGATTTTATTCATGGGAGATTTTACATCTGGGAGATTTTATACCTCGGAGATTTTATAGCTGAGCGATTTTACATCTGGGAGATTTTCCATCTGGGAGATTTTATACCAGGGAGATTTTATACCTGGGAGATTATATACCTGGGAGATTTTATACCTGGGAGATTTTTACACCTGGGAGATTTTACACAGATATTTTATTCATGGGAGATTTTACACCTGGGAGATTTTACACCGATATTTTATTCATGGGAGATTTTATACCTGGGAGATTTTATTCATGGGAGATTTTACATCTGGGAGATTTTACATCTGGGAGATTTTATACCTGGGCGATTTTATACCTGGGAGATTTTATTCATGGGAGATTTTACATCTGGGAGATTTTATACCTCGGAGATTTTATACCTGAGCGATTTTACATCTGGGAGATTTTCCATCTGGGAGATTTTATACCAGGGAGATTTTATACCTGGGAGATTATATACCTGGGAGATTTTATACCTGGGAGATTTTTACATCTGGGAGATTTTACATCTGTGAGATTTTACATCTGGGAGATTTTTTCAAATGGGAGATTTTGTACCTGTGAGATTTTACATCTGGGAAATTTTTTCAAATGGGAGATTTTGTACCTGTGAGATTTTACATCTGGGATATTTTATACCTGGGAGATTTTATACCTGGGAGATTTTATACCTGGGAGATTTTATACCTGGGAGATTTCACACCTGGGAGATTTTATACCTGGGAGATTTTATACCTGGGAGATTTTATACCTGGGAGATTTTATGCCTGGGAGATTTTATACCTGGGAGATTTTATACTTGGGATATTTTATACCTGGGAGATTTTCAACCTGGGAGATTTTATACCTGGGAGATTTTATACCTGGGATGTTTTTTACCTGGGATAATTTAAACCTGGAAGATTTTACACCTGGGAGATTTTATACCTGAGAGATTTTATACCTGGGAGATTTTATACTGGGGAGATTTTATACCTGGGATATTTTACACCAAGGAGATTTTATACCTGGGAGATTTTATACCTGGGAGATTTTACATCTGTGAGATTTTATACCTGGGAGATTTTACATCTGGGATATTTTGTACCTGTGAGATTTTATACCTGCGAGATTTTTTACATCTGGGAGATTTTACATCTGGGAGATTTTACATCTGGGAGATTTTTTCAAATGGGAGATTTTGTACCTGTGAGATTTTACATCTGGGATATTTTACACCTGGGATATTTTACACCTGGGAGATTTTACACAGATATTTTATTCATGGGAGATTTTATACCTGGGAGATTTTACATCTGGGAGATTTTATACCTGGGACATTTTTGTACCTGGGAGATTTTTTGCCTTGGAAATTTTGTACATGTGATATTTTATACCTGGGAGATTTTCCACCTGGTATATTTTATTCATGGGAGATTTTACACCTGGTAGATTTTACACAGATATTTTATTCATGGGAGATTTTACACCTGGGAGATTTTACACCTGGGAGATTTTACACCGATATTTTATTCATGGGAGATTTTATACCTGGGAGATTTTATACCTGGGAGATTTTACATCTGGGAGATTTTACATCTGGGAGATTTTACACCTGGGAGATTTTACATCTGGGAGATTTTATACCTGGGAGATTTTACACCAATATTTTATTCATGGGAGATATTATACCTGGGAGATTTTATACCTGGGAGATTTTACATGTGGGAGATTTTACATCTGGAAGATCTTATACCTGGGAGATTTTATACCTGGGAGATTTTATACCTGGGAGATTTTACATCTGGGAGATTTTATAACTGGGAGATTTTATACCTGGGAGATTTTATACCTGTGAGAATTTATACCTGGGAGATTTTATACCTGGGAGATTTTACATCTGGGATATTTTTTCAAATGGGAGATTTTGTACCTGTGAGGTTTTGCATCTGGGATATTTTGCACCTGGGATATTTTACACCTGGAAATTTTATACATTGGAGATTTTACATCTGGGAGATTTTTTCAAATGGGAGATTTTGTTCCTGTGAGATTTTACATCTGGGATATTTTACGCCTGGGATATTTTACACCTGGGAGATTTTATACCTGGGAGATTTTACATCTGGGAGATTTTATACCTGGGAGATTTTATACCTGGGAGATTTTATACCAGGGAGATTTTACTTCTGGGAGATTTTATACCTGGGAGATTTTATACCTGGGAGATTTCATACCAGGGAGATTTTACATCTGGGAGATTTTATACCTGGGAGATTTTATACCTGGGAGGTTTTATACCAGGGAGAT
This sequence comes from Myxine glutinosa, assembly GCF_964187855.1. NCBI lineage: Eukaryota > Metazoa > Chordata > Myxini > Myxiniformes > Myxinidae > Myxine > Myxine glutinosa. The sequence continues at coordinate 78,270,453 of NC_136270.1, forward strand.
TTTACATCTGGGATATTTTATACCTGGGAGATTTTATACCTGGGAGGTTTTATACCAGGGAGATTTTACATCTGGGATATTTTATACCAGGGAGATTTTACATCTGGGAGATTTTATACCTGGGAGATTTTATACCTGGGAGATTTTATACCTGGGAGATTTTATACATTGGAGATTTTATACCTGGGAGATTTTATACCTGGGATATTTTACACCTGGGAGATTTTACACAGATATTTTATTCATGGGAGATTTTACACCTGGGAGATTTTACACCGATATTTTATTCATGGGAGATTTTATACCTGGGAGATTTTATTCATGGGAGATTTTACATCTGGGAGATTTTACATCTGGGAGATTTTATACCTGGGAGATTTTATACCTGGGAGATTTTATTCATGGGAGATTTTACATCTGGGAGATTTTATACCTCGGAGATTTTATACCTGAGCGATTTTACATCTGGGAGATTTTCCATCTGGGAGATTTTATACCAGGGAGATTTTATACCTGGGAGATTATATACCTGGGAGATTTTATACCTGGGAGATTTTTACACCTGGGAGATTTTACACAGATATTTTATTCATGGGAGATTTTACACCTGGGAGATTTTACACCGATATTTTATTCATGGGAGATTTTATACCTGGGAGATTTTATTCATGGGAGATTTTACATCTGGGAGATTTTACATCTGGGAGATTTTATACCTGGGAGATTTTATACCTGGGAGATTTTATTCATGGGAGATTTTACATCTGGGAGATTTTATACCTCGGAGATTTTATACCTGAGCGATTTTACATCTGGGAGATTTTCCATCTGGGAGATTTTATACCAGGGAGATTTTATACCTGGGAGATTATATACCTGGGAGATTTTATACCTGGGAGATTTTTACATCTGGGAGATTTTATATCTGTGAGATTTTACACATGGGATATTTTACACCTGGGAGATTTTACATCTGGGAAATTTTTTCAAATGGGAGATTTTGTACCTGTGAGATTTTACATCTGGGAAATTTTTTCAAATGGGAGATTTTGTACCTGTGAGATTTTACATCTGGGATATTTTATACCTGGGAGATTTTATACCTGGGAGATTTTATACCTGGGAGATTTTATACCTGGGAGATTTTATACCTGGGAGATTATATACCTGGGAGATTTTATACCTGGGATATTTTACACCTGGGAGATTTTACACAGATATTTTATTCATGGGAGATTTTATACCTGGGAGATTTTATACCTGGGATGTTTTATACCTGGAAGATTTTACACCTGGGAGATTTTATACCTGGCAGATTTTATACCTGGGAGATTTTATACCGGGGAGATTTTATACCTGGGAGATTTTACACAGAGGAGATTTTATACCTGAGAGATTTTATACCTGGGAGATTTTATACCTGGGAGATTTTATGCATGGGAGATTTTATAGCTGGGATATTTTATACCTGGGAGATTTTATAGCTGGGATATTTTATACCTGGGAGATTTTACACCTGGGAGATTTTATACCTGGGATATTTTATACCTGGGAGATTTTATACCTGGGAGATTTTATACCTGGGAGATTTTATACCTGGGAGAATTTACACCTGGGAGATTTTACACATGCGAGATTTTATACCGTAGAGATTTTATACCTGGGAGATTTTATACCTGGGATGTTTTATACCTGGGAGATTTTATACCTGGGAGATTTTATACCTGGGAGATTTTATACCTGGGATATTTTATACCTGGGAAATTTTATGCCTGGGAGATTTTATACCTGGGAGATTTTATATCTGGGATATTTTATACCTGGGAGATTTTATACCTGGAAGATTTTACACCTGGGAGATTTTATACCTGGGAGATTTTATACCTGGGAGATTTTATACCTGGGAGATTTTACATCTGGGAGATTTTACACCTGGGAGATTTCACACCTGGGAGATTTTATACCTGGGAGATTTTATACCTGGGAGATTTTATACCTGGGAGATTTTATGCCTGGGAGATTTTATACCTGGGAGATTTTATACTTGGGATATTTTATACCTGGGAGATTTTAAACCTGGGAGATTTTATACCTGGGATATTTTATACCTGGGAGATTTTATACCTGGGAGATTTTACACCTGGGAGATTTTGCACCTGGGAGATTTTATACCTTCGAGATTTTATACCTGGGAGATTTTATACCTGGGATGTTTTTTACCTGGGATAATTTAAACCTGGAAGATTATACACCTGGGAGATTTTATACCTGAGAGATTTTATACCTGGGAGATTTTATACCGGGGAGATTTTATACCTGGGATATTTTACACCGAGGAGATTTTATACCTGGGAGATTTTATACCTGGGAGATTTTACATCTGTGAGATTTTATACCTGGGAGATTTTACATCTGGGATATTTTGTACCTGGGAGATTTTTTACATCTGGGAGATTTTACATCTGGGAGATTTTACATCTGGGAGATTTTTTCAAATGGGAGATTTTGTACCTGTGAGATTTTACATCTGGGATATTTTACACCTGGGATATTTTACACCTGGGAGATTTTACACAGATATTTTATTCATGGGAGATTTTATACCTGGGAGATTTTACATCTGGGAGATTTTATACCTGGGACATTTTTGTACCTGGGAGATTTTTTGCCTTGGAAATTTTGTACATGTGAGATTTTATACCTGGGAGATTTTCCACCTGGTATATTTTATTCATGGGAGATTTTACACCTGGGAGATTTTACACAGATATTTTATTCATGGGAGATTTTACACCTGGGAGATTTTACACCTGGGAGATTTTACACCGATATTTTATTCATGGGAGATTTTATACCTGGGAGATTTTATATCTGGGAGATTTTACATCTGGGAGATTTTACATCTGGGAGATTTTACACCTGGGAGATTTTACATCTGGGAGATTTTATACCTGGGAGATTTTACACCGATATTTTATTCATGGGAGATATTATACCTGGGAGATTTTATACCTGGGAGATTTTACATCTGGGAGATTTTACATCTGGAAGATCTTATACCTGGGAGATTTTATACCTGGGAGATTTTATACCTGGGAGATTTTACATCTGGGAGATTTTATAACTGGGAGATTTTATACCTGGGAGATTTTATACCTGTGAGAATTTATACCTGGGAGATTTTATACCTGGGAGATTTTACATCTGGGATATTTTTTCAAATGGGAGATTTTGTACCTGTGAGGTTTTGCATCTGGGATATTTTGCACCTGGGATATTTTACACCTGGAAGATTTTATACATTGGAGATTTTACATCTGGGAGATTTTTTCAAATGGGAGATTTTGTTCCTGTGAGATTTTACATCTGGGATATTTTACACCTGGGATATTTTACACCTGGGAGATTTTATACCTGGGAGATTTTACATCTGGGAGATTTTATACCTGGGAGATTTTATACCTGGGAGATTTTATACCAGGGAGATTTTACTTCTGGGAGATTTTATACCTGGGAGATTTTATACCTGGGAGATTTCATACCAGGGAGATTTTACATCTGGGAGATTTTATACCTGGGAGATTTTATACCTGGGAGGTTTTATACCAGGGAGATTTTACATCTGGGATATTTTATACCAGGGAGATTTTACATCTGGGAGATTTTATACCTGGGAGATTTTATACCTGGGAGATTTTATACCTGGGAGATTTTATACATTGGAGATTTTATACCTGGGAGATTTTATACCTGGGATATTTTACACCTGGGAGATTTTATACCTGGGATATTTTATACCTGGGAGATTTTATACCTGGGAGATTTTATACCTGGGAGATTTTATACCTGGGAGAATTTACACCTGGGAGATTTTACACATGCGAGATTTTATACCGTAGAGATTTTATAGCTGGGAGATTTTATACCTGGGATGTTTTATACCTGGGAGATTTTATACCTGGGAGATTTTATACCTGGGAGATTTTATACCTGGGATATTTTATACCTGGGAAATTTTATGCCTGGGAGATTTTATACCTGGGAGATTTTATATCTGGGATATTTTATACCTGGGAGATTTTATACCTGGAAGATTTTACACCTGGGAGATTTTATACATGGGAGATTTTATACCTGGGAGATTTTATACCTGGGAGATTTTACATCTGGGAGATTTTACACCTGGGAGATTTCACACCTGGGAGATTTTATACCTGGGAGATTTTATACCTGGGAGATTTTATACCTGGGAGATTTTATGCCTGGGAGATTTTATACCTGTGAGATTTTATACTTGGGATATTTTATACCTGGGAGATTTTAAACCTGGGAGATTTTATACCTGGGATATTTTATACCTGGGAGATTTTATACCTGGGAGATTTTACACCTGGGAGATTTTGCACCTGGGAGATTTTATACCTTCGAGATTTTATACCTGGGAGATTTTATACCTGGGATGTTTTTTACCTGGGATAATTTAAACCTGGAAGATTTTACACCTGGGAGATTTTATACCTGAGAGATTTTATACCTGGGAGATTTTATACCGGGGAGATTTTATACCTGGGATATTTTACACCGAGGAGATTTTATACCTGTGAGATTTTATACCTGGGAGATTTTACATCTGGGATATTTTGTACCTGTGAGATTTTATACCTTTGAGATTTTTTACATCTGGGAGATTTTACATCTGGGAGATTTTTTCAAATGGGAGATTTTGTACCTGTGAGATTTTACATCTGGGATATTTTACACCTGGGATATTTTACACCTGGGAGATTTTACACAGATATTTTATTCATGGGAGATTTTATACCTGGGAGATTTTACATCTGGGAGATTTTATACCTGGGACATTTTTGTACCTGGGAGATTTTTTGCCTTGGAAATTTTGTGCATGTGAGATTTTATACCTGGGAGATTTTCCACCTGGTATATTTAATTCATGGGAGATTTTACACCTGGGAGATTTTACACAGATATTTTATTCATGGGAGATTTTACACCTGGGAGATTTTACACCTGGGAGATTTTACACCGATATTTTATTCATGGGAGATTTTATACCTGGGAGATTTTATACCTGGGAGATTTTACATCTGGGAGATTTTACATCTGGGAGATTTTACACCTGGGAGATTTTACATCTGGGAGATTTTATACCTGGGAGATTTTACACCGATATTTTATTCATGGGAGATATTATACCTGGGAGATTTTATACCTGGGAGATTTTACATCTGGGAGATTTTACATCTGGAAGATCTTATACCTGGGAGATTTTATACATTGGAGATTTTACATCTGGGAGATTTTTTCAAATGGGAGATTTTGTTCCTGTGAGATTTTATATCTGGGATATTTTACACCTGGGATATTTTACACCTGGGAGATTTTATACCTGGGAGATTTTACATCTGGGAGATTTTATACCTGGGAGATTTTATACCAGGGAGATTTTACTTCTGGGAGATTTAATACCTGGGAGATTTTATACCTGGGAGATTTCATACCAGGGAGATTTTACATCTGGGAGATTTTATACCTGGGAGATTTTATACCTGTGAGGTTTTATACCAGGGAGATTTTACATCTGGATATTTTATACCAGGGAGATTTTACATCTGGGAGATTTTATACCTGGGAGATTTTATACATTGGAGATTTTATACCTGGGAGATTTTATACCTGGGATATTTTACACCTGGGAGATTTTACACAGATATTTTATTCATGGGAGATTTTACACCTGGGAGATTTTACACCGATATTTTATTCATGGGAGATTTTATTCATGGGAGATTTTACATCTGGGAGATTTTACATCTGGGAGATTTTATACCTGGGAGATTTTATACCTGGGAGATTTTATTCATGGGAGATTTTACATCTGGGAGATTTTATACCTCGGAGATTTTATAGCTGAGCGATTTTACATCTGGGAGATTTTCCATCTGGGCGATTTTATACCAGGGAGATTTTATACCTGGGAGATTATATACCTGGGAGATTTTATACCTGGGAGATTTTTACACCTGGGAGATTTTACACAGATATTTTATTCATGGGAGATTTTACACCTGGGAGATTTTACACCGATATTTTATTCATGGGAGATTTTATACCTGGGAGATTTTATTCATGGGAGATTTTACATCTGGGAGATTTTACATCTGGGAGATTTTATACCTGGGCGATTTTATACCTGGGAGATTTTATTCATGGGAGATTTTACATCTGGGAGATTTTATACCTCGGAGATTTTATACCTGAGCGATTTTACATCTGGGAGATTTTCCATCTGGGAGATTTTATACCAGGGAGATTTTATACCTGGGAGATTATATACCTGGGAGATTTTATACCTGGGAGATTTTTACATCTGGGAGATTTTACATCTGTGAGATTTTACATCTGGGAGATTTTTTCAAATGGGAGATTTTGTACCTGTGAGATTTTACATCTGGGAAATTTTTTCAAATGGGAGATTTTGTACCTGTGAGATTTTACATCTGGGATATTTTATACCTGGGAGATTTTATACCTGGGAGGTTTTATACCAGGGAGATTTTACATCTGGGATATTTTATACCAGGGAGATTTTACATCTGGGAGATTTTATACCTGGGAGATTTTATACCTGGGAGATTTTATACCTGGGAGATTTTATACATTGGAGATTTTATACCTGGGAGATTTTATACCTGGGATATTTTACACCTGGGAGATTTTACACAGATATTTTATTCATGGGAGATTTTACACCTGGGAGATTTTACACCGATATTTTATTCATGGGAGATTTTATACCTGGGAGATTTTATTCATGGGAGATTTTACATCTGGGAGATTTTACATCTGGGAGATTTTATACCTGGGAGATTTTATACCTGGGAGATTTTATTCATGGGAGATTTTACATCTGGGAGATTTTATACCTCGGAGATTTTATACCTGAGCGATTTTACATCTGGGAGATTTTCCATCTGGGAGATTTTATACCAGGGAGATTTTATACCTGGGAGATTATATACCTGGGAGATTTTATACCTGGGAGATTTTTACACCTGGGAGATTTTACACAGATATTTTATTCATGGGAGATTTTACACCTGGGAGATTTTACACCGATATTTTATTCATGGGAGATTTTATACCTGGGAGATTTTATTCATGGGAGATTTTACATCTGGGAGATTTTACATCTGGGAGATTTTATACCTGGGAGATTTTATACCTGGGAGATTTTATTCATGGGAGATTTTACATCTGGGAGATTTTATACCTCGGAGATTTTATACCTGAGCGATTTTACATCTGGGAGATTTTCCATCTGGGAGATTTTATACCAGGGAGATTTTATACCTGGGAGATTATATACCTGGGAGATTTTATACCTGGGAGATTTTTATATCTGGGAGATTTTACATCTGTGAGATTTTACATCTGGGAGATTTTTTCAAATGGGAGATTTTGTACCTGTGAGATTTTACATCTGGGAAATTTTATACCTGGGAGATTTTATACCTGGGAGATTTTATACCTGGGAGATTTTACATCTGGGAGATTTTACATCTGGGAGATTTTACACCTGGGAGATTTTACATCTGGGAGATATTATACCTGGGAGATTTTATACCTGGGAGATTTTACATGTGGGAGATTTTACATCTGGAAGATCTTATACCTGGGAGATTTTATACCTGGGAGATTTTATACCTGGGAGATTTTACATCTGGGAGATTTTATAACTGGGAGATTTTATACCTGGGAGATTTTATACCTGTGAGAATTTATACCTGGGAGATTTTATACCTGGGAGATTTTACATCTGGGATATTTTTTCAAATGGGAGATTTTGTACCTGTGAGGTTTTGCATCTGGGATATTTTGCACCTGGGATATTTTACACCTGGAAATTTTATACATTGGAGATTTTACATCTGGGAGATTTTTTCAAATGGGAGATTTTGTTCCTGTGAGATTTTACATCTGGGATATTTTACGCCTGGGATATTTTACACCTGGGAGATTTTATACCTGGGAGATTTTACATCTGGGAGATTTTATACCTGGGAGATTTTATACCTGGGAGATTTTATACCAGGGAGATTTTACTTCTGGGAGATTTTATACCTGGGAGATTTTATACCTGGGAGGTTTTATACCAGGGAGATTTTACATCTGGGATATTTTATACCAGGGAGATTTTACATCTGGGAGATTTTATACCTGGGAGATTTTATACCTGGGAGATTTTATACCTGGGAGATTTTATACATTGGAGATTTTATACCTGGGAGATTTTATACCTGGGATATTTTACACCTGGGAGATTTTACACAGATATTTTATTCATGGGAGATTTTACACCTGGGAGATTTTACACCGATATTTTATTCATGGGAGATTTTATACCTGGGAGATTTTATTCATGGGAGATTTTACATCTGGGAGATTTTACATCTGGGAGATTTTACATCTGGGAGATTTTATACCTGGGAGATTTTATACCTGGGAGATTTTATTCATGGGAGATTTTACATCTGGGAGATTTTATACCTCGGAGATTTTATACCTGAGCGATTTTACATCTGGGAGATTTTCCATCTGGGAGATTTTATACCAGGGAGATTTTATACCTGGGAGATTATATACCTGGGAGATTTTATACCTGGGAGATTTTTACACCTGGGAGATTTTACACAGATATTTTATTCATGGGAGATTTTACACCTGGGAGATTTTACACCGATATTTTATTCATGGGAGATTTTATACCTGGGAGATTTTATTCATGGGAGATTTTACATCTGGGAGATTTTACATCTGGGAGATTTTATACCTGGGAGATTTTATACCTGGGAGATTTTATTCATGGGAGATTTTACATCTGGGAGATTTTATACCTCGGAGATTTTATACCTGAGCGATTTTACATCTGGGAGATTTTCCATCTGGGAGATTTTATACCAGGGAGATTTTATACCTGGGAGATTATATACCTGGGAGATTTTATACCTGGGAGATTTTTATATCTGGGAGATTTTACATCTGTGAGATTTTACATCTGGGAGATTTTTTCAAATGGGAGATTTTGTACCTGTGAGATTTTACATCTGGGAAATTTTATACCTGGGAGATTTTATACCTGGGAGATTTTATACCTGGGAGATTTTATACCTGGGAGATTTTATACCTGGGAGATTATATACCTGGGAGATTTTATACCTGGGATATTTTACACCTGGGAGATTTTACACAGATATTTTATTCATGGGAGATTTTATACCTGGGAGATTTTACATCGATATTTTATTCATGGGAGATTTTATACCTGGGAGATTTTATTCATGGGAGATTTTACATCTGGGAGATTTTATACCTGAGCGATTTTACATCTGGGAGATGTTATACCAGGGAGATTTTATACCTGGGAGATTTTATACCTCGGAGATTTTATTCATGGGAGATTTTACATCTGGGAGATTTTATACCTGAGCGATTTTACATTTGGGAGATTTTACATCTGGGAGATTTTATACGGGGGAGATTTTATTCCTGGGAGATTATATACCTGGGAGATTTTATACTTGGGAGATTTTTACATCAGGGAGATTTTACATCTGTGAGATTTTACATCTGGGAGATTTTTTCAAATGGGAGATTTTGTACCTGAGATTTTACATCTGGGAAATTTTTTCAAATGGGAGATTTTGTACCTGTGAGATTTTACATCTGGGATATTTTTTCAAATGGGAGATTTTGTACCTGTGAGATTTTACATCTGGGATATTTTACACCTTTGGATATTTTACACCTGGGAGATTTTATACCTGGGAGATTTTACATCTGTGAGATTTTACATCTGTGAGATTTTACATCTGGGAGATTTTTTCAAATGGGAGATTTTATACCTGCGAGATTTTATACCTGGGAGATTTTATACCTGAGATTTTATACCTGGGAGATTTTATACCTGGGAGATTTTATACCTGAGAGATTTTACATCTGGGATATTTTTTCAAATGGGAGATTTTGTACCTGTGAGATTTTACATCTGGGATATTTTACACCTGGGAGATTTTATACCTGGGAGATTTTATACCTGGGAGATTTTACATCTGGAAGATTTTGTCAAATGGGAGATTTTGTACCTGTGAGATTTTACATCTGGGATATTTTACACCTGGGATATTTTACACCTGCGCGATTTTATACCTGGGAGATTTTACACCTGGGAAATTTTTTACCTGTGAAATTTTGTACCTCTGATATTGTACACTGCGCTTTTCCCATTCCATCTCCAGGTGCTGCATGACGTCATCGCAGGGAGCCAAAAGGGGCCCGGCGATGATGCTCTCTGAAAGGGAGTACGCAGTTTTCACTCTGTTTGTTACTTACGAAAATCGAAGATTTTTCAAGTACATTGGATGGTCTTGTGCATAATTCTGTGTTTGTCTGTCTGTCTGTTTGTATCTCAATTCCCTCTCGGTCACAATTTTAAACCGATATTGACGAAACTTCACTAAATCGTAGATTGCTCATAAGGAAGAAGCCTATTGATTTTAAGGTCAAAAGGTCAACATAAGCCAAAGGTCAATAACTTTGTCAAATTTCTAAAATCTTCAATATTAATCCGATTGACTTTATTGAAGAGGATTTGCATATCAGATCACTGAATTCAACCACCAATTATTTGAGGTCAACATAGGTCAAAAGGGCAACATAGGTCAAAAGGGCAACATAGGCCAAAGCTCAACAACTTATTTCAGGAATTTCACAACTATCGTGCTAGCACGACATATTTCTTATTTTATTTCTTGTTTGTTCAGGTGATATCTCAGCCATGCTTTGAGCTAGGAAGCTGAAATTTGGGCACAATCGTGAACAAGTACTTTGGAAAAGAAATATATATTTTATTTTTTGATAAATCAATTACTGGATTGATTACTTTATTATCGATTTAAGTACTTGTTAATTTTCTTTAAGTACTTTATTTAAGTACTTATAATATCTCAGGCACCTTTTGAGCTAGGAAGCTGATATTTGGATATGACAGTGTCCAAGTGATTTGGCTATAAATGATATTTTTGATTTATTGATTAATCATTTAATCGATTAATTGTTAAATTTTTAGATTATTTATTTGATTAATTTCTAAAAAGTAACATTACAGATTCGGATGAAGCAGTGGCGGTTTAGGTAAGCTATCAGCAAATTGATTAAGAAATTAATTATTTCACGATTATTTATTTGTTTTAATTACACAATTAATCAATCAATTATTGTACACCACTCCCTCCAATTCTGTCTCCATGCGCTGCACAACGGCATTGCTGGACACAAAAGGCACCCCAGAAATTTCGCGCGCTGGAGGATACGTTATTTATTTATTTGGCATGGGGGCAGTGGGTGTACTTTGAATGTATCTCAACATGTTTTGTATCCGTTTGATTTTGTACCTGTAAGATTTTGTACCTGTGAGATTGTAAACCTGGGATATATTTTACACCTATAATATTTTGTACCAAGGATATTTTACAGATGTGACATTTTACAACTGGGAGATTTTAACCGAGGAAGATTTGTACCGAGGAGATTTGTACCTTGCATATTGCACTACCTGGGAACCCAGAATTAAACAGCGATATGAAGTGCTGAGATTCGAAAGCCAAACAGACCAATGCTGCACATTTATGAGAAATATCTATATCATGAGAACATGTGTGTGAACAATATCAAACTGAAACAGATAAGACATACATTTTCAGATACATACAGTAGACAATAACAAACACTTGATGACACAATGAATTGTTTCTCTCTTTGTCCGTCGTTATACAGAGAAGTGTTAGGAAATGAATTCACAAAAGGATTTGTTAGGAAACTTCGTTCAAGAGGGATGGAAGAGACACAGAATATGAACCCACAATCTTAGAGTTCATCACATCAATGTCATCATTACACCGTTGCAAGTTAATAATATGGCATTTGTAAGCAATTTGGATTTATTTGTTTTGTGCCGTTTATATATTAGCCTATGTGAACGCATTTAGCAGAATATATATTTATTATAATTACAATATAAAGCGATTATTCTATACTGGAAACTAACCGTTATTACACGTTGCTTTGAGACATGATTGAGACATCCTGCAGATATAATGCACTGCAGAGCGACACAAAACCGGTTACATGGGTAGTTGCCTTTTGCCTCGGCAAAGCTCAGGATGCTGAGTTAGTCTGCATGGCAGGATACATTTCCATCCGCAATAATACATATAAATATATACATATAATTTCAAAACACACTTGATCACAAATATGCCTGACTGAAGTCAAAGTCCTCAGCATCATACCGTTTTGCCCCTTCAACCTCGATAAGGCCAGCTAAGGTAGGCTAGCAGGGGCACATATGCCTCCACATGCAGCAACTTCACTTGGATGCATACGTATCCCCACCCCGTCAGTAAGAGCCCAAACTACAACAAAAAACAACAGCTTCCACTCCCAGCATCCACAGTACGGAAACAAGGAAAGAAACCACGGAAACAAGCAAACAAACATAGTGGAGCACCCAACCAACCACCCAGCCTTATAATCTTCGACAGTCAACAACAAAACGCAGACAAGAACTCACACAAACAAAAACACACACAAAAACACCCACAAAACCAACTACCCACACTTACAACCCACACCACTCAACAGCAAAACACATGCAAAAACACACACACACTCATGAGTTTTCTCCCTGATATTTGTTCATATATATATATATATATACAGACTTGGCATTTAATATGGAATATTTTTTTGTGGGGGTGAACTTACTTTTCATGATGACTTAGAACCAAAAGTTCATTGGAATTATGTTGCAATTATTCTAGATTTTGTTAAGGTGACCTTTAAAAGAAACAAAAACCACATTTGACATTTCGAAGCAAATAAATTGATCCTTGAAAGTGATGTAAACTGATATCGAACTCAATTCACGGACAGTACTGTGTTAAACTTCTGTACGTTTTCCAGAAGTATCTCTTTATTTTGCACATTAGCCAAAAAAATTTTCAACAAAAACAAAAGCTAAATTATGACTGGGATTACGGACAGTAAAATTACAGTTCAGTACTTCGTGTAACCCCCATGAGCATTCAGGAGAGCACGTACACGTCGAGGCATGCTGTTCACGAGATTTGCCAAGGTTTGGACAGGAATCGCTTGCCATGCAGTGACAATAGTCTGCTGCAATTCACGCACAGAGGTAGGCTGCTGGTCCAAGTTGTCGACTTGACGCGTTAATTCTGCCCACAAGTTCTCTATCGGATTCATATCCGGGGACATGGCAGACCACTCCATATGCTCTACACCACGGTCAGCAAGAAAGTGTTGGATCATGCGAGCACGATGAGGCCGTGCATTGTCATCTTGGAAGACAAAGTTTCCTTGAAAGGCTGCACGAGCAAATGGAAGCAATGTTTCTTCCAGAATGACCATGCACTTGAACTGGTTCAGGTTTCCATTCAGAACAACCAGATCAGTTTTGCCCCCTGCATGAAAAGCAGCCCAAACGGTCACCCCACCACCGCCGGCTTGGACTCTTGGCACTATACAATCTTCGTTGTTGGCTTCATGCACTTGTCTGCGCACTCGGACGCGGCCATCTTGATGATAGACCAGAAATCTAGACTCGTCACTGAAGGTCACGTGATTCCAGTGTCCTGGCTGCCATTGACGGTGCTCTCTGGCCCACTGCAATCGGCGCTGGCTGTGTTGTCTGGTGAAGCGTGGCTTTCTCAGGGGAAGCCTGGCACGATAGCCTGCTTGAACCAGTCATTGGTTGACTAGCCTTCTGGATACAGGCACATTTGTCAGTTCCTGCCACTCAGCCCTAAGCCGATTAGCTGACTTGGTACGGCCATTGCAGACTAACCGGTGCAGCTGGCGATCATCTCTCCTTGTGGTTCTGCATGGACGTCCTGGCCTCGGTATTGGAGTAGGGACACCCCTCTGAGCATTTCGTTTCAGGATCTTTGACACCTGACCTTGAGTGATGCCATACTGCCGAGCAATAGCACGCTGTTTCATGCCAGAATTTCGTAAAGCCACCACCAAATGACAAACACCATTGTCAAGTTGACGGACCATCTCCAGAGGAAGCGGCAATAACTTTTGTAGACGTGCAGCAGTTGTTTTCCACTAATACAGAACGCACAACCCTTATATACCCGATTGTGAAGCCAATCGTCAAATGTACCTGTCCTTACATTTTGTCACGCCACCTGTGATATAATCCTGTTATTGACTTGTTGCTGCGAAAGACAATCAGTGACATGGTTCTTTCAACAAAGACATCACCGAAGGGTAAAATAAACTCACCAGATTGATATACTGAGTTCAGAAAGTAAACCCAAGTCAAGAAAAAAAAAATTCCATTTTAAATGCCAAATCTGTATATACAGTCATGTGAAAAAGTAAATACACCCCATGTAAAGTTTTGACTCTTTCAACATATTTCAACACACAGCTATTTGATCTTCATTTCAACAATATTGATAGATAAATGTGATATAATACAACAAATATCATGAAATATTTACATTTTGTAGTCCATTGTATAATTTAAATAAACATAAATGCAAATTTCGCATGTGGAAAAAGTAAGCACACCCTTGGCTCTAATAGGTGGTATTGCCCCCTTTGGCAGAAACGACCTCAAGTAGGCGTTTCTTATAACTGTCTACCAGTCTCTGACATCGACTGGGAGAAATTTTTGCCCACTCCTCCATGCAGAATTCATTCAGCTGTGCGATGTTTGAGGGGTTTCTTGCATGCAGAGCTCGTTTCAAATCTCCCCACAACATCTCGATAGGATTTAGATCCGGGCTTTGACTTGGTCATTCCAGAACACTCCATTTCTTTCTTTTCAGCGATTCCTTGGTGGATTTACTGGTATGTTTAGGGTCATTGTCATGTTGCAAGGTCCACTTTCGGTTGAGCTTTAACTTTCTGACAGATGGCCTCACATTATCCTCAAGCACCCTCTGGTACAATGAAGAATTCATAGTGGATTCTATGATGGTGAGCTGCCCAGGCCCTGATGCAGCAAAGCTGCCCCAAACCATAATATTTCCACCAGCATGCTTTACAGTTGGTATCAGGTTCTTGTGAAGAAATGCTGTCTTTGGTTTTCGCCAAACATGTCTTCTGAAACTGTGGCCAAATAGCTCTACCTTTGACTCATATGTCCAGAGCACATTGCTCCAGAAGTGCTGGTCTTTGCCGAGGTGTTCATTGGCAAACTTTAGTCTTGCCCTGATGTTCTTGTGGACAGCAAAGGTTTCCTCCTGGCACACCTCGCATGTATATCAAATTTGTGCAGCCTCTTTCTAATGGTAGACTCATGCACTTTGACATCAACAGTGGCAAGAGCTACCTGTATGTCCCGTGATGACATTCTGGGGTTCTTAGAGACTTCTTTCAGCATCTTGCGGTCTGCTCTCGGGCTGAACTTGCTGGGGCCGCCGGGCCTGAAGAAGTTGGCAGTTGTTTGGAATCTTCTCCACTTGTAGATGATTGTCCGGACAGTCGAATGATTGATTTCAAATTGTTTGGAGATCTTTTTAAATCCCTTCCCAGACTCGTAGGCATCTATAACTTTCTTTCTGAAGGCCTCAGAGAGCTCTTTTGATCTAGGCATGGTGATGCCGCACACTTCAACAACAAAGAGCAAACCAAACTAAATGTCTGAGGTTTAAATAAGACAGGTTCCTCCAAGATCCTCTCTAACGATGTTCTAATCATTTGCACCTGAGCTGGTGCACCTGATTCTGGTGCAAGGGAAAGGGGGAGGGGAGAAGAGGGGGGAGGGGAGGGGAGGGGGAGGAGGAGGGGAGGGGGGATGGGGAGGGAGAGGGGGAGGGAGGAGGGGGAGGAGCAAGGGGGGAGGGCGGAGGGGAGAAGGGGAGGGGGAGGGGGAGGGAGGAGCAAGGGGGAGGGCGGAGGGGAGAAGGGGAGGGGGTAGGGGGAGGGGGAAGGGGAGGGTGTAGGGGGGAAAGGGAGGGCCATGGGGGGAGGGGAGGGGGAGGGAGAAAGGGGGGAGGGGAAGGGGAGGGGAGGGGGAGGGGAGTGGGAGGGGAGGGGGGAGGGGAGAAGGAGAGGGGGTAGGGTGGAGGGGGGAGGGGGAGGGGGAGTCAAGTCGGAAGTCATTGTCGTCAATTGAATGTCGCATTTATTTTTTATTCCCTGTCAAATGGCATTGGTCCCGCATTCCGAACCCGGAAGTCGGAAGTCATTGTCGGCAAAGTTGAAAAATTAACGTTACGAAATACGCTGATGACGTCATAATTTTAAAACCCGAAGGTTTTTAAACATTTAAGGTGTGCTGTAGTTGCTCTGGGACGTACTGATTCCGAATATGAAGTTGAAAAATTAACGTTCCGAAATACGCTGATGACGTCATAATTTTAAAACGCGACGATTTTTTTTTTAGTTGAGATTTTATTCGAATTCGAATTCCCTTAAATTTCAACTGTTGGAAACAATAATTATTTCAATTTCCAACAGTTGAAATAATTATTGTTTCCAACAGTTGAAATTTAATGGAATTCGAATTCGAATAAAATCTCAACTACCGTTTATTCGTTCTTGGCGCGGAAAAATGGCGCGCATTTTGTCATTATGTGCGACTTTACGTCACTCCCACGGACGTAAAAACATTTGTTTTCCTTAAAAATATATTTAAAATAAATACAATAGTACATAAATTAACAATAAAAGAAGCTAAAAAACAATTTAAAATACAGTAAAAAGCACATTAAAAATATATAAATATGTACGTACAGTATACTGTACGTACGCGCAACCGCGGGATCGGAAAGGGGCAAGGCGCCGCCACAAACTACACCATGGAATTGCAGCTGGCGCGGTTTTTTAAACCATTGATATTAAAATAAAAAGTCGCCTATAACCACCAGGATTTTATGCTGATTCCGAATCTGTGTCTAAAATTTTTCTCCGATGTGTAGTTCTTGAGTTATAAGCGGACATCCAGACAGACACACACACACATACACACACACACAGACACTCCTCCTTTATATATATAGAGATTATACCATGCCTATAAAAAGTCTACACCCCCTTTCAAAATGGTTCACCTTTTGTTGTCTTATAGCATGGATTTAAATTGCATAAATCAGACTTTTTCCACCTTTATTTACATATTGTAACCCACAACTTCCAAGTGAAAAAGAAATTGTACAAATTTCAGAAAATTAAATAAAAATATAAAACTAGAAAAAAAGTCAGGAGGTGACGTTGGTTCATGAGCGAGCTGTATTCAATGACAAAGGACGGACTATAACCGAAACAGGCCCGGACAGGCCAGGCCCGGAAATGTCAAAACGAAGGTTACTGACCTTGAAATGAGATAGAAAATAATGTATAATCAATTATGAGGTTAGTTAGCTACACAATACCGAAAATTCCGTTCGATTCCGACAACTTTGAAACTTTGACCTTTGTGACTTTCAAAGGTCAAAGGTCGAGGATTCTGAAATTTGTTGTAAAATTTGTATTTAATTATGTATGTGATAATATAACATCATGTACGACATTTCACCCTATCAGGAAGCGAACAATGTAATAAAACCATCAAAAATAGACTTTAAAAAAAATTTCGTGACCTTGTGACCTTGACCTTGGGGCGAAAATGAAAAATCGAGCTCCGTGTGGCTGGACACATGACATTGGCCTAACCAAATATAGAAACCCCTGTCAGATTCCACCAAACCCCTCGGAGAAGAGGTAGCTTGAAATCGATTACCCCCTAAAAAGACATCTTTTTTGGGCATGGCTCCGCCCACAATGGGCGCAGTATGCCCACTCTATGCATGACAAAACTAGATCATGATATAAACCTCCCACCCAAGTTTAATCAAGATCGGATGATATCATCGGGTAGTTATGCTGCGGACAGACAGACACACACACAGACACACACACAGACAGACGCACACACATGACGAATATACTGGTCACTTGATAACTCGTGAACCAATATCCTGGTTGGATAAGTGTCCACCCCACCTGAGTTTAATACTTGGTGGAAGCACCTTTGACAGCAATTACAGCTGGGAGTCTGTTGGGATAGGTCTCTACCAACTCTGCACACCTTGATTGGGCAATAGTTGCCCATTCTTCTGTACAAAACCGTTCTAGCCCAGTCAATTGGCGTGGGGAGCGTTGATGGACAGCAATCTCAAGTTATGCAACAGATTTTTTGATTGGATTTAGGTTGGGGCTCTGACTGGGTAACTCAAGGACATTTATCTTTTTGTTACTTAGCCACTCCAGTGTAGCTATCGCTGTGTACTCCGGGTCATTGTCATGCTTGAAGGTGAACTTCCGTTCCAATTTCAGCTTTCTTGCAGAGGGCCGCAGGTTTTCCTCTCGGCTTTTTCTGTATTTTGCTCCATCCATTCTCCCTTCTATCCGGACAAGTGTCCCAGTCCCTGCTGATGAGAAACATCCCCATAACGTGATGCTGCCACCACCATGCTTCACAGAAGGGATGGTGTTCTTTGGGTGATGTGCTGTGTTGGGTTTGCACCAAACGTAACGTTTTGCATTTAGGTCAAAAAGTTCCATCTTGGTTTCTTCAGACCACAAAAAACTTTTTTCCACATGGCTTCAGAATCTCTGGTGTGTTTTTTTTTTTTGCATACCTCAAACGGAATAGCTTCCTTCTTGCCACCCTACCATACAGGCCAGACTTGTGACTTACTTACAAGGAAATGGGGAGAAAAAGGGAAAAACAAAGCTAATCCCACACAATTGACTCATGAAACCCATTACACAGTAGAGGAGGACCATCTGAACTATTACTATTGAAATAACTAACTTGGGACCTGTATGTTGGTTGCCATTGTTTCAGAGAGTGCTGGTTTTTATACATTATATTTATATATAACCTATCTATATTATAATAGGCGAAGGTGATTCTGTCCGTCTGTCTGGGGGTGTGGCTTAGTCCGTTTGCAGAGGAGCTCCACCCATAGCTCCACCCATTCTTGGAGAGGCTTCATGTAAACAAATATCCACCATTTTATTACCTCGAATGGCTTTGAGGCCTGTTTAGTTAGGCCCATGCTGTCTTTCTCTCTCACACACGTTTATTTAAACTCTAATTCGATATATCATTTCATTTTTAACAGTCGCTAACATAGTGTTAGACTCGGTTGAAAAAAACCGGGAAGAGAATCCCAAGAAAGTTTCCGTTTATAGAACGAAATGATTTCTCAAAGGCCTGTAAACGAAAGCCCATTCATTGAGAGTCACCCTCACGGTTTTATCTCGAATTCACCATCGGATTTAATTTTTATCGATGGTTTTAGACTCGGTGTCAGAAATAATTGAGAACATTCACGCACACACGGGAAATTGCCGAGATATATTTATAAAAATCGCGCCACGATGATACATGAAAATACACCGCCTAAAATAACATTCGGGGAAAATGTCGACATATATTAAAAATTCGCTTTTTCTTTTCTGTTAACATATATTACTTTTACCTTTTATGAGAGTCGGCACAAAAACGACATATATATCTTCGTTCTTTATTATTTCATTCAACATTATTATCCGGAAGTAAAATATGTTTCAGGAAATAACCGAGAGATATTTCTTCGTTTTTTATTATTAGTTATGTGTGCATACACTTTAAATAGGTTTACATTTACGTTTACACCTCGCCAACCCCTCACACTCCTCGCCAACTCCTCACACTCTGCTCCAACCCCTCACACTCCTCTCCAACCCCTCACACTCCTCTGCAAGCCCTCACACTCCACTCCAAGCCCTCACACTCCTCTTCAACCCCTCACACTCCTCTCCAATACCTCCTCACACTCCTCTCCAATACCTCCTCACACTCCTCTCCAATACCTCCTCACACTCCTCTCCAATAACTCCTCACACTCTTCTCCAATACCTCCTCACACTCCTCTCCGCTCCAATCGGCCCTCAATCTCCGCTCTAATCGGGCCTCACTCTCCGCTCCAATCATCCTCACTCTCCAACTCATTGCTCCTCACTCTCCAACCCCTAGCCCCTCGCTCTCCAACCCCTAGCTCCTCTCTCTCCAACCCCTCGCTCCTCGCTCTCCAACCCCTAGCTCCTCGCTCTCCAACCCCTCGCTCCTCGCTCTCCAACCCCTCGCTCCTCACTCTCCAACCCCTAGTATTTGAAATCTTTAATTTTCACAATGTAATTTACTTGCCATTTGTCATTTGATAATTACGAGACACTTCCTCTTGAGGATCGTGACAATTCATGCGTTGCGTGGAAACTTCCATTTCCATAATGAATGCGACGGTCGATGAAGAACGCAGACTTGAACAGGATGTAGCAAGCAAAACGAATGAGACGGGCGAACGAGTCCGTCGACGAACGTCAATGCAGAATTGAACAGGATGTAGCAAGAACCACACAGAGACCGCACGAGATGGGAGAACCGCACAGGATGCTGCTGCAACAACGATGAGGAGGGTTGGAGAGGAGCGAGGGGTTGGAGAGCGAGGTGCTAGGGGTTGGAGAGCGAGGAGCGAGGGGTTGGAGAGTGAGTAGCTAGGGGTTGGAGAGCGAGGAGCGAGGGGTTGGAGAGAGAGGAGCTAGGGGTTGGAGACCGAGGGGCTAGGGGTTGGAGAGTGAGGAGCGAGGAGTTGGAGAGTGAGCAGCGAGGGGTTGGAGAGCGAGGAGCGAGGGGTTGGAGAGAGAGGAGCTAGGGGTTGGAGAGCGAGGGGCTAGGGGTTGGAGAGTGAGGAGCAATGAGTTGGAGAGTGAGGACGATTGGAGCGGAGAGTGAGGGCCGATTAGAGCGGAGATTGAGGGCCGATTGGAGCGGAGAGGAGTGTGAGGAGGTATTGGAGAGGAGTGTGAGGAGGTATTGGAGAGGAGTGTGAGGAGGTATTGGAGAGGAGTGTGAGGAGGTATTGGAGAGGAGTGTGAGGGGTTGAAGAGGAGTGTGAGGGCTTGTAGTGGAGTGTGAGGGCTTGCAGAGGAGTGTGAGGGGTTGGAGAGGAGTGTGAGGGGTTGGAGCGGAGTGTGAGGAGTTGGCGAGGAGTGTGAGGGGTTGGCGAGGCGTGTGAGGTGTTGTAGAAGAGTGTGAGGGGTTGTAGAGGAGTGTGAGGAGGTATTGGAGAGAAGTGCGAGGAGGTATTGGAGAGGAGTGCAAGGAGGTATTGGAGAGGAGTGTGAGGAGGTATTGGAGAGGAGTGTGAGGAGGTATTGGAGAGGAGTGTGAGGATGTATTCGAGATGAGTGTGAGGAGGTATTGGAGAGGAGTGTGAGGAGGTATTGGAGAGGAGTGCGAGGAGGTATTGGAGAGGAGTGCGAGGAGGTATTGGAGAGGAGTGCGAGGTGGTATTGGAGAGGAGTGCGAGGAGGTATTGGAGAGGAATGCGAGGAGGTATTGGAGAGGAGTGCGAGGAGTTATTTGAGAGGAGTGTGAGGAGGTATTGGAGAGGAGTGCGAGGAGGTATTGGAGAGGAGTGTGAGGAGGTATTGGAGAGGAGTGCGAGGAGGTATTGGAGAGGAGTGCGAGGAGGTATTGGAGAGGAGTGCGAGGAGGTATTGGAGAGGAGTGCGAGGAGGTATTCGAGAGGAGTGCGAGGAGGTATTGGAGAGGAGTGCGAGGAGGTATTGGAGAGGAGTGTGAGGAGGTATTGGAGAGGAGTGCGAGGAGGTATTGGAGAGGAGTGTGAGGAGGTATTGGAGAGGAGTGTGAGGAGGTATTGGAGAGGAGTGTGAGGAGGTATTGGAGAGGAGTGTGAGCAGGTGTTGGAGAGGAGTGTGATGAGGTGTTGGAGAGGAGTGTGATGAGGTGTTGGAGAGGAGTGTGAGGAGGTATTGGAGAGGAGTGTGAGGAGGTATTGGAGAGGAGTGTGAGGAGGTATTGGAGAGGAGTGTGAGGAGGTATTGGAGAGGAGTGTGAGGAGGTATTGGAGAGGAGTGTGAGGAGGTATTGGAGAGGAGTGTGAGGAGGAGTGGCATTGGAGAGGCGTGAGGGTGGAGAGGAGTGAGGGGTCACATATTATGTGAAATAAATAGTGTTCATTACACCATTTTAACCATTTTGTAAAATTTAATGTGCAGCATCTAAATCAAGATGTCCAAATGTCACACATGTCCATACCCGTGGGATTCCCATGGGTGACCCCACTAGTCTATATAATATTATCCGTAGGTGATTCTGTCTGTGAGTCTGTCCGTGGGTGTGGCCTCCTCTGTTGAGGGAGTAGCTCCACCCATTCTGGAAGGGGCTTCAATATCCACCCTTTTTGTTTTCCTTGCATAGCTTTGAGGCCTCTTTTGTTAGGCCCGTGATGTCTTGCTCTCTCTCACAGTTTTATTTCAACTCTAATTCGATATCTCATTTTATTTTTCACAGTTGCTAACATGGTTTTAGACCCAGTTTCAGCAATAATTGAGAAAATTCATGCACACACAGGAAAATTCTGAGACATTTTAGAAATTTGCGGCACGGTATATCATACAACGCCTAAAATAACAAAGGGGAAAATGCCGAGATATATTGAAAATGCTAACATGGTTTTAGACTCGGTTGAAAAAAACAGGAATCAAATTTGATGAAAGTTACCATTTTATAGAACGAAATGCATTTTTAAAGGCCCATAACATAAAGACCATTGAGACTCTCTCACAGCTTTATCTCGACTCTAATTCACCATCTGATTTCATTTTTATCGATGGTTTTAGACTCGGTTTCAGAAATAATTGAGAAAATTCATGCACACACGGAAAATTGCCGAGATATATTAAAAATTTGTGGTGGACTTTTCCATTTGATGACAGTCGTTACAAAAAAGTGAACAATGTGGGGAGACACGGGTGACATCCCCCGTGTGGGGCAGAGCTTTGTTCACATATTGCCACAGACGGGAAATTCCCCACAGATATTTTTTCGTTCCAATCTCATTCATTATTATTTTACGGAAGTAAAGGTAATCCTGTTTAAACACTCCATTCATTCCATCGATGTTTGTTTTTTTTCACACGAGTTTTCAAGGCTCAATCATGTTCATATCCAGGATTAATAAACAAACTCTATTTCACATGTGCAATGTGCATGGACATGTAATTCACATGTGTAAAATAAATAAATAAACACACGGGAAATTGCAGAGAGATTTTTTTTTCCCCTGTGTGTTTGACCGACTCTCTCCCCTGTGTGTTTCACCCACTCTCTCCCCTGTGTGTGTGACCCACTCTCTCCCCAGTGTGTCTGACCCACTCTCTCCCCCATGTGTGTGACCCACTCTCTCCCCCTTGTGTGTGACCCACTCTCACCCCCATGTGTGTGACCCACTCTCTCCCCCATGTGTGTGACCCACTCTCTCCCCCATGTGTGTGACCCACTCTCTCCCCCATGTGTGTGACCCACTCTCTCCCCCGTGTGTGTGACCCACTCTCTCCCCTGTGTGTGTGACCCACTCTCTCCCCTGTGTGTGTGACCCACTCTCTCCCCCATGTGTGTGACCCACTCTCTCCCCCATGTGTGTGACCCACTCTCTCCCCCGTGTGTGTGACCCACTCTCTCCCCCGTGTGTGTGACCCACTCTCTCCCCCCCGTGTGTGACCCACTCTCTCCCCTGTGTGTGTGACCCACTCTCTCCCCCATGTGTGTGACCCACTCCCTCCCCTGTGTGTGTGACTTACTCTCTCCCCCGTGTGTGTGACCCACTCTCTCCCCCATGTGTGTGACCCACTCTCCCCCGTGTGTGTGGCCCACTCTCCCCCATGTGTGTGACCCACTCCTCCCCCCCCCCCCCATGTGTGCATGTGTGTTTGTGTTTCAGCTGTTCTGCAGCAATGTAAGTAAATTAAGCCTTGAAGGTTGATGCAAACAATTCCTGCAGGTGTCCCATCCTCTGCTGATTACTTGATTAAAAACCCCCTGTCTGTATAAAAGCAGTATTGGAACAGACTGTTATTACACCCTCTGAAGCATTATTTGGACAATATTGCACTGCAGGAAGTAGTATATTGGAAAATGGAGGAAACTCTGACAGGAAGAGGTCTGGCAGACCCAAAGCCACAACAGAATCAGAAGACAAGTTTCTGAGAGTCAACAGCTTACGTGATAGGTGGCTCACAGGACACCAGCTTCAAGCACAGCTTAACACTGGTCGAAGTAAGCAAGTCTCAGTTTCATCTGTGAAGAGAAGACTTCGAGCTGCAGATTTGACAGGTCGAGTGGCAGTAAGAAAGCCATTGCTAAGATGGAAAAAATAAGAAAAAGAGGCTTGCCTGGGCCATGAAGCACCGTCAGTGGACCACTGAAGACTGGAAGAAGATCTTATGGACCAATTAATCAAAATTTGAAATCTTTGGTTCATCACGCAGCGTTTTTGTATGCCGTCGAGTAGGCGAAAGGATGGTTCCTTAGTGTGTGACACCAACTGTCAAACATGGAGGAGGAAGCGTGATGGGCTGGGGCTCTTTTGCTGATCCAGAGTCGGCGACTTGCACAGAGTGACTGGCACCCTGAACCAAAAGGGCTACCACAGCATTTTGCAGCGCCATGCAATACCTTCTGGTATACGCCTAGTTGGTCAGGGGTTCATCCTACAGCAAGATAATGACCCTAAACACAACTCCAGGCTATGTCAAAACTACCTTCGAGGAAAAGAACAAGATGGCAGGTTTCAAATCATGGAATGGCCAGCACAGTCTCCAGACTTAAACCCCATCGAGCTGGTTTGGGATGAACTGGACAGAAGGGTGAAAGCAAAGAAACCTACAAGTGCAACACATTGTGGGAACTTCTGCAACAGTGTTGGGAAGAGCTTCCCGAACAATATTTGATTTCCATTGTAGAAAGAATGCCACGAGTCTGTTCGGCGGTTATATCTGCAAAAGGTGGCTACTTTGCTGAGTCAAAAATTTAAATTAAATTTTGTTAAACAAAATGATTCTATGATTTCTTTTTATCTCCAATTGTTTATTTGTTCTATGCTTAATTTCAGAATACATTGAGACATTAAACTGCGTAAATTTCAATAAAAACTGGAAAATTGAGGTGTTCTAAAACTTTTGACCGGTAGTGTATATATATAATTATATATATATATATATATATATATATATATATATATATATATATATATATATATATACATATATATGTATATATTGTTGCGAATATGGAATTTGGCCTCCATATCCGCTTGTAAATATTCCCTATTTTCTCCGATACTCCCCAGCTCTCCCTTACCCCATTCCCTAGTCCCATTGTCTGTAAACAACACCCATTAGAGCCGATCTTCCCCTTATCCCCCATTAAATGTCGTGCCCAGGTCCCCGCACCACACGTAGACAATTATAGGACATCTTGCTAGTTATTCTTAATCTATGTCAGTTAAGGACTTGTTTCCATTAATTATGACTCTTCGTTGCACCAGAATGTGATTATATGGCACCTGTTAGGAAGTTTAGGACTCCCCATACCTCTCCGCATCTCTTCCCATGAAGAAGCGCCAACTACAACAACAACAACAAAAGAGGGGGGCGGCGCGGTGACGGCATGGGGAGTGGGCGTCCTCCTTCCGGCTCGGTTAGCCGCCATTGACCACGCGCTCCACGGGGTTACCACGAAGGGGCTCCCTGTCGGCCCCTCGTCAAGGGCGGAGCCGGTAACCCCCGCACCCAATGAGAAGCCATGGGCCGATGCCATCTGGGGCGGCGCTAACGAGCCGAGGGCGTGTCACTCCCCGCCGGATATACGCGGCCCCGCGCCGGACGTGACGTGAGATGCGCCCCGAGCTTGGAAGGACAAGACGCCACCCTCCCGAGCGCTGAGCGACCTCCCCGGCATCTCCACCAAAGTCGCGACCCTCCCGAGCGCTGAGCGACCTCCCCGGCATCTCCACCAAAGTCGCGACCCACGAGCGCTGAGCGACCTCCCCGCATCTGCTGGACACCACCGTACGTGATTCTGTCCCTGAGCCAGGTGCACCTGAGCCATCGACTGCCGCTTTCCTTGCCATCAAATCCCGTGTGAGTCAGCGTTGTCCCGTTTATCTGTGGTCTGTCTAGGGTTAATATAAGAGTGTGTCTAAGTGCCTGTCTTCCTATGCTGTCCCTCTTGTAGTTGTAATCTAACCTTTTTCCGTACGAATATACTTGAGAACTGAACCCCTGGTGTCGTATTGTGTCATTATAACCCAGCCGGGTGTCTTCTCTTTCCTATTGAGCCAGCATAGCGCGATTAGTCAACCCCGGGTGCAATCGGGGTAACTTGTACGGATACGGCGGCCATCCCGCTCGGCCCACCATACCATCAAAGTCGTATCTGTAACAATTGGTGTCAGGAGTGGGATTCCACAGGAGTTGCACACCGACCAGGGACGAAATTTTGAGAGCAAATTGCTAAAAGATGTGTGCAGTCTCCTGTCAATTCGGAAAACCAGAACAACGCCTTTAAGACCTCAATCTGACGGGATGGTGGAAAGATTCAATCGAACTCTAATCCAACAACTGGCACTGTTCACCACCACCCGTCAGGATGACTGGGACGAACATCTCCCTTACTTGCTCATGGCCTACCGAACCAGCCAGCACGGGGCCACCGCATGCAGTCCAGCGTTGCTTATGTATGGGCGGGAGTTACGGGCTCCCGCCCGACTTGCTATGCGGTCCCGTGCCAGACACAGTGGTTAACCCGCCGAGGGAGGGGTACGCACGTCACCTAGAGGAAGGCATGGAGCTAGTCCATGCCTTCGCCCGCCGCCAACTCCATCTGGCGGGGGAAAAGATGAAGCGCAGGTACGACGACCGGAGCCAGGGGAGTCAATACGCTCCGGGGATGAAGATTTGGTTCTTTAATCCCCGGAGGCGGAAGGGAAGGTGCCCAAAACTCACCTCCCCCTGGCAAGGCCCAGGAGTCGTCCTGTCGCAAATCTGTGACGTGGTCTTTAAGATCAAAATGGGGCCACGAGCCCTCCCTCGGATCGTCCACGCCGACCGGATAAGACCTTACACCGGCGAGCAGGCGCCCCCGTGGATCGCCTCGGCTTTAGATGCCGAGGCGGGACCCAGTACCTCTGAATAAGGGGGGCTTATTAGTGCCAGAGGACTGGGGGATTGAGGAGCGATAGGCCCGGTGGGAGAGGGTGGCATCCCTGCCACCTTTCCCATGTGGTGGGGCAAAGGAGCACTAGCTATGGGGTGTATGGCAGTGAAAACTAGCCCGGGTGGGTTAGGATATGGTGTGTAGGGATCTAGCGAAGATGACAGTAGGTAACGTTAAGGTTTAGTTAGTGACTGATACCTGTAGTGGGACGCAGGTAGATTAGGGTGGATGATAATGAGAGGGAGCGCAATAGTTTAAAGGGACGACTGGGAAGCGCAAGTTTCAGAAGGGAGTAGTTAGCTGAGATGATGCGGTGTGTGTGAGAATTGAACAGGTGTGATTGCACAGGTGTGCAACTGGACAGGTGTGTGGAGCAGTGTATGAGTAGTGAGTGTTGTGGATCAGCGCGAATGCGCTTGGGGAGAGAAGGGTGCCGGTGGCACCAGGTGTGAGAGCACAGGTGTGCAAGTACAGGTGTGTGGAGAAAGTTGGAGTAAGTGGTACGGAGTGGTGTGCATGGTGCGAAGGTGTGGATGGGGGAAGAGTGGACCCCCATCACGGATACCCGGGGCGGGTAGTGTAAGTGTTAGGTAGAGGGTGCAGGTAATTGTGGTTGGATATTGGCATTTGTGGTGGGGTTGCAGAATGGTGTTGTGGATGGGTGCATTAGTGTTGTGGAAATGGCTGGGCGTGTAGCCTGTTAGTGTGTGTAGTTGTTGGGCACTCCACCACTGTGAGGATGTCGGCCAGGTGAGGCCGCAGGTGGGCTCTGGGAGCGCGTAGTTGTGAGTGGGTGCCTGAGGATCCCGGGTGTGGATCGGGCAGCCAGTGCCAGAGAGGGCACGGAGTGGGAGAGAGCCAGAGGGCCTTCCCCAGGTAGTTAGGTTAGGGTGAGGAGCAGGTAAGCTCGGAGGCAACTGCAGTGGTGGAGGTGTGCAGGTGGGTAGACCACTGGGAGAGGTACAGCCACAGCCCAGAAATTGTACGAGGGCACCGGGAGATGAATCGGGGGAGTGAGACCCCAAATTGAGAGAGCACCACAGTTTGGCCAATGGAATTGGTTTTTAGAACCCATAGTGTAAGAGGGCCAATGGTTTGGCCGAGAGAGACCCGGGTAGTGTAAAGTTGTTAAAGTCATTTAGGAGATAGTTAGGATTGATGAACCTGTCGCACCATACGCAGCCACTTGCCTGTGGTGATGATGATGACTCCACACCTGTGTTTTCTTTGTTTGTGCAGGAAATGAAATGCTGTTGGATTTGTGAGACGCATCACGACGTGGATGAGACATTGGGTGATTCCATCTCTCCCTCCCTAGGAGGGACTGATGATGAATTGGTAATGGCAAATTTTGATGTTGAGTTGAAAATGGCAAATTTTGATGAGAGTTGAAAATGGCAAATTTGATTGGTTAGGAGGGAGAGAAGACGAATTTGGTATATGGGAGGAACGGGGAAGACAGTAGGGATGTTTGTTGATTTGTAAAGTAGATGTTTATGGGTAGTGTTGTGTTTTGTGGATGCAGTAAGGGGTAAGGGAGGGGCCATGTAGGTTACCTGGTGGGGGGGGGCGTACGATAGGAACGTACCTGTCTCACCTGGTTCCCATGTGCCCCCAGTGTGCATCACCTTACATTGCGTGCATTTTTGCGCCCTTACCACCTTACTCACTTGTTTCTTCTTTTGTCTCCCACCTCCGAGGATCTGCTTTGGGGTAGAGAGAGAGGAGAGAGAGGTGCTGGCGACGCAGTTGTGGGCCTGCACTTTCGCTGTTCGCTGCCTGGATCGGTACACCATATGGACCGCAATGTTTGTGGCCACCCACAATGGACCGCAGTTCGTTTGCG